>NW_027528417.1:2401059-2514184 GCF_008692635.1 Crocuta crocuta
TTTTTTTTTTTTTTTTTGTCATCTGCATATCTCCTTTGGTGAACTGTTTGTTAAGGTCTTTGACCCATTCTGTAGTCAGGTAACTTGTTTTATTACTATTGAGTTTTAAATAATACTTTGTGTATTTTGATAACAGCCCTGTATCAGCTGTGTCTTTTGCAACTATTTACTCCTCGTCTGTGACTTGACCTCTCATTCTCTTCACAGAGAATTTGTCTTTTACAGCACAGATTTTTTTTTTAATTTTAATAATGTTCAGCTCATTCAGTATTTGTTTCATGGATAATGCCTTGAGTGTTTTATCTAAAAGACATTCCCATTCCCAAAATCATCTAGGTTTTCTCCTTTATTATCTTCTAGGAGTTACATAGGTTACAGTTCCAATATCCCTGCCATATCTGAGTCTGGTGTTCATGTTTGTTCAATCCCTTCAATGCAGTTTTTCCCCATTGGTATTCCCTGTAATTTTTTTACTGAAAAGTGGACATGATGTACTCAGTAAAAAGAATTATGATTAATAGGCCTTTAGTTATGTAGTGGTATGTGTGTGGTGGGGGGCGGAAGGGAGCATTCTATAGTCCAATGATTAGAGCTGTCTTTAGGTGAGACTGTGCCTCTGGACTGTGAACTTCACCTGCTTTTTTCAATTATTTTCCTCCAATTTAGGTGGAAAAGAATGTCTAGAAAGAAGTGGATTTGGGTATTTTCTTTCCCTCAAGATCTGATAAAACCTCAGCAGGTTAGGCTCTGGTAAAATGCCTGTTAGTTTCTTTTTTTTTTTTTTCTTATCAACTTTTTAAATTGCTCACAATTTTTGTGGGTTTTGTGATAATTGTTAATTAGAGAGAACTGATTTTTTTCACCATACTTGTTATTTTTTTCATGCTCTACATTTCCATTTGTTTATATTTTCTTCTGTATCGCATAGTAGCATTTTAAGGTTTTTCTTTCTAGAGATTTTACATATTTTTAATACAGTTTTTCTCGGTATTGCATATTTATTACTAGGTATTTTATCTATTTTGACGCAGTTGCCAAATGTGTTCTTCCTTATATGTCTGTTAAATATAAAACTCTAATATATGTAAACTTTTTACTCAACAATTTCCTTTAAATTTTCTATCATTTGTGAGAGTTTGTTGGATCCCACTAGAAAACATGTAAATCATCTAAAAATTGTGATCATGTTAAATATTCTTTTCCAATACTTACATGGACCATTTCTTTCTTTTTATATTTCTGTTGGATAAGACCTCTAGAACAGTTCTTTGGCCTTCTGACTTTATTAGAAATTAATATAATATTTCCCAATAGCCACATATATTCTTCATGTTAAGGTAATATTCATATTATGGATTTTATTAGGATATTTTATTAAGGGCTGATATTGTCATTCAAATGTCTTTTCAGGATATATAATATATCTTCATATAACTTCTCATTTAACCCATTTATCTGATATATTTTATTCATAGATTTCCTAATACTGTTCTATCATTGCATTTCTGAAAGAAAGTCCATGACTCTGGAAGAAAGTCATGGTATATTGTCCTTTAATTATACTGTTGAATTATGCATTTTTGTGATTTAAAAGATACTCCTTGATATATTTAGTTATGTCACCTTTCCCACTTCAAATATATTTATATATGTATATACTAGCTTTTTCATTGTTTCAACTTTAAATTTTTTATGTTATGCAATACACACACGCATACACACAGAAATATATGTAGTATATCAAATATAAATTGGTGCAGCCCTTATGGAAAACGGTCATGGAGGTTCCTCAAAAAATTAAGAAAAGAAATACTACATGATTCAGTAATTCCACTACTGAGTATTTGTCCCGAGAAAATGAAAACACTAATTTGGAAAGACATATGCATCCCTATGATTTTTTTCAATAGCCAAAATATGGAAGCAACCTAGATGTCCTCCACAGGAAAATGGATAAAGAAGTTGTGCTAGATNTATATGCATCCCTATGATTTTTGCAGCATTATTTTCAATAGCCAAAATATGGAAGCAACCTAGATGTCCTCCACAGGAAAATGGATAAAGAAGTTGTGCTAGATGCGTACAATAGAATATTATGCAGACATAAAAGAGGATGAGATCACACCATTTGTGACAACATGGTTGGGCCTAGAATGTATTGTGCTAAATGAAATAAGTCAGTCAGAGAAAGAGGGACGTCATATGACTTCATTCAGATGTGGAATCTGAAAAAACAAAGGAATAAACAAACACACAAAAATAGAATCTAATCTCTAAATATAGAGAACAAACTGACGGTTACATGAGGGAGGGCAAAGTGGGTTAAGGGGAGTAGAAGAAACAGTCTTTGAGTTATGGAAGGAATAACTCATGACAATAAAAGGCACAACATAGAGACTATGGTCAATAGTATTGTAATAGTGTTGTACGGTGACAGATGGCAACTTATGATGACCACAGCTTAACGTACACAGATGTCGAATCACTATGTTGTGCACTTGAAACTAATATGACATTGTGTGGCATCTATACTCAAATAAAAGATAATGTAAAAGTATATAGCATATTTAATTCTAATTGTCCATTCTATAAAATAATACGACAACTTTCTAAATGTAATACTTTTGAACAGAACTTTCTTTTTTTTTATGTTTATTTATTTATTTTGAAAGAGAGACAGAGTGAGAACAGGGAAGGGGCAGAGAGAGAGGGAGAGAGAGAGAATCCAAAGCAGGCTTTGCACTGTCAGCACATAGACCAATATGAGACTCAAACTCATAACATGTGAGATCATGACCTGAGCCGAAACCAAGGGTCGGGCGCTTTAACCAACTGAGCCACCCAGGTGCCCCTTAAGAGTTATTTATTTTTCTTGATTGATCAGTAGTGAAAATAAAGGCTGGCCCTCTTTCTTTCATCCTCAATTGGAAAGAAAGAGAATGTAATGAAATAAAAAGGGCATTTGTAAGGATTAAGAAGATCAAGCATAAAATCTGGAATGTGTGAAAGAAAGTAAGAAAATATTCTTAGGAAGAGCATACCCTTAATTTTTGGAAATTTACTTTTCTTGCTTAAATAAGATCTATTGTTTTAATGCTCCCTTTCTGCCAATAGCTTGATATTCCATCATTATGGACTGTATGGAAGTGTTCTTCATCTACTCAGTTTTCACTCTCTGAAAGAAGAAATGGTATCATGCAGTCAACCCACACTGCCCCACTCTCTTCCGGCTGGTCTAACTTTCATCCATATGGATTTAAAGGAGCATAGGCTTTCTGACTAGGCTCAGCTTTTCTTTATAAAAACTAAAGTGATGGCCTCCATGTTTCATACCAGATAACCAGTCCTGAAGAGGCTAACCTAATACAGATGGAAAGTGACTAACATCAGGTGTCTCAGTGCTTCAAAAACCTGATTCTGATGCTACTTAAAGTTCTGTCTGGCTTCCTTTTTCTTAAGATACAATATAGATGTTTAGACATGGGGTACCAAGTCTACCCCCTTCACTGGCATTTCCTCACCACTTTTATGTGACATCTTCTTAAACAGACTATACTGGACTATTTGTAAATCACAGACTATATCCTGATACATCTTTTATTTACAATCCACCAAATATGTGAATTTATAGGACAGTATTTTCCATATCAATGCCTTAGAGCCAAAGAGTGACCACAGGACTATATCCACAGTTGAACAAGTTATTTTTCTGACTCCTTGCACATATTGAACATATACCATGGGAATCGTGTGACCATTTCATTAAGTGGGTATCAAAACCTATTATGAGATTTAGACTTTGGTTGAGCATCTAAAGAAATAGGGGTTTGTTCTAGATCAGGTACTTTCAGAAAGCAATGGACATTCAGTGGTTGGATATCTTAATGAATCTTATGCATAGAGAAAGAAAACAATGATTTTGTATTAAAAGAAGTAGTCAGTGGTCACTCATTTTGGCTAAGAAAGGACATGTTTGATATTTTATGGGTGGCACATTGACCTTGTTTTTGCCTTACCTTCAATAGAAGTATGAAGTAGCCTTATTTTGTCTTATTGTGCGATAGTTAATTCTATGTGTCAACTTAGTGAGGCTGTGGTATCCAGTTAGTTAGCCAAATACTATTCTAGATGTTACTGTGAAGGTATAATTTAGAAGAAATGAACATTTAAATCAGTAGACTTGGAGTAAAGCAGGCTACCTTCTGTAATGTGAGATAAGGGTCATTATGGTAATAAAGGCCAAGAGGAACAGACTAAAGTTGCTTCTGCCTAAGAAAATAGTAAACCAAAAGCAACACCACATTCCTGGATTGACTATGAAGCAACAGTCTTTAAGTTGATCCAGTCCCCATTCACTTGCTTATTTAGCCTGTGCAGAAGGGACGGGAGCTATATAGACACCCATCAAGATGATATCTAACCACCACCTACATCCTTGCTACAGCCACTGCTGAGTTCCCAAACTGCCAACAGCAGAAACTGATCCTGAGCTCCTCATGGGGCACCAATCCCTGGGGCAATCACCAGCAAGCTGGTGGAGTGCTTCCTTCATCAAAAGAGCAACATTTAGTTCTTACCTGAAATAGACATTGAATTCAAATATGCATTTGCCTTCCTTGCATGCAATGCTTCTGCCCAAACTGCCACCAATGAACTTATAGAATGTCTTGTCAGCCGTTACATTTCACACTGCATTGTTTACGATCAAGGCAATCGCTTCACAGCAAAGGGAGTACAGCCAAGGGCTCGTGATTGTGGAATTCACTGGTATTACCATGTTCAAAGCAGTTGCCTTGACAGAACAGTGAAGACCTGATGACAGTGCCAGACAAGTACTAATACCTTGGGCAAGGGCTGAGATAAGCCTCTCCAGAAGTTTGTATAGGCTCTACCAGCATCCAGTGTATGGTGTTATTTCTCTCATAGCCAGGATTCATGGGTCCAGGAATCAATGGGTAGAAAGAGGAATGACACCAATCTCTGTTACCTCGAGTAGCACACCAGCAAAACCGTTGCATCTGTCACCACAAACTTATTTTCTGCTGCCCTACATGTCTTTGTTCTAAAGGGAACAAGTCTTCTTCCAGAAAAAAACAATGATTCCTTTGAACTAGAAGTTAATAGGGCCTCCTGGCTACTGTAAGTTCCTCATGTCTCTGAATCATGGGCAAAGGCGTGATTCATAATTAGTAAAGGGAGACTGGACTGCAAATCCAAAATGGAAGTAAGGAATAGTATGTTTGCAATACAAAAGATCCCTTAAGGCATCTCCCTTAGCATTGCCGTGCCTTGTAATTAAAGTCAAGGAAAACTACAACAACCCAATTCAGGCAGAACTACTTATGGCCCAAACTCTTCAGGAATGAGAGTTTGAATGCCCTAAAACCAGCAACTTTATTTGTAGGATTATATCCTTATTATGGAAAGAAGTATGTAGGCAAACTAGGTCAGGATAAGGATATTTTTATTTTATTTTATTTGGTTTTGTTTTGTTTCAACTTTTTCTTCACCAGTTGAGAGCCACAACCAGCTAAAGTGCTTGCTGAGGGCAAAGGACACGTGGAATGTGTAGTAGAAGAAGGTAGTTGTAAAGACCACCTACAATCATGTGACCAGTTATGGAAATGAGCGCTTCAATTGTCATGTGCATATCGTTCTTACTTTGTTAGGAACATGTGTGTATGTTTTAAGTACATATCTTTGTTTTCCTCCCTATCTTATCCCCTCGTCATATAACAAAATACATATTAACCTGATAGTATAGTGTTTAAGTTACAGGATATCAAGGAAAAGAATCAACATCACCCCAAGACTGTGTTTCCTCCCCTGGAAAAGGGTTAGTATATTTTTTATTATATGCAGTATCATTACATTGTGTTAGGTAGAAGTATTACTATGCTACTGTGCTTACTCAGAGATTAAGTATGTTTTAGGGTGATGTGTCCCCGTGCCGCGTTGACAAGGGGTGAACTTGTGATGGTTAAATTTATGTGTCAACTTGGCTACGCCAGAGGGCTCAGACATTTGGTCAAACATGCTGAAGGTATTGTTTAAATAAGATTAACGTTTAAATCAGTGGACTTTGAGTAAAGCAGATTACCGCCCATATTGTGGGTGGGCTTTGTTCATTCAGTTGAAAGCCTTAAGAAAAAGACTAAGTTCCCATTTCAGACAGAAGGAATCCTCTTGTCCTGATGGTGCTTGGATTCAAACAATAGCATCATTTTTCTCTGGGTCTTGAATCTGTGAATTTTGGACTTGGCAGTCTTTGTTAATTGGATGAGCCAGTTCTTTAAACATAAATCTCTGTGTCTCTGTCTCTCTGTGCCTCTGTCTCTGTCTCTAACTCTCTCTACATATATATGTATATGTATACACACACATACTCAGATCCCTATGACACCCGATCTGACCCACATGAACTTATAATTTTTTGATTTTTATCTAATATGTATACTTGGGCACAGATTTTAATCATTTTCATAGAATGCTGGCTGTGTCCCCAGAACTTAGAATGATGCATGGCCCATAGGTGACACTCCACTAAATATCCATTGAATGAATGAATGGAGCACAGAGAAGTTTAGTAATTTATCTAAACGGTTGGTAACAAGGCAGAATACCAACTCAGACAGATCCAACTCAGACCTCAAAGATTATCCAAGTAACGAATATGTTTCAAAATGCATATCCTTAAAATCAGCAGCTTTCCTTCTAGGATTATATCCTTAGGGTAGAATTGAAGATGTGAACAAATGAAGCTGCAATAAGTATATAATTTTATTTTTGTTTTAACTTTTTCCTTCAACAAAAAGTGTTCCTTTAGTGCTTCAAAAATAAAAGAGTTTATATGTTTTTAACGCAAATATCTTAAGGCAGACTTCAGCATGCTTCCTAATCTCATCTGGAAGTCATATGTACCTTAGAACAATTAATCTGAAACTTGAATGTTTGTATGGGAAATAGAAAGAGTATAAGATCTTGGGGAAATGTCTGACTCTTGGTTTCAGCTCAGGTCGTGATTTCATGCTTGGTGAGTTCAAGCTCGACATATACTTGTGTGCTGGTGGTGCAGAACCTGCTTGGGATTCTCTCTCCCTCTCTCTCTGCCCCTCCATGTGCTCTCTCTCTCTCTTTCTCTCTCTGTCTCAAAAGTAATAAGAAATAATGAATTAAAAAAAGAAGAAAACAAGATTTGGAGAGTGGAAAGACAGGCTGCTTCATATGAATGTAGTTTAACAGATGATTAACACTACTACAAAACAGGTTTGTACTCAATATCCTCACTAGTTCTCCAAAACACAAAACAAACGTGACAATATTACATTCAAGGGAGCCGTGTTTCCTGTGTCAGAAGTCAGTGTAATATTTGCTGGCCTATCTGGAGCACATCTTATGGATGTTGTATTTATTCTGCCTGTTCAGATGAAAGCTGTAATAATAAAACTGTCGTGGGGAAGGCAATTGTCCTCTCTGAGATTGTGTTATAAAGCATTGCTGAGTGAAGTGGGTTCTTGTCCTTTTCTTCAATCATTGCCAGGATCATAGTCCCCGAATTCAGGTCTTAGCAAAATGCTTGCAGAGCTGTCTCTGACTGTAGCTGCATCGAGTCAGCCAAACTTGTTTTATAAGAAATGGAAAAAAAAAAAAAAATTCCAGAATACAGACAGGCACATACATGGGATACTGTAATTGATCTCAATATTATATTAGTCATGTCAACAATTTTCATGACTCTCATGATAAAGCCATCCACTATTCCCACCAGTAACAGAGAAGTTCAGCCATGCCAACAGTGTGCTGACGGCTTTACCAACACGATCTGACTCAATCCTTGCACTAGCTTCATGAATCAAGTTTATCAAAGCTATTTCAATGATGAGCAATCCAAAAAAAAAAAAAAACATTCAGTCGCTTACAAAATCTGTGGCAAATGTCATGCTTCAAAGCTCATGCTGCTGTTGAAGTACATTGGGATTTTGTATTTCTGAGAGATGTGACAAGTTATAGAATTGATTATTTTCTCCCATTTGGAGCCATTTCTGTGAAATTTCTAGAGAGAATTAGACAGTACAAAAATTGTCCCTGCAAAAAACTCGCACTTGCCAGGGCAGGAACTATTATAGATTCAGATAATAATTAAGAGCCATAATAAATTTGTGTGTCTCTCTGTGTTCCCTTACTCATAGTTCTTTAGCACTGAACTAACCATTTTGCTATTATTTTGAAATTAACAAGATAATATACAGCCAGAGACAAAAGGGTTCCATTTGTATCCATAAGTTAAGCAAAGAATGTATGTATCCATATACATTCATATACACATACATTTTTTTAAGTTATCAACTGACCAAAGTACATACAAAATTATAAGCTTTCTGATACCATTAACTAGTATTGTTTTTATCAAAAAAGAGTTTTAGTTTAATATCTTATAAGATCACTCATGTTTTAAGAATGGCAGAGTAGAGTATTATTTATATCAGGGTGAACTTGAGTATGAATCTCATTTCCAGATACTAGGTATATGACCTTGAATATGGTCATATATGAATGTGAATGTGGTGTCAGGGCTGCCTAACAGGAGATTTCAGGAAAGCTATAAAAGCTACAAATGCCATGGTTTAAAAAGAACAGAGCCAGGGGCGCCTGGGTGGCTCAGTCAGTTAAGCGTCTGACTTTGGCTCAGGTCATGATCTCACAGTTTGTGGGTTCGAGCCCCACATAGGGCTCTATGATGACAGCTAGCTCAGAGCCTGGAGCCTGCTTCGGATTCTGTGTCTCCCTTTCTCTCTGACCCTCCCCTGCTCACGCTGCCTCTCTCTCTCTCAGAAATAAGTAAAACATTTAAATTTTTTTAAAAAAATAAAGGACAAAGCCTTATGTGCTTAACACTCTGATAAGCAAATGCTACCTGTCTCCTCCTATGATAGGCTCAGTGATATGGACAGAAAGCATGAATACTGGAGTCTGAAGAATGGGACCAATCCCAAGTTTTTGCCATTCCCTAGCTGTGTGATCTAGGTCATTGAAAAACATCCCACCAATGTTCTTAGATTATCTATAAAATAGAAATAGAGACATACAATGATAACCTGAGAATAAGATGAAAAACATTTAGGGGGATATTTTCCAATATACTTCAGAATAGAGAATATTCTGCTGGATTTTTAATTTTTTAATTCATACATTATTATTCATAATTTCTTTTATCTAAAAATATTATCTGTTTTCCCTCTTTCAATTTGTTAACCTGCAGTGTAATATAGGTTTCAAGAATAGAACTCTGTGACTCATCACTTGTGTATAAAACCCAGTGCTCATCACAAGTGCCCTCCTTAGTACCCATTACCCACCTAGCCCATCTCCCACCCACCTCCCTCCATCAAACCATAGTTTATTCTCCGCCATTCAGAGTTTCTTGTGGTTTGTTTCCCTCTCTTCTCTGTCTCCCCCTTCCCATATGTTCATCTGCTTTGTTTATTAAATTCCACATATGAGTGAAATCATATGGTATCCACCTTTCTATGATTGACTTATTTTGCTTAGTATAATACATTCTAGCTCCATAGACATCACTGAAAATGGCAATATTTCATTCTTTTTGATGGCTGAGTAATATTCAATTATATATATATATATGAATATATATACATATCTCATCTTCTGTATCCATCTACATGGATTGGAAGAATAAATGTCTATACTACCCAAAGCACTCTACACATTTAACACAATCCCTATCAAACTACCACTAGCCTTTTTCACAGAGCTAGAACAAACAATACTAAAATTTGTATGGAACCACAAAAGACCCCAGTAGCCAAAGCAATCCTGAAAAAGAGAAACAGCACTGAAGGCACTATGATTCCAAACCTCAATCTATGTTACAAATCTGTAGTCATCAAGACAGTATACTGTCTGGCACAAAAACAGACACATAGACCAATGGAACAGAATAGAGAACCCAGAAATAGACCTACAACTATATGGTCAACTAGTCTTTGACAAAGTAGGAAAGAGTGTCCAACAGGAAAAAAACATTCTCTTCAACAAATGATTTAGGGAAAACAGGACAGTGACATGCAGAAGAATGAAACTGAACCTGGAAATTTATTATTTACAAAAGTAAATTCAAAATGGATGTAAGACCTAAATGTGAGACAGAAAACCATCAGAACACTAGAGGAGAACATAGGTGGCAAACTCTTTGACCTCGACTGGAACAACTTCTTACTAGACACGTTGCCAAAGGCAGGGAAAACAAAGGCCAACATGAACTACTGGGACTTCATCAAGATAAAAAAGCTTTTGCACATCAAAGGAAACAATCAACAAAACTAAATGGCAGCCTACAGAATGGGAAAAGATATTCATAAATGACATTCTGGTAAAGGATTAGCATCCAAAATCTATAAAGAACTTGTCAAACTCAACACCCCAAAAACAAATAACCCAGTTAAGAAATGGGTAGAAGACATGAATAGACATTTTTCCAAAGAAGCCATCCAGATGGCTAACAGACACATGAAAAGATGCTTAACATCACTCATGATCAGGGAAATACAAATCAAATCCACGATGAGATATCACTTCACACCTGTCAGAGTGGCTAAAATTAACAACACAAGAAACAAACAGGTGTTGGTGAGGATGCAGAGAAAGGAGAACACTTTTGAGCTATTGGTGGGAATGCGAACTGATGCAGCTACTCTGGAGAACAGTATGAAGGTTCCTCAAGAAACCAAAAATAGAACTACCCTACGATCCATCAGTTGTACTATTAGATATTTACCTACAAGATATAATAATATAGATTTGAAGTAACACATATACTCCAATGTTTACAACAGCATTATCAGCAATATCCAAACTATGGACAGAACCTAAATGTCCATCAACTGATGAGTGGATGATTCATACTTTACAATTCAATATCAACACAAAAACATCAGAACCAGAGCTCCCCAGGAAAGATGAAGAGATTCTGGAACCTCTTGTGCCAGAAAGTAAGGGCTCATAAAAAGGATGGGGAACTGTCAAAAAGTGCACCACAGCCAACCTGACCATTTTCCAAGAGACAAAACTGGAACAACCTGAGCAACAAAATAAATAATAACAAGACTGGATTAAAAACCAGAGAATAAAATTAATATCAATGATTCCAAAGGATAAAAATACTTAAGGAAATAAGCAAACAAGGGAGAGAGACAGCTCTTCCCTAAGGAAGAATTCCAAAGGTAAGAGGAATGATGGAGTAAAAACAATTACAAGTCGAGCTCCTGCTAATGATTGCTACGGGAAGGATTTCATGATGGGTGGTCAAATTAGAGAGCCAAAGTGTGAGAAAAAACTCAGTATTTGCATAGTCTCAAAATATATCCCCCAAGATATTTACTAATGACAAGGGAGGTGGTAATAGGAAATTTACACTGGAGAAACCCACCACTTTTAACAAGTGGTAAGAGTCATATGAGTCATTACATACATTGACACTGTGTAACCTGATATAAAATACTAAAAAGGAGGGGCGCCTGGGTGGCTCAGTCAGTGAAGCATCCTACTTGAGCTCAGGTCATGATCTCACAGCTGGTGGGTTCAGTTCCCGAGTCGGGCTCTGTCCTGACAGCTCGGAGCCTTTAGCCTTCTTCAGCTCCTGTGTCTCTATCTCTCTGTCTGCCCACCCCCACTTTCAAAAATTAAAAAAAAATTAAATAACAAAAAGTTTTCAATACTAAAAAGGACACGTCACTCTTGGAATATTCTTTAAAAAAGACATAATGTCTGTTTAATCATGAAAAAAATATATCAGGTAAACCTTAACTGAGAGAAAGTCTAAAAAATATAAAACCTAAAAAGGTGTCCAGTACTCTAAAAATGCCAAAGTTATGAAAGACAAAGACAAACTGAACAAATGTCACAGATTGAAGTAGGAAACTAAATTTCTATGTGAGATCCTGGAACGCAAAAACGATCTTAATAACAGGTGAAATCCAAATAGCACCTTTATTTCATTTGATAGCGTTTGCATGAATATTAATTTCCTAGTTTCTTTCATTATACCATTAATACACATGTGCTCACATTAAGGGAAGGTGGCCGAAGGGGATACAGGATATCAATTTATTTAAATCTAACATTATTTCAAAATTAAATCTAAAAAGAAATAGTCTTTATAGACTATCAAGAACATATTTTAATATTGAGGTTTTTTTTAAAAATTATGCCATTCCAAATAGCAAAAACATTACTGAATTCTTTGAAACAGAGAATATTGAACATCAGGAAATATTGAAAATCTAAATAAAGAAGAGTATAAAACTTTATGAAAGGCATATAAAATGTCTTCATAAAGAGACATACCATATTGGTATATATGAAACTTCAATATTATACACAAAAGTATTTTTCCTAAAACAATCATAAATTCAGTATTGTACTAATCAGACTCCTTATGGAGTATTATGAATCCTGACACTCTGATTCAAAATTAGTATATGGATAATATACAGTTAATGAATAACATATAATAATAAAATAATGAAAAGCAATGAAAGAAGACTTGCTACACCAGATTTCCAGCTTCATATTCTATAAATCAATGGCAATTAAAATAATGTAATATCTATACCAGAAGGAAAAGAATCTGAGATTTATATAACTGCATATAGAAGCCTTTAGGAGCAGGGCAATATTGTTCAGTGGTTAATGGCATGCGCACTCGAAACATGTTGAATGAATTCACAACAAAAATGTAATTTTTTTTATTATTGACCAAAGTTACTTAAACTCCTATGCTTGCAGCTCCTTATCTGAAAATGCTTATGTAAATATTCAACTATTAAGTTAGACAAGTTATGTAGAGCATTTAACAGACATTAACACTCAAAATGCTAAGCTATTATGATTTGCTATTCTTATTACTTGATAAAGATGGTATTCCAAAACAATGGCGCTAGGATTGAAGTTAAATCATTGGGTTTCCTTTTAAAATATAGTAATAACTATGTATAGAGAACAAAAGTAATCTTCAAAGTTTCTTAAGAAACTCTTACAGATTGAAAAGATTTCATTTTTCTCCTGGGGATGGATGAGAGACTTCTATGTTAAAATATTTTAAATTATACCATTCTTCCACAGAACTTCAAAACACACTATCCATAAAATGTAAGAGTAGAGAAGACACTGGAAGAAACAGAGTGCCTATTTTAGTGCCACAGAATGCAGAACTTAAGCATGTGATTTTCTTCTTTCAGACAAAAGAGAAAGAAAAAAACTTTAACATTAATAATGTAAAAGTAGAGCAATTGAATGACAGATATTGCAACTATCATCCGAAATTTGATTTTGTTCTCCCTCACAGAAACCTCATCAAATTTCTGGTAGGAATGAGGCATTATTCCAACTGTGCTTGATTAAGCAAAAACAATCCATTAGAACACTATTTTGGATAGGAGACCAAAAACTCAGGCAACAACAACAACAAAAAGGCAAATGGAATTACATTCAATTTAAAAACTGGCATAGCAAAAGAAACAATCAGCAGAGTGAAAAGGTAACCTACAGAAGTGAGGAAATATTTACAAATAATGTATCTGACAATTAACATCTGAACTATATAAGGAAGTCATACAATTCAATAGGACATAAAACAAAGAAAGACCAAACAGCCCAATTAAAAAAAAAAAAAAATGGGCAAAGCACTGAATAGACATTTCTCCAAAGAAGACATAGAAGTGTTCAATAGGTACATGAAACAGTGTTGGCAAGGTGCTGGCAAGAATGTAGAGAAATGAAAAACCTTGTGCACTGTTGATAATATAAATTGGAAGAGCTACTATAGAAAACAGTGGAGATTCCTCAAAATAGTAAATATAGAACCACCAATTGATTCATATGATCCACCAATCCCACTTGGGAGTATGTATCCAAAGGAATGAATCACTATCTCAGAGAATGATCTTTACCCCCATGTTCATTGCAGCATTATTCACAACAGCCAAGGCATAGAAACAACCTAAATGGTCCTCAGAGAATGAATAAAGGAAATATGGCATTTACATACAATTATTATCCAGGCTTAAAGAGAAGGAAACCCTGCCATTTGTGACAATGTGAATGAACCTGGAAGACATTATGCTAAATGAAATAAGCCAGTCAGTAAAGGACAAATACTCTAAGATCCCACTATGTGAAGAATCTAAAATAGACACATTCATAGAAGAAGAGAGTAGAATGATCATTGATAGTGGCCGGGGGTAGGGGAGGGATGGGGAGATGTTGGTAAAAGAGTACAAAGTTTCAGTTATGCAAGATGAATAAGTGTTAGAGATCTACTTCACAGCATGATGCTTAGAGTTAACAAAACTGTTATCGTATTGTACTGTGTTTCAAATTAAAACTTGGCTAAGAGGGTAGTTTTGTTTTGTTTGAGAAACAGAGCACAAGCTGGGCAGAGGAGCAGAAGGAGAAGAGAGAGAGAATCTTAAGCAGGCTCCATGATCAGCACAGAGCCCTACGTGGGCTCCATCCCACAACCCTGAGATCATGACCTGAGCTGAAGTCAAAAGTTGAATGCTCAACTGACTGAGCCTCCCACACTCCCTGCTAAGAAGGTAGATCTTATGTTAAGTGTTCTTACTGTATATATATAAAAATAAGGGAGGCAAGAGAACATTTTGACCGTGCTAGATACATTTGTGACATTGACTGTAGTTCGTCATTCATGACACGATATATACAGCTCTTTGTATGTCAGGAGTACCTCAAGAAAGTAGTTTAAAAAATAACCAAACAAAAAAATCAACCACAAAAATCCCAAAGTGTGAGCTTTCTCTAATAAAAGCTGTGAAATTTGCATTGTTAAGAATGCTGCAATAGCTCCAAATCTATGAAGAAATTCCTAATTATCTCCTACAAAATTGACCTGCTAGGTAGATTAAATTCTAATTAGAAATGCAAATCCTGATCAAGAAGAGACTACCTTAATATACCTGTGATCCAACCTGGCTATCGGTGATTACCAGCCAATGGATCATTTCTTCATAATTCCTCTGCATCTAAGGTAGTTGTTAGGAATCTGCTTATAAAAGTATTGTGATTCATCCCATCAGCAAATGAAATGAATCCATTCATTCAGTCACTCCATCATTCATTCATATATGTGTCTGCTACCATCTGACTGCCCTGTAGCAGTGTATGAAGAGAAAGGTTTGTCTTCATACTTCAGTGGAAAGATAGAGAAGTCAAAGGATAGTTCCAATAGGTACTGTTAAGTATTACAGTGCATTATGTTGGAAGCCCATTAAGGGCTACAATGTTATGGACCATATGGATAGTGGGGAGTTCTCATAAACCTAAACACAAGCATCAGGGAACACTTTGTAGTAGATGGCCATCTAAGAGACAAATGAGGACATTATCTAAACTTTCTCCTCTCAGCTATACGGCATGGTGATTAGACAGTGGCATGGTGTGAAGTTCATAAATCAGGTGTGAGTAACTTATGGGATAGATGGAAGTATATTAAATTTGAGAATATTAAGAATTCTAGCATCAGGGTCAAGTGTTAAACAAATGTCACAGGGGTATCCTGAAGTTACCTGGAGCGATGGTAGGGCTGGGAATGGAATACAAGACAGCAAACCAGAAGACAAAGAGTAGAATTAGTCAATTAACTGATTAACCAGATTAGTTCAAGGGCGAAGGGTAGAGGGTGGTATCTTCAGAGTCACAGTATCCTTTTCCTTGAGAGTAGAAGAGAAAAAAGATTAAGAATTATGATGTCCAGGGGTGCTGGGTGGCTCAGTCAGTTAAGTGTCCAACTTCAGCTCAGGTCATGATCTCGCGGTTCATGAGTTCGAGCCTCACATCCGGCTCTGTGCTGACAGCTCAGTGCTTAGAGCCTGCCTCAGATTCTCTGTCTCCCTCTCTCTCTGCCCCTCCACTGCTCTCTCGCTCTCTCTCTCTCTCAAAAACAAATAAAAGTCATTTTAAAAAAGAATTATGATGCCTAATATTGTAGACACTAGCACATTTGAATATTTAATTTCAATTAATAAAATGAAATAAAAAACTACTTCCTAAGTTACACTAAGCACTTTCCACATGTCCCATCGGCACGGATGGCTGGTAGCTACCGTATTGGACAACATGGGTATGGAATACGTCTGTCACCGCACAAAGTCCTATGGCACAGAACTGATGAGAAACTCCAAGCTACCCCTACAGCCTGAGGTCTATGAAGTATAAAAGTCTAAGCAGCACAAACTTGAGATAACTTCAGGGAGCAAATGTCTTCATTAGATGAAAAGAAACTATATGGTAATGACAGAAGGAGAAGGGACACTTCAAGATGTTAAGGAGAAAAAAATGGGTTTCTTTGGGCACAACGGAAAGCCTTGGGATGGAGGAAAGAACTGGGGACACAGGACGGGAAGACTAGAAGAGATATACAGGCAAGGAAACAAGGGAGAAAAGAGTCCCCCAAAGGAAATGAAGCCTGAGAACTTAGTTGTTAGGGATGACGGGAAAGTTTCCAAATTAATTTTTTTGAGGATTATTCTGGTGGAAAGGGAACTCAGGTCTGCGCTGTTTGCCCTTGAAGGAGAGGCATGTTCCATGTGAGCAAAGCAGTAGAAGGGCTCTCCCTGCATGCTAAAAACTGTACCAGCCTTTCAAGGGGTACAAGGTACTCATTGGAAAATGCCAATCTCTTTCTACCCAGATTGTTCTCAGCGGGCTGGCCAAAAGCCACAGAGACCACTAAGCCTCTAGTCAACACTTCAGATTTATAATAAATATCATTCCTTTTACAAATCATAAAACACACAGATATTTCTTAATCATGGACATTTAATGCTTTGGAGAATTGAATTAAGGCATTGTAAATTCTATTTAATGCTTGAAGATTACCTGAATTACTCATATCATTAGCTTGGAAAATCTTGTAAGATACTTTCCCTCCAGATCATTAGATAACTTTGGTTACATTTTTTTTTCAACATTCAGTGATTCATCAAACTTTTAGTGAATCCATCTCTGTAAAGGGCATTGTGCTAGGCTTTTTTTTTTTTTTTTTTAAACTAGGATCATTTATTTAAGCCTTACACCAACGCCCTCAGGTAAATATTAGTATGCCTGCTAAGAGAGGATCAGAGGTAAGTTAATCACTCAAGACTTCTAGTTAGAAAGTATCAGAGTCATGATTCAAAAGTAGACATTCCATTCTCCTCTTCTCATCCAATAATTCATTCATTCCACGAATATTTTTTTTGAGTGAGTGCCATATATGTGAAAAGCACTGTTTTAGATGTCATAGCTATATCAGTAAACAAAACAAGTCCTAGAGTCTGTGAGAAAGAGTTGAGAGATGGATTGTAAAAGGCAAATGTCTGTGAGGTTAAGTGTTCTGAAGAATATGAAATAAAGTGCGGGACACATGAAGTATTGGGAAGGGTAATATTTTATGTAATTAAAAAAAGAACAATCTCTCAGATGATTTGATGTTCGAGCAGAGATCAGAATGAAAGGAAGGTGTGAACTTTCATGAGGGTATCTGTGGGTAAGAAGTTCTCTGGCAGAGAAAAGAGCACACAGGTCAGGGTGGGTAGAGATTAGATCATAAGGGAGAACAAGGAGAAGACAGTAGATAAATACCCCAAATCAGAAAAACCAGTGCCTTGAAGCACATCGATTATAAGGACTCTGCAGTTTACCAAGCCAGATAGGGTTCATTTTCAGTGTTTGAGCAGAGGGTCAAAGTGATCTAGCTTATTTCAAATAGTCTCCCTCTGGGTTTTCAGATGAAGGGGGAAAAGGTGGAAACAGGGAGACCGATTGGGGGGTAATTGTGGCAACCCAAAGAACAGATGATGATGGCTCAGACCAGGTTCAAACGAGAAGAGGGTGATTTCTGTAACTGCTGTGAAGGTTAAACAGGACTTGCTGATGGGCTGAATGAGAAGAGAGAGAAAGAGTAAAAAAACTCCCAGTTCACTTGATCTACAACGTGGTCTCCTGATTTATAAAGATAGAAAGGTGGTAGGATCCTACAGAGGTGAGGGAAAACCAGAAGTAGTGCCAAGGGAATGATGGCATGTTATTTTAGGGAAGGGAAAAAGCTAAATTAACCACAACAAGATTCAAGTTGAATTTTCCTAAATGAACAGTGCTGCCTACAGTTGTGACGATGGCTTCACTCTGTGAAGTTCTCAGCAACTCAGACTCCTTTCAGCATCGGGAGGTGGAGGCTTCATCTTCAAATGGGCAAGCTTGCAGGCTCATTCCAGTCACCAGAAAACATTAAAAAGGAAAGAATAAAGTAGGGCACAGTGTGCCGAACAGCACTTCCTTCAGGGAAAAGATAAATTAAATTAAAAAGCTCCCTGCGTCTGCCGCATGATTCTTCTGCCTAAGTCCCATTGGTAAGAACATTATCACACTGGCACACATAGCTGCAAGGGCTGCAAGAAATATATATGTTATTTTCTAAATAGGCATATGCCTAGCCAAGGAGTCAGTTACTATAAAGAAAGGGAGAGAAAAGAAAGGGATGAGCTCATTTTCCTAAGGGTATACAGGCAAAATGTGGGAAGGATTTTCTAAATGAATATATGGTCCTAATTGAGCACACATTTAATATTCTTAAAAATCTTATATAAACTCTTTCAGCTGTTTTGATGTTTCAGGCAGAATGCAGAGTGTATTTACAGGTGAGAGGGAGGAGCCTGGACAAGTTCAAACCACTCAGGTATGGATCACAGGGATCTGGAGGGGAGGGGAGAAAGGGGAATCACAATCAATATGTTCATGTTTGTAATGGGAACCTCAGAACTGACTTATCTAAGGTCCTGCCACCAGTTAGAAGCCAGGGCAGGAGAAAAATCTAAATTTGAGGCAGTGAGAACCTCCACATGTTCAACCTCGGTCTCCAAGTATTGAAAATGAATTGATTATAATTCGCGATGCATTTGTGATGTTTTAAACACAGTATTTTTTAAAGATTGTTTTTATTGATATATAGTTGACATAGAACATTGGGTAAGCTTAAGGTCCAACACATGTTGATTTGATACAATTACACATTGCCGTATGATTACCACTACAGCTTTAGGTAACACCTCTATCATTTCACAGAATTATATGGTGGAGACAATTAAGACCTAGTCTCTTAACGACTTTGAAATTTATATTACGCTGTTGTTGTCTGTAATCTTTATGCAGTCCATTAGATCTCTAGGACTTACTTCTCTCCAGGGTCCACCTTGGTACCCTTAAACTGTGTGTCTCCAATTCCCCTATGCCCCAGCCTCTGATAACTACCTGTCTACTCTGTTTTTCTTAGTCCAGCTTTTTTAGATTTCACATATTAATGTTATCATACAGCATTTGTCTTTTTCTGACTTATCTCACTTAGCATAATCCCCTCAAGGTCCATCCATGTGATTACAAATGGCAAGATTTCCTTCTTTCTCATGGCTGAATACTTCATTTTGTGTGGGTGAATATATATATATATACATATATATATATATCCATACACATATGCATACATATACATATATACGTGTATATATATATACATATATGTGCGTATATATACATATAATATATATACAGTTATCACGACTCCTTTATCCACTCATGGACACTTAAGTTGTTTCAATATCTTGGCCATTGTGAATAATGCTGCAATAAATATGGGAGTCCAAATATCTCTTCCAGAACCTGTTTTCATTTCCTTTGAGTATATGCCCAGAAGTGGGATCTCTGGATCATAAAGTAGTTCAACTTTTAATTTTTTATTTTTCTTTTAGAGAGAGAGAGAGAGAGAGAGAGAATGCATGTGAGTACAGGAGAGGGGCAAAAAGGAGGAGAGAGAGAGTCGTAAGCAGGCTTCACGCTCAGGGCAGAGCCAAAAGCAGGGCTCTATCCCAGGATCCTGGGATCATAACCTGAGCCAATTTCAAGAGTTAGATGCTTAACCAACTGAGCCACCCAGGCACCCTTCTTTTTTTTTTTTTTTTAATTTTTAATTTTTTTTTTTGAGGAAAGTCCACACTGTTTTCTGTAGTGACTCAACCAGTTTACATTTCCAGAAAGGCAGAGCAATTGCCTGAGGGGTAAAACCTTCAAGAGAAAGGCTAGGGAAACAGGTAGCTATGGTGTTCCAGGGTGACTTTCCAGGCCCTTTGCTGCTTCTAGGCCCTGTCCAGAGGAACAACTGAACACAAGGATATGCAATGGAAAGGTGCCTTCGCGGGCAACTGGATGGCTCAGTTAGTTAAGCCTCAGACTCGATTTCATTTCAGGTCATAATCTCAGTTGTGAGATGGAGACCCGCATGGGGTGCTGCGCTGAGATTAGAGCCTGTTTGGGATTCTCTCTCTTCTCTCTCTCTCTGCTCTTCAAATAAAAATTACAAGAAAATTACAGAAAGAAGGAAGGGAAGGGAAGGGAAGATTAAAAACACAGTAACATGGGGTAAGTCCTATTTTTCAATAGGCCATTGCCCATTATTATTTTTTAAGCTATGAACCAGCTTTAGAATACCATTTTTGCTCATTCTTAATTGCAAGTAGCCATTCTCGTCTTTGAAAGGTCATTCCATAAAATAAAGCTTTCGTCACGTTTGAGGCCTTTAGAGAAAAGGGGAGAAAGTATTACTCATCAAAAGTAATTCAATTCACTTCTTTTTTATTGAGGTATAATTGATATAACATTGATTTCGGATGGACAGCATGATGATTCCATACTTGCATAACTGCAAAATAGTCCCCACAGCTTGACCAGTTAATGTGGGTCATTACACAGAGTTACGTATGTTTTTCTCATGATGAGAACCCCCAAAATCGACTCTTTTAGCTACTTTCGAATATGCAATATGGTATAAAAGATAGTCACCATGATGTATATTACAGCTGCCTGACTTACTCATTTTACAGCTGGATTTTTGTACCTTTTGACCCCCTTCACTTATCTTACCTACCCCCCCACCCTTCACCTGAGGCAACCACCAATCTATTCTCTATACACATAAGCTCAGGAGGTTTGGGGTTTGAGGGGTTTTTTGACTTTTGGTTTTGTTGTTTGTTTGTTTGTTTTTAGATTCCACACATAAGATTGTATGTAAGTACCTTGATCTGTCTGACATATTTCACTCAACGTAATGTCTCCAAGGTGTCCATCCATGTTGCAAATGGCAAGATTTTACTCATTTTTATGACTTAATAATGTTCTATTATTTTATTATTGTATAATAGAGTATAAGGTAAATAATATATTATAATAATATAAAGATTTATCATATGTATAAATATATATTTATGTATTTATTTATCCATTCATCCACTGATTTACCCACTAATGAGCCTTGAGGTATCCATGTCTTGGCTAATGTATATAATGCTGCAATGAACCTGAAAGTTTAGATAGCTTTTTGAATTAGTGTGTTCATTATCTTTAGATAAATACCCAGAAGTGAAATTATTGGATCATATGCTCATTCAATTTTTAATTTTTAAAGAAACTTCCATACTCTTTTTCATCATAGTTGCACAAATTTATATTCACACCAACAGTGCACAAGAGTTTTCTTTTTTCCTCATCCTTGCCAGCGCTGGTTATTTGTCTTTTTTATAGCAGCCATTTTAGCAGGTGTGAGCTAGTATCTCATGGTTTGGGTTTGCATTTCTCTAATGATGAAAGACATTGAGCATCTTTTCATGTGCATGTTGGCCATCTCTATGTCTTCTTTGAAAAAAATGTCTGGTCAGATTTTTTATCCATTTTTAAATAGGGTTGTTTAGAGGTTTCTGTTTTGTTTTGTTTTGTTTGCTATTGAGTTATATGAGTTCTTCGTATATTTTGGATAGCAGTCCCATACCAAATATATGATTTGCAAATATTTTCTTTTATTCATTAGATTGTCTTTTCATTTTGTTGATGGTTTCCCTCCTATGCAGAAGCTTTTTGGTTTATTTTTGCTTTTGGTATCAAATCCAAAAAATTATCACCAAGACCCATGTCAAGAAGCTAAACCCATATGTTATCTTATATACTTCAGGTCTTACATTCAAGTGTTTAATGCATTGTGAGTTAATTTTTGTGTATAGTATAAGAAAGCGGTCCAATTTCATTCTTTTGCATGCCACTATCAAGTTTTTTCCAGCACTATTTCTTGAGGAGATTGTCTACCCCTCATTGTATAGTCTTGGCCCCTTTGTCATAAATTGATTAACTACCAATGTTTTGTTTCTGGGCTCTCTATTCCATTCCACTGATCTATGTGCCTGTTTTTATGTTAGTACTATACTGTTTTGATTACTAGAGTTTTGTAATTTGAAATCAGAGAACATAATGTTTCCAGCCTGTTCTTCCTTCTCGAGATTGCTTTGGTTGTTCAGGACCTTTTGTGGTTCCATACAAACTTTAAGATTGTTCTATTTGTATGAAAAATGCCATTGGAATTTTGATAGGGATTTAATTGAATCTGTAGATTCTTTGGATGGTATGGACACTTTAACACTATTAGTTCGTGAGCATGAAGTATTTGTGTTTCTTCAATTTATTTTATTAATGTCTTAAAGTTTAGCTCCTTTGCCTCTTTGGTTAAACTTGTCCCTAGATATTTTTTGATGAAATTGTAAATGAGATTGCTTTGTTAATTTCTATTTTTGATAGTTTCTTATTACTGTATAAATATGCAACAATTTTTGTTTATTGATGATAACATCTACCTCATTGTAGATATAATGGCTATGCAAACTAATATATAAGAGTACAAATGGGCTTGCCACATTTTTACCAGCATGGCATTAATTTAAAATATTGGATAGGGCTCCTTAGCTCTCCACACAAGTATGGAAAATGCATCCCATTGTATGTATAGATATATTTAAAGTGCATATACAAATACATACATATATTTAAATATGCATTTAATATGCACACATACATGTATAGACAGGTAGTAAATCAGTTAAATATATATCTATAGACCAAGATGTATGGAAGAAAGTAAAGATTAAGATGATTATTATACTGTTTCTGGATTTTTTTTTCTTTTGGTTTTCCCATACTTGTATATTTTCTGCAATAAACATGAGTGACTAGGGGTGCCCTGGTGGCTCAGTCAGTGAAGTGATTGACTTCGGATCAGGTCATGATCTCATGGTTTGTGAGTTCAAGCCCCATGTCGAGCTCTGTGTTGATCGCTCAAAGCCTTGAGCCTGCTTCGGATTCTGTGCCTTCCTCTTTCTCTACCCCTCCTCTGCTGACATTCCATCTCCCCCTCTCTCTTGAAAATAAATAGACTTTAAAAAATTAAAAAAACATGAATGACTAATAGTATAAGAACTAACACACCCATTTTAAAATGCTGATCAAGATCCATTACTTTGGGACACCTGGGTGGCTCAGTCAGTTAAGCATCCGACTTTGGCTCAGGTCATTCTCTCACGGTTCATGGGTTTGAGCCCCGCCTCGGGCTCTGTGCTGACTGCCAGCTCAGAGCCTGGAGCCTGTTTCAGGTTCTGTGTCTCCCTCACCCTCTGACCCTCCCCTGCTCATGCTGTCTCTCTCTCTCTCTCTCTCTCAGAAAAAAATAAAACACTAAAAAAAAAAAAAATCCATTACTTTGATTTCATGTTCTATTCATGTGGTGTGACCCAGAGTTTCCAAACACTCCTCAATTTCAACCTTCCAACTGCCACTTAATCTCTTTTTATACACATAAACTCAGTAGTTACAAAGTGTTTTCAAAAATTCCTCCAAGACCAGACAACTGGCCACCTCTTTGCCATTCAGCTTCAATCATATTTAATTGTTAGACAATTCTTTCTTGGTATGAACAAAATAGTGCTCTCTACCTTTATCATTTGATTCTGACTCTATTTTTGGGCATCTTCATAGTAAAACTCCTCTTTCTTCCACAGGTTAAACTTTCACTTTCATTTTATTATTTTTTTTTTTGTCCCAATGTCTTCACTTTTTTTTTCTTACAAATAGTTTATTGTCAAGTTGGTTTCCATATAACACCCAGTGCTCATCCCCACAAGTGCTCCCCTCCACGCCCATCTCCCCCTCCCCCCGACATCCATCAGTCTCAGTTTGTTTCTCAGCATTCAAGAGTCTCTCATGGTTTGCCTCTCTCCCTTTCCCCCACCATTTCCCCCTTATTCTCCCCCATGGTCCTCAGTTAAGTTNTTTCACTTTTAAAAACATAGCTACTTTATGCCCCTAATGGTTCTCTTTTACAAGCTAAATACCCCTAGTTTCTTAATTGCTCCTAACTCCTTAGCAGAACTACTCAAGCTTGTAGGAAACCCTAGTGAAAATTTCCTACATTCTTATGAATTCAGAAGATGAAATCTTCCAGGTAGTAATCATGACCCAAAGTGAAGTGGTAATAGATGAGGTAGTGTGTTTAGATGTGGGGGAGGGCCAAAAATGTGACACACCAATATATAATGTAGACATTTTGTCAGAAGTATTCTTTGAACCTCACTTTCGAGGTTCACAATTTCCTAGAAAATGTAAACTGCATTTTCTATTTATTTGCTCATTTACAGCAATCTAATTATTGGCCATATTGTTTTGCACTCTTACTTTATTTATTTTTATTTTTTTTTAATATTTATTTCTGAGAGAGCAAGAGAGAGACAGAGCATGAGCAGGGAAAGGGGCAGAGAGAGAGGGAGACACAGAATCTGAAGCGGCTCCAGGCTCCCAGCAGTCAGGACAGAGCCTGATGCAGGGCTTGAACTCATGAAACATGAGATCATGAAGTTGGACGCTTAACCAACTGAGTCACCCAGGTGCTCCTGTTTTGCACTTAGTGCACTATTTAAAAACAATTTACTAGTTCTTTTTGATTTATTCAATACCATTGATTCTTATTAGCCTTTTTTATTTTTTTAACTGGAATTTAAAGTTCAATTCTGTTCTTTTAATCAGTATTTCCCTTGCTCACCTTGGCCTCATTTAACATGCCGATATATGTAGTTTGTCCACAGAAAACTCGGCAAGATAATTAAATTTTTTATTTACAGTATGTTTGTTGCTGCAGTTAATTTTGTTTGGCTTTGTATCATATACTCCCAAGTCTTGTGCCACATTCATTTCCTTAGGCACCAATTAGCTGAAAGGGCAATATAAAAATGACCTGGGAATACTGAATTCAGCGAACTATATAGCTTTTTTTGCAGAACTTATTCACATAAACTTAGTATAAAAGCATGTCTGTTGCCATGTTCTGTTGGGGTTGTGGTAGAAGCTGGCCTAGAGAATTTGCCCAACTTCAGTTGGACAAGAATGGAAGAATTCAAACTCTCACTGTATTTAATTTGGTTGTTGACCCAAATACCCCTCCCCTCACCCAATATGTTACTTTCTCCACCTAAAATATTGAGGGTGAATAACTTGCCTAAAGCCACACAGGTAATTAATGCAAGGTCCAAGCCCTTCAACACCACATCTTGATTTTCAACTTGAATGTGCTCCCCATGTATAAGTTATCTATGGGTCTCCTCCTTCTGGAGGTACACTTCTTTAGAATAGGGGCTCACCCCTTATTTCCACCATGTATCCAACAAAATGTTTCTTGTATAACATCGTGTAAGTTCTGTAATAGCAGGGTTAGTGGGTCTTTTTTACTTTGGTCATTTCAGAGTCAAGAATAATATACATTGTTGGTTACATATGTAGGCTGATGGATGGGCAGATGGATGAATTTGAACACATTCTTAAATCTGGTTTCTGGCTGCAAAATTAGTTGTTAATTGTTTGTTTGTTTGTTTGTTTGTTTACAGAGAGAGAGAGCAAAGGAGCAGCAAGAGAGAGGGAGACAGAGAATGCCAAGAATGCACGATGAGGTCAGTTCAGAGCCCAACATGGGGCTCAATCCCACAAACTGTGAAATCATGACCTGAGCTGAAACCAAGGGTTGGACACTCAACCAACTGAGCCATGAAGGCACCTCTGAAACTCATTTTTTATCAAGGCTTTCAAACAGTGAAAAGCACCAAGGCTCTGCCTGCCCTCACACATCTGAGAACCTGATCCTGATATTGGCTTCATGCCATGCTTGATCAGAGAATACCCCTGCATAACAGCTTCTCTCACATGAAAATGAGTCTGCAAATTATATTTTTCCATTACAGCATTGTTGCAAAGACCGGTGGGGTTATGTCTGTTAAAATACTTTGAAAATATATCTTGTACGTAGAGAAAAATGCAATAAAATAAGGGAAAGAAGGCAGAGAAGGAGTGTGAATTAAATGGAGATAGGAAGAAAGAAAAAAAGAAATCAAGGGAAAGAAAAAAGCATAAACACCATGGTGGAGGAGTACTACTCTTCTTGCATCTCTGGTCCCTTGGGGTGGTCTAACTCACAGGTGGATGGGTGTACCGACAGCATGGGGAGGGGATAACAAAATTCAGCTGAATCTGGTAGGCCTGGCCGTGAATCCTGCTCTAGTATTCACCTGCTATACCTTTGAGCAAAACATAGAAGCCCTCCAAGATAAGTGAGGCTTGAATTCCCGACTGACTTCTTACCCCAGGTTGCTAGAGGTCAGCTGAACTCAGGTACGAGAAAGGATTCTTCCCGCTATAGAGAGAAGTGCTCAGAGAAGTTGGTATACCTGCAACTGACATTTTCTCCCAGTATATTGTAGCTATCAGTTTGTTAAGGTCCCTATTTTCTATGATGCCCACAGATGAATGTCCTGTATCTCAAAAAAAAAAAAAGGATTTTCTGTCATCAAACAATGGCTGTGACATTGCCCACCACAATCAGTTTTTTTGTCCCTTGTGCTTTCAAGCCAAGCCCTTGATGGAACCGCATCTGACAAAGAAGGTGCTCTGTCAGCTCACTCATCTTACCAGGTGGGATCTGGTTTTCTCTCTCTGTTCTGTGGCTAAGGCCCAAGGAGGTGACAGGGGAAACGAAATATGCAAGGTCCTTGTGCAAGTCATAATTAGCAGAAAATACTAATCTGAGAAACTGCTGTGCAAATCAGAATGGAGCTCAGCATGAAACAAAGTGTTCACATGTGACCATTCATTCCCTTCAACTTTGAATTTTTCCTTTTCTAAAGTAATGTGGACGTTTATTTCTTCCTGGGCTATTTTCTTCCATTGCTTATTGCTGTTTTGGTTAGCAAGTCCTTCCACTGACCTCTGTTTATCTAAAGATGATATTTTCAATCTTTTGTTGGAACTTGCACCCAGCACCATTTAATTTTGAGTAAACAATATTGTTATCATTGCGGGCATACAAATAGGTATTTGTCAGCTTCTAAGAAAAATCCCTGATGCTTAAAATTGATAAACAGCAGAGACGAAGGAAGTTATCATTTTGTTCTACCTCTATCATAAATATTTGTTTGCTTAGTTAATTTGTTGTTGTTGTTCTAGTTTGTTTTATAAATACCTGGATAAGAAGGGAAAGGGAACCATCATTTCAACTTCTCATCCATTGTGAGATATTAGTCTTTATAGTAAACTGGGTACTATTATACCTAAAATAGGTAGACTATTTTAGGCTATAAAAGACTTTAATCAAAGAGAAATTTGAGGCTCAGAGGGATAAGTAACTTACCCCTGGACACATGGCCAATCCAATGATTGACCTGGAATGTAAATCCAGAACCATCAGAAAATAGACATTTCCTCCATTCGTAAATAAGCATCCTTTCTTACTGGATTACCCAGGACTTGTTGGGTTGAAATAAACAGAAAACCAACTTGAGCTGGGTCCACTTGAATATCTGGGAATACTTTATTCCAAACACTAATGGGCATTTTTTAAAAAAAGAGTTATGAAGCTCATGCTTCAAGTTTTATTACTAGAGAAGAATAGCATCTAAGGCCAATCTGGGATATCCTGGAGAAGATTTCTGACCCCCTCTTCTATTGACCCAAATGTGTACCAAACAATTGATCAGTAATATATATGGAATACTTGTAGCAGAGATAAGTAAATCCAAAAAGAGCATGGGTATCTGTTAGTGTGAGTCTGTATGTGAACGAGTGTGCTGTGTGTGCATGTGTGTGTCTGTGTGTGTGTCTCTGTGTGTGTGTGGTAGGATGGTTGAGAAGGATGAGAGAGGTTGAAATCAAATAATAGACACCCATACAGCCACTTCCAAGTTTAATTCATGGCCTAAGGAATGGGCTAACTGCACGTTTATTTTTTTAAGTCCCAAATTATTTATACACCAAGACAAGTGTAGATTTTGATTTAAGGAAATTTAAATATGATTTTTTCCTTTTGTTTTTTAAATGTTTTTATGTTTATTTATTTGGGAGACAGCAGAAGAGAGGCAGAGAGAGAGGAGCACAGAGGATCTGAAGCAGGCTCTGCGCTGACAGCCGAAAACCCAATGTGAGGCTCCAACACACAAACCACCAGATCTTGACCTGGGCTGAAGGTGGACACTTAATTGACTGAGCCACCCAGGTGCCCTTGCTTTTTTCTTTTAACATTAAGTACTGAGAACACAAAAAGTAGGTGAAGAGGAATTGAAATACCTATCTCAGAGAGTCGAGTAACAGAAAGCACTATTTATGTTTGAATTATCTAAACATTTACCTCAAATCTTAGTTTTATGTACTGTTAACTGCATCATCAGACAATTACTCAGGAGTACCCAACCCTGTTTGCACTTGATTCTTAATGTTTTTCACACGAAGACAACATGTTCTTTACAAATGTTCGATATCATATGTCAATTTCGACACAACAATCAACAGTGCCCGTTTTAACGTTGCCATTTAACCTCGTACATTTTTGTGCAAGTGTCAATCTGAACTAAAAGAATACCTTAGCAGTAACAGTGCTATTATTTCCGGTATCCAGGAGCGAAGGTACAATTATAATTGTTAACAATCTGGAGTGCTTTTAAGAGCTCTGCTAGGAAACAAACCACTCTGGAGTCTTAAATCTTTCTGTAATCTATTTTTAAATTTCTACTGAAATGTAGGCAAAGGAAGAAAAAAAAATACCTTCAGTGTTTGTGTCATTCCCTGGGGGTCAAATACCCTAAATGTGGAGAGGAGTGCTTGGTGCTGATAGCTTTTCCATGGCGTGCTTTGTCAAAGTTCACCCCCATTCATTCTAGGAAATGATAATTAATGGATTCTGTTCTATTGTCCTGTCTGAAGGCCTAGGGGGCTACTTGAAACAGGCATTCTTTTACAAGAGTTCTGTTTACTGTGCCTTAATAATAGCTCAGCATTTTCAAAGGAAAATTCACAAAGAGAAAAAAAAATGTGCTGAATGGAGGGAAGATGGAATTGTTGACAATATAAAAGTGAGTATCAGAAAACACCACAATATTGAAGTTGTGCACAGATTTTAAAACATACCTTCATACAAGTCAGGCAAAACAATGATCTCTCAAGCAAACTGCTGAAGAAATCCTCGGTGGACGTATCTGTTTTTTCATCGCGAACTTTCATGGGACCATGAATGTTATGAGTCTGACACTTCTAAATTATATTCGGTGTCATTTTAAAGAGGATAACTTCTAGGCAATTTGGAGCATATGCAGTAGTGGTTTGCTGGGGCTTATTACAATCCTAGGCATTCTATCAAATTAAAAATCCAAATTGCCAGCCACCGACAAATCTGTGATCAGCAGGTTCTACACAACAGGGGAAGCTGAGGGGCATTTAAAAGTCACAAAATGGCATCCGAACATCCTTGCTCCTCAAAAGCATTCTAACTGGATCAAAGGAGTCTTGTGCTCCATGACTACCCTTCGGAAGGCTGTTTGATATCCACCTACATCAAAGTGGACACAAAACATGGTTTCCCTTGTCATCTGTGAAGGCCACGATCTTTCAACTCTATCTTTCTGATAAACTCCCTACTCTCATTTTGAGAGATACAAGTTATTAAATCACTCACGATGATGAATGGTAACACTGAGACACAGGAAAGAATGGTGTTCAGATTAAGAGTACTTCATAGACATTTTGGGACTAAGAACTGTAACGCAGAATCTATGAATTATTTTTTCTATCTCTCAAACAGACATACTGGGATAGAATAGAGAAAATGGCGTAGATCTCACCAGTTTTGAAAAAGAGCCTTCACTATTGAAGACCTTGCAAAGAACAGCCATTATCTGAGGACACAGTAACAACCATATAGAACTAAAGCCCAGAGACTAATGCTTCACGTTGTGGAGCACTTTATTATTCATAAGGTATTTTCATGTTTGCTATCTTATTTGATCTTCGCCATGATACTATGTGATAGGTGTTATTAACCAACTTCACACTTGAGGATATTGAAATTCAGTAGTTACCAGGGAAGGCAGCTTACAGCAGGGAAAGATATAGAGGCGGGAAGGGGATATGTTGTCATGAGAATGTGACTTAACCACTTAAAATCTCAGGACACTATTTCTGTATCTGAAAATGATAATACCATTCACACATTGTGCTGTCATCCTCAGATAACCTTGCAAGCAACGTGCTCTGGCCTTTCTACAGATTTTGGGGGTTTTTTTTGTTTGTTTTTCTTCTTGGTGGGAGGTAGCACAGGGAGTTGAATCAATAGACTCAAGAAAGGAAAATTCTGTGGTCCCTGCTTCATGTCACAGGCAGGTCCAGATGTCACCTGGGAGTCTTTTTATAGACCTGAAGCCTGTCACTTGCAGGCCAAATCTAATTGGTTCCACATTCCCAAGGATGGTCTCATAGAGTCCCTGCTTTATGAACTCAGAGTTGTCAATCCTTGTTCTGTGCTATGAATGACTTAATAATGACGTGTTCTTTCATATCCCAAGCAATTTAGATTAAAGTATAGCATGGGATTTAGGTCTTGGCGACTGATGGATGGATGAAGTGACTTATCTGTTCATTTAAACTGTTATATCAACTAAGTCTTGCAAAACATGCCGGCATGATGTCTGGCATTCATAAATATTATATGATTTGATCTTCCCCCAAACACGGTCTGTTGCATATTTTACATGTTTCATAGTAGAAGATAGATCTGAAAGTCTTCTGGAATTCTCAAATAATGAAGACACAGACCCAGTGTCTCTTGAAAATTTTTCAGCTTCTTTCAAGAGCTATGGGACTACTTAAATGTTGCTCTCATTAAAAGATATAGATATTTCCAGTGATTCTGAAAGAGTCACAAAGAACATGTTAACTGCTAAAGTGCCTGATGCCCTCCAAACTTCCTGGGTGTCTCATAATCATCTTGTCAGGTGATTGGGCACAAGGACCTTGGGACTTATGCAGGCTCTGGTTGGTAGAGTGGGCCATGCTGACAGTGTCAGAATGATATGTGAACACTTTTACTTGTGTGGATACATACATATGACTTTTAAGAGAAGATTTTATTACCTATACTTGGAGCAAGTAAATGGAAATGGGGAAGATTAAAATAGTGTATCGGGGATTTGCAAAGTCAGTTTTCTTTGCTGCATTAAATTTTCTTCCGTCCCATTTACAAGGAATCACTAGACTTTGCGGAAAAATGCACTTTCCTAAAAATATGGACCCTCTGGTGTAAGCACCCAAACCTTCACCTTGTAAATGCGGAGTATGAGGCCTAGTATATCCAGGGACTTGCTTATTAAAAACTAGGATCTTGGTCTAAGTTTTATTTTACTAGTCTCCCTGGATAATTTTGGAACAGGGGGTATATACACTAAGTAAAAGCAATAAGCAACATCATGAATTCTAAACGTCTTGTGCTTCCAGAATGAAGAAATCTAATTCATCTTGTTGTCGGGTTTTTTAGTATAAAAAGAAAGATTCTGAGTGTCACATCCATCCTGAAAGGAAAACACGAAGTTATTAACCTGGATCTTGCTAGGAAATGTAACAAGTCTTGAACATTCATATAATAAATGGTTTGAAAACCACACTTCACTAAATTAAAATCTAGAATTTGCAGAGATCCTGGGTCAAACACTCCCTTCTACTTTTTTTGAGAGATTCGCTAAATAAATTATTAAAATAAATACATAAGCGAATGTAATTCTTTCCAATTTGATTACAATGTTCTTGCATTTTTTTAAAATGACCACTTAGACCGAGAATAACTATAATTATGACTCACAAAGAGAACAACTGTCTTGGAGAAGTTCTTAAAATGGCAAGTTACTCTGATCTATTTACCAAAGTGGGACTTTTATTAGAAAACCAGTTGGTCAGCCTGGATGTAGCTGCTTAATATTCTTGAAAACCACATTTCTTTTTAAAGTAAGTTATAGAGGGGCACCTGGGTGGGTCAGTCAGTTAAACATCTGACTCAACTTTGGCTCAGGTCATGATCTCACAGTTTGTGAGATCAAGCCCTACATGGGACTCTGCGCTGACAGCATGGCGCCTTCTTGGGGTTCTTTCTCTCCCTCTCTCAGTGGTTGCAATGTAAGCCCTGATTTTTGTTTTCTTTTTCTTTTATGTAGCGCAAATGCCTGACTTAAACTTTGATCCCCCAGACATGCACTTCAAAGATAACCATCTCAATAACCATTTACCAGCCACACAACTGGATAAAAAGAGCCAGGCCACCTTCCCCCATGGAGCCTCCTTTTTCTCAGAGATCTTGGTTTATTTGGATAGTTGACCATTTGGGCCACTTGTCTTTCCTGATGCTTTAAATGATCACTCTTACATTTTAAATTCATCAATAAAGCAAGAGCCCACACAACTCTAGACCTCTGCGTTCAGCCCCAATAACATTAGAGGCCCAGGACCATGCTAATCTCTCTTTCCCTCTACCTGTGACCTCCTTGCATGGTCCCTTGTGTGCTATGTAATATAATAAACCTTTACTTTTTTCTAAGTTTCCTGCTGGTTGTTGTGGAAGGGCATCTTGCAATCACAGTAAGAACCACAAAGGTTGATCAAGTGGTAACATTGGGTGGAAAAGGGGAGATGTCTGTGGGAAGCTCACTGGGGCCCAGATGAGTGCCTCCAGATATTTCTGGCATGTAGCCTTAGAATGGATAGACTGAGGCACCAGACAATAGTACTCAAACTTGAAACACACATCAGAATTCCTCGGAGGACTGGCTAAGACACAATGGTGGGCTGCGTTTCCCCAAAGTTCTCACTCTGTTGGTCTAGATCAGCCTCAGAATGTGCATTTCTCATAAGCTCTCAGGTGACTCTGGTAATGCTGTTCCTGGAGCCACACGTGGAGAACCATTTGTTGAGTATGATTCAGTCCTTCTTTACATCTCTGACCTCATCCCCCAAATGCAGTCCACTGTGACTCGGATCCAGCCACACTGAGCTTCTTTCAACCGTACTTTTCTCCTGAAATCTCTTGCCATGCACATAGGCATGGCTGGCTTCTGTCTTCAGGTTGAAGGACAAATATCACATCTTCAGACTCACATTTCCTGACCACAGTTTCTAACTTCTTTTCTGCTAACTTAGCCCCTAGCAATCGATTTTTTCATATCACCCTCTTATTAAGCTTAGAGCAATTATTACTCTCTGAAATGATTTAAATCCTGCCCACCTCCCTTCAATGTAATCTTTGTGAGGGCAGTGACCTTGTCTGTCTTTCAATGCTATGTTTTTAAGGCATAATATGGACGTAGACTCTTATTTTCAAAGAACGTCTCTTGCCAGATTACGGAACACTGGTTGTTTAGAACAGAGTTTGGGACGTGTTGGCTCTACATGATGGAGAAATAGTGCTTTAACTTCAGATGTGTAGCCATGAAGTTAGAGAGCAATTTACAAGATCACCCTCACTTCTGGCAATGACTGCAGTGTTCAGAGGTCCCCAAGATCACCCTCGGATTGACTAATTTGCCAAAAAATTATTCAGAACTCGCTGAAAGCTGTTAGGTTTTGTTTCAGTAAAAGAACATAGATTAAAATTAGGCAAGGGGGATGAGTGTAAGGCAGAGTTCAGCAAAATTTCAAATATGGAACTTCCAACTGTCTTCTGTCCATGAAGTTCTAGACAGCATCAATTCCCCCTAGCAATGATGTGTAGTACCACGCATGAAGTATTGCTCACCAGGCAAGCTCATCTAAGACTTGGCATCCAGAAATGTTACTTGGGCTTGATCACATAAACATGGTTGACTTTCCATGTGGCTAGTCTCCAGCTCTTCCAGAGGTAGACCAGATACTTCATGGCATAAAGAACCCAAAATAAATTGTTGACTATCCAGTTTGGCCCAAGGACCCCAGGTAAATATACTTTTGTTAGGTAGGACATTCCCAGGATGTGAAGATCACCTCCAGGAGCTGAGGACAAAGGTCAGAACTTCCTTTGGGTAAGGTTATCTTTATAGAGTAGTTCTACAAATTGAGTGATAGTATACGAATGCTCTTTCAGCACACAGTAACCCCTTTGAGAAGATTATTTACTGATGAATTCTTCCTTTGCTCATCCATTTAATCATTTATTTTATGCAATACTTATTATATGCGGAACTAAGTCCTTTTCCTCAAAGAGTTCAGATTCTTATAAGGAAGATAAACATAAACAATTGCTAAAGGGATATAAGGCTTTTGGAGTTGTACAAGGACTGAACAACTTGGACAAGGACAAAAGTGGAAAGAAGTAATCAGGCAAAGATATCATAGCACTGTGTCTTCGAAATTGTGTAGGAGATTTGTATCTTAGTTTTTCATCAATGAAATGAAGCAAGGGGACTATGTGGTTGGGATTTCAGTAATGCCTCTCAATTCATTTACACCTTCCTTCAAGTACCTACTTTGGTAATCCTCTCACACACTAACCCTAGGTCTGACTGTGTAGTTTGCACATACTTGAAAGTCCTTCATTTTGGACTTTTCTTCTTGATATTTTTTGAGAAGTCTGTGTAAATAAGCTTTAGCTAACTTGTTAGAAAACAAAAGACCACAGGGAGGAGAAACAAGTCACTTTGGCTAATATAGCTTCTCCACCATCAGATATCTGACTTAGGCCAACCTAGATCCTTTTTTCATGAGCCCGCCCACTTGCTGACCACAGGCCAGAAAAAATTGGCCAAGTGGCATGGGCCAGAAGAACAAGGGACCCAACCCACACACTTGTGAGCCAAATAAAAAGGCCTTTGTAAACCATCAGTTGTGTGGTGTTTTGTTATACAACAAAAGCTACATATATATAGACATGAGATTAACTCTATGTTAATCTTGGATCATATATAATATAAAACTATAATATTTTATATTTCTAGGTCTAAATAAGTTTATATGTAGCCGGTGCAGGTAGTAGCGTTGAAATAGGTCAAAACTTTTTGATGATTTTTTATTCCAGGAATGATGTCATCTTTTGTGCTCAATTGTCTCACCATTGGGTCATAATGCCCTCTCGAAAACTGTGCTCATATATGAAAACAAATAGCGAACAGTGTATTACAAAATCAAGAATGAAATGCTTTTCATAATTTGATATAGAAAGTTGCTTGCTTCCATTTTGCATGCCTAGCTGGTGCTAGTAAAATGCTCCAAATTTATAAATAAGAATGTAGTAGTCAGAATGCTATTATAAACATTCTCTTTCTAGCCCATAGCTTATTTGCAAAACACATTATTTAAATTATTTAAAAATTCACACACTGTCTCCAATTTCACTTTGTTCCAACGTTTTCTCACCCTTCCAGAATCTATCTACAAAGAAAAATGCAACAGAACTGGCTTGAGAAGAAAAAATAGAAATGTTTTGGTGTTATTTGTGTTGAGAAAGAAGAAAATATTAAACATCTTGCAGAAAACTGTTTCCAGAGAACTCCTGGAGTCCCTGGAGGTCCCTCAGATAAGTCTCCAAGAAGCATCTGAACTTTTCAGAGATTATCTAAGGCAAACTGAAAAGTAAAAACTTGAGAGAATTTCCTGCACTGGCTTCCGTCTTCAGGTGTACTCACAAGTGCGGACATCTTGCCTTTCACCGAGTTGCCAACCTGAATTTAGAAATGAGACCTGATCCCCAAAGCCTAAGAGAGAGTAGAAATAAAGCCGTCTGCAAAACAAACTGAATACAAGAGAGATTTCCCAGCAGCTTTAAATACATAGTGGAGTTCAAAATGCGTCTCTTTGAAATAAGGCTCCGTCTAACCATTTGCTGTTTGATATTTAGTGACCAATTGTTGTTGATGTTCTCATAAATTTGGAATTCTTGAACTCCATTTAACAATTTTCCTTTTAGAGAAGCCTTGAAATGGCACGTTGATTTCCTGTGTTGGGTTTTGATGATTGTGGAGAATGGTTATTTTCAGCCTACCTGTGTCTTGAATTCCTTGTGATAATAAATGGTCTATGAGCTGACTTTCTTTCCCTTTTGAGCTCTGGTCTCCCGCTCAGGTGTATGTGGTTGTATGAAATAAACCAAGCTGTAGACTATTGGATTTTGATTAAAATTAAAATATAGCCCAATGCCCTGCCATGTGGTTTTAAGAGCTAGTAGCTGTTTCTCCTAACAAGGAAAGAGATGGGTAAATATGAAAAGGTATTTACATTCTATTGAGTGTTATGTGTTAGGCACTTCATATATATACATATGTATATATATACATATATATGAAATTAGAAATAATAAATATGAGAAACTATGGAGATTAAATAAATAACTTGACTAATATCATAGGTTTAGAAAGAGATTCAATTATCCAGTTTTTCTAAATGCCTTAATTTTAGGATAATATCCTTCCAACAGAATTCACTAAAGCCTTAAAGGAGAGTTTAGTAATGACTCCCTCTTTTCATACCAAAAGAAGCAATAATGTAAAATAGATGTACATATGTATATTGTTAGCAAGTTATTTAAAAATTATAAAAAGAATACACAATTATCACATACAAATTAGCAAGAATCGAAAGGGAAAACGAAGGGGCTATGTCTACACACAAGTTATTTATGAATCAAATATTTAAAATTACTATCTCTAGAATACTATTTGACATTTTGCTTGAGTATATTGATTTTCTTCTAATTTATTATTTTGTTTCTTTCTTTACTCTTTACTATCTCTCTCTCTCTGACACAGGGCTTGAACTCATGAACCATGAGATCATGACCTAGCCAAAGTTAAGTGCTTTAACAGACTGAGCCACCCAGGCGCCCCTCTCCTTCAGCTGTCTAAAAATAGGCAGCCAATTCCATATATTAAATAGCCTCTGTTGAAGACACTTTAAATGATAGTATTTTTTAATGTGTGACATTCGCGCGCACACACACACACACACACACACACACAGAGGATTTCTGGAAAAGTAAGACATTTGATATGAGAAAGCATACTATTTCAGGGACATGGAAGATGAGCATTTCTCATAGACTATCAACACGAGTCTCTGTCATGTAACCCACAACACCTCAGGTCAATGTTGTAGGAACCCAGTGCCTCAGAAAAATACGAGTTCAAATGATAGTTACTCCTTTCACATATGAGTTGGCAAAAACATTTTATAAACCTTAAAACACATATGAATAGAGCCTAACAATAAAAAAAGAACCAACCTTGTCCCCTGCCCACAACCCACTCACATCTACTGAATTAACGTCTCATGTCTATGGTAGTATGCTTTCAATCTGCCCCAGAAATCCTAAGTTCAGTTCAGAATTCTTAGGATAAATGCACCGTGAGCACACTTACAGCTCCATAGCTTTGGAGCTCAACAGTCCCCTGCATTCTTTCAGTCTCAAAATACAACCAGTGTTCTATGTGATGCGGCCGGTGAATTTTTTTTTATATACCAGGAGGAGACTCAACATTTTAAAATCTCACTTCCCCTTGGGTTTGCAATAAACAAGTGCTGGGTTTTTTCTTGCTGCCTTCATGTGGTCCTGTGTGGTTGTGGGGCTGTCACTTGTTTCAGATGTTTTATATATTCCAATTAATGCAATTTTATTGCATATAACCCTAAGGCATTTCATAAAGGGGTGACATTTTCCTTGAACAAACAAATAAAATATAATATAAATTTCCAGCATGTTCTGGCAAACATACACCTTTCCACACACTCTCTCAGTGCAATCATCCCCACATAAAAATGTTTTATTAGGTAACAGACTTCAAATTTGGAGCTTCTGAGCCTACCAGAGTGAGCTCACAGGCAGCCCCGTTTTGTCCAGTGTTCTTGCAGAGGGTACAGAAGGGGAAAGAAGGACAGAGGTGTTCCTCGTGCAGATGGATTTTGAGAAGCTCAAAGCCCACCCCTGCCATGGGGATTGGCCTCTGACAGGCAGCCCAAATACTTAGTTTCTTCCCCTCCTCTGTCCCCTCCCTTACTCAGTCACAGAAGGCTTGCGAGGAGCATGTAAAGACTCTCAGGAAGCTGGGGGGCAGGCAGGTAGGGGGAGTGTCTGTTCACATAACAGGGGGATTTTCAACTGTAGATTTGAAGAAAATCATGATTCAAGGAATTTTACAATTCAAGTCTACAAATTAGGAATGGAAATGTTATCCGGTAGCTTCATGTATTTCCTTAGTTCATTACTCTAAGAATTGGCATATAGCATAGCATGTCTGTCCAGGCCATTTCTCCTTCTAGGCAAAGTGCACAAGCAAACATAATTGCTTAAAGTTGTGCCCACTGGGAGCATGTACCATACCAGTGTCCTTCAGGGACGGCCCGGGGGGCTATGCGCCTGCTGTTGTCCACTTTCTGCCTGTACGTCATGCAAAACCATCTTTAACCCAAGTCTAGGTCTTCTTCCTCTATTGACTGATTGTGGGGACACCCATGAAGCCATCGGTGCAGGCTGGGAGAGAGAAGGCGATGTAGTAGGAGTAGAGGCCATGGGCCACTTTTCCATGTAACTACTTGTGTCTTCAGGCCACAAGTGTCATGTGTGTGCCACTTCCATTTGGTAAAGGAGTATGTCCCAACTTTATGACTTGGTGGATCCGATAATGCCTAGTTCAGGATAAACGGTTCAGGACACATGGTAACTTGATGCCTCATGGTTACATGTTTAATCTCTACTAAGGCCAAGAACTGCTTCTCAAAAGGAAGTAGTTACCTGTGGAGGATCACGGGGTTTTTGCTCTGAAATCATTAGAACCAGCCTTATGATTCACCTATAGGGGTCTAGGAAAAGCTGCAAACAGCATGCCAATCTGCTGATGCCACTTGAAACACCACTGGGTCTTTCTGGAGTCTCTGCCCACATAGAAGAACAGCTAGCACTGCAGCCTGGACCTGCTTGTTACACAGTCTTCCTTTGTTCTATGTCCCACTCAAAACTAGCTTTGGGGTCCCTCAGTAAGTGGATGTGGGTAATACACCCAAATGAGGAATGGGTTGCCTCCAAGATCCAGGAAGACTTCCTAGGTGTTGTGTGTCCTTTTTGATTGTAGGAGGGCCCAGATACAACCATTTATCTTGGAAAGGATATCTTAAAATGCCCTACACCCGTGATCCCTTATAAATTTCACTGAAGTCAAAGATCCTCTATTTATCATCTCCTACCTTCTACCACCCAAATGTCTTAACAGTGTGTCCAGAAGAGTTGCTACATCTTGGTCACTAGGTCCAGTCAGCATAGTGTTATCAATGTCTTGGACCAGTATGATATATTATGGAGGAAAAAGAAATCCAGATTGTGCAAGCTGAAGTATGACTAAGGGCTGGAGAGTAAATATACCCCTGAAATGGCACAATGAAGGTCTTTCCAGCTGAAAGAAAATTGTTTCTGTTGGACATTCTGGATAGAGATAGAAGATTAATAGGTGAAAACTAGGCACAACGGGGTATGTGAATTTGCTCAAGCAGTGAAACAATGTAACTGGAGTACCACCTACTTAAGCTTATGATAATCCCCTGTCATTCTCCCAGATCTGTCTGTCTTCTGCACAGACCAAGGAAGTAGCTGAGTGGGGATGTGGTGGGAATTACCCCTTCAAGTCTTTGATGGTGGCACTAATCTCTGCAATCCCTCCAAGAGCACAGTGCTGCTTTCTGTACCATTTTTCTGGGTAGAGGCAGTTTCAGTGGCATCCTGTTAGACTTTTCCACCACAATGACCTTCCCTCCACAGGTCAAGGAACCAGCGTGGGGATTCTGCTAGCTGCTAAGCATGTCTACTCCTATTATACATTCTATAATTTGGGAAATAACCACAGGAAAGGCAAGGGGGTCCATTGGGTCCACTGTGAGCTGGACATGAGCTAAAACTCCATTGACCTCCTACAACCCCTACTCTGACTCCTGGACCAAAGTGATGTTTTGCATCTCCTGGAATCAGTCAGTGTCAGTTCAGAGCCAGTTCAGAGTCTACAGATCAAGTAAGAATTTAGTAAACTTCCTATCTATTTCACACCTAGGAGCACCATGGTGGATAAGCCAATACCACATGTCTACACATGCCAGACTTTCCTTATAGCTGCTTTGACTCTGCTGTCTGTCATGGCAACCATGCCCACCTCACCTTTGGTATTGAATGTGGCAGTTTGACCCCCATGCTGCCCTGAGATCCAATTACTTCCATCGCAAGTAGCATTCTCAGGTATGGCCTCCAAGAAGAGTCCTCGCAAAGTTCTTCAAGGGTGCCCGGGTTCTGCTCACAAATTTATTTCTCACAGGATGAGTGGTGTGTCTTACAGACCTACCCATGGTGGATGAGTGGCCCTTAAATGGCAAACTCAGCCTAACATTCCAATGTCCTTGGGCTTTTGAACCTTTCTTCTACATTAAACCCAGGCATGTCTGACATTTCAAATTAATTCACCGTGGGTCACTTTTTGGTCCATATTTCAGCCCATAACTGGACTTTTAATCCCTAACAGCTCAGGCTGCAACGTTAAATGTAGAACTTCTGCTTAGTCAGTCCAGTCAGTTTGGCATGATCCAGCTTTATGTCCTTCCACCACTGCCCCATATGCCTTGTCTGTCCCCACATGTGTTCCCTGGATTTGTGTTGGTAAAGTCAGAAAACTCAAGTCCTTTTAGAGAAGCACACCTCTTCATTGATCACACTTTGTATTTCACCTTTAGGGGCCTGCTGGGATCGGAGTCTAGTTATGGGTCTAGCAGCAAAGACAGTGGCGGAGATGGGTCCTGACAGGAATCAGCAGTGTCTTGCATGACAAATGCCTGAAGAGCGACCATGACTGTTCTCTCAGGCAATGGAAGATGAACGTGACTTCAATCTAGTTAAAATATTTTCACACAAGGAAAAGCATAAAATATTGATGTTTGGGATATATATATCCTGCTTATATATCCATAAAACAAATTATCTGAAAGGTAAAATGAGTCATAGGAAAGCAGTAGCCAATATACATGTGGAAAAATGTTCAATATCATGAGAGAAGTTCAAGTTAAAGAACCTTATATCCAGTATTGGCTGTGGATTTAAAATTTTAAATATTTATCTTTTTCAAAATTCTGAAAAAAAGTTAAGTTTTGGCAAGAATGTGAAGCAATATAATCTCTATGTGCTGCTATAAAAAGATACAATTACTTTGGAAAATAGTGTGGCATTACCTAGGAAATGTTACAAGCTTCATCTCCGTTAAATTAGCAGTAAACCTCTTAGGTATATATCCTAGACAAGGTTTACAATATGTACTGAGACATACGTACAAGAATATTCAAAATAGTTTTGGTGGCAAGGAATGGTTAACAACCCAAAAGTTAATTCGGAGAAGAATGGGTGCATAAAAGAGACTCAATCAATAATCAATTATTGACTAGCATTGAAAACAAACAGGGAACGCCAAGAAATCCATGTTTTGGATTCTATGGATATAAAAGCCAAAATATCCAAACAAGGGAATACAGGTTTTAGAATAAATAAATGGGGATAAACTGTGAAGATAAACTGTGTTAATCAAACTGTATAAGATTGATTAACTTCAGGAGAGCAGTTATCTCTGGAGAAGACGTAGGAGGACATAAAAGAGGAACCACAGAGACTTTTAGAGTTCATGAGCTACCCTCTGATCCAGCAGTTGAGCTACTATGTATTTACACAAAGAATACAAAAATACTAATTCAAGGAGATACATGCACCCCAATGTTTATAGCAGTATTATCTGCAGTCACCAACTTGTGAAAATTGGCCGTTTCCATTGACTGATGAATGGGTTAAAAAAAGATGTGGTACACACACACACACACATACACACACACACACACATACACACACACACAGTGAAATATTATTCAGCCATAGAAAAGAATGAAATCTTGCCATTTGTAACAATATAAATGAAGGTAAGGAGTATTATGCTAAGTGGAACAAGTTAGTCAAAGAAAGGCAAATACCATATGATTTCACTCATCTGTAGAATTTAAGAAACAAAACAAATGAGCAAAGTGGGGAAAAGAGAGACAAACCAAGAAACAGTCTCTTAACTCTAGAGAAAAAAACTGATGGTTACCATAGGGGAGAGTGTGGGGATGAGTGAAATAGGGGATGGGAATTAAGGAGTGCACTTGAGGGCACCTGGGTGGATCAGTTGTTAAGTATCCGACTTTGGCTCAGGTCATGATCTCAGGATTTGTGATTTGTGAGCTCTGTTTTGGGTGAGCACAAGTCCTGTTTGGGGTAAAAACAGTAGCCTTGCATTGGGTGAACCTCGCTTCTCTCTCCTCTTGTTCTCTTCCTCTGTCCCTCCTGGGATTCTCTCTCTCTCTCTCTCTCTCTGCCCCTATCTCACTGACGCCCCCATATCTCCTTCAAAACAAAAAACAAACAAAGAAACGGTGGACACTTGTGATGAGTACGGGTGACATATGGGTATGGAAGTGTTTAATCACTGTATTGTAGACCTGAAACTAACACTGTAGTTAACTAAGTGGAGTTTAAATGAAAACTTTAAAAAAGATAATAACAAAAAAATTATTATTCCATTTCCTAAACAAGGTGTTGGCCACATGGGCAATGATTTAACTGTTATCCTTTAAACTATGCCTTTTACATTAGAGATTATCAATGAATATTTCATGTATTCTAAAGATAACTTTTTAAATCATTATAAATGGGAACCAAGATTCCTTGAGGCAACAATGTAAGTTTAGGTTGTCTGATTTCTAATTCGTGCACCACCAAGGATATTGTGCGTAAATAACAGGTTCTCCTTATTCCTCAATTTCCTTAATTCTAATACTGGAGATAATAAGAGTATCAAGTGTTTTCTTTTAAGATGATTAAATTAGTCCATATCAAAGCTCAATCTGATGCCTGCCACGAAGGATATACATGTTATGAGCTGTTTGGCACATACAGACCTGAACAAATAATATCTTAACTTTGATAAAGTGTCATAAGTCATACAATATGATGAAATCTCTTCTAATTTCTTGCCTATCCTATGCCAGATTATTATAGCAGCGGCCCCAAAACTCAACTGTATACACGACACAGATATAAACAGAATAAATAAATAGATATCTAATCAACAAATCTGTAAGTGTATTAAAAGATTACTATACCAAGCAGATTTATTTTAGGAAAACAGGCATAGTTTAGTTTTCGGCAAATATTAAGGTATTCTAATACTTTAAGATACTCAAAGAGATTAAATTATGTGAAGATCTCCATCAGATGGCAAAAGCAGTAAAATATTCAACATTTGGAGCCAAAACTATTATATTAGCTAAAAATAGAAGAAACTCTTATCTTTTACTTAATATCATGAGGCCTTTCTACCAGAAATCTAATGAAATAAAATTTTAATGATAAAATATTTTATACATTCTGACCGAAATCAAGGAGAAGATAGGAAAGAATCCCATCACATTAGGTTTTTACATTGCAATGGAGTGTTTAATAAATAGAAGGTGAAAAGATAAATCAATAAATAAATGGTATATGAATATTGGAGGGAAAGAAGCAAAATGTTTTTTATTTCAAATAATATTACTTTCTACATAGAAAAAATCCAAAAGTTCAAGTAAGTAGGTGGAAACAAAAAGACCTACATAAATGAATCAAAAGCTTTCCTGGACACCCGCAATATTGGAAAATGCACTAGAAAAATGGGTCATTCATTCACAGTAAAACTAAAACCTTGACCAAATCAGGGATGACTTAATTATAAATGTGAAGGGTCTATCATAAAACTAGAATGGCACAGTGAAGGACATAAGCATAGAGTTGAATAAAGGGAAAGTCATACAATATTTCTGGGAGCAAACAATCACCACTGTATATTCAAAACTCCCTCAAAATGTTAGACACTCAACAACCTGAGTTGTTTTATCTAGAAGACAATGTGAAAGACAGCACTTCTTTCATGGGATAAAACTGAAAGATCGAACAGACCTTTCAGATTTTAAAACGTACTGCAATGGTATGGTAATAAAAAGAATTTAAGTATTAGTGAAAAAAATAGATTAATAGAACAGAATAGAGTTCAGGATTATACCCATTAATTTACAGAAATTTAATTTATTACACAAGTGGAATTTCAAACTCTTGTTGAACATATGAAGAATCAGTAAATGTTGTTGACACAAAGTTAAGCTACTCTTTTATGTAAGAGTAATAATAAAAGTAAAAGAGATAGCAAGGTAGGAATAGAGAAAGAGAGAGGGACAGAGATTAAAGATCTGGTACAAAGAAAAGTCACACTTTAGGAATATATATGGTAGCATTAAAATGTTTTATGGGGTAATATACATGTAACTTGGTGATAGAAAAGTATTTCCAGATGCAAATCTAACAGTCAGAAGGTAAAATTGTGACAGAATTGATTTCACACATATCATATGAATTGTAAAAATTACCATAAGAGTTCGACATGTGACAGATGTGGAAACTTGTTTGTAACATGGATTGGTACGAAATACAGATCCATATTCATAAGCAACTAAAAGATCTCTCTTGGAAATAAACAATAGAAAAGGGACATAGAATATATACAATTAATCATTAACTTATGAAAGACCATGACTCTACTGACGCAAATTACTTCTGACCCCCATCTGTCACTTTTCAAAAATAATTCTCCTCCTACTTTTATTTTTATTTTTTATCCCAGTCCAAATTCCGTTCTACTCCTTTCCCCTGAGATCATTATGATGATGGTAATGCATTGTGCTTATCATTAATTGATTTTCAGAACTTCTCTTGATAGATAGATGATAGATAGATAGATGATAGATAGATGATAGATAGATAGATAGAAATTTATATATGAAGATTTCATATACATTCTTTTATATATGAAAACTAATGGAGGCAAGATTAATCTTGCCTTTGTCAGGATCCATGCTAGAAGGAGACTCAAATTCCTGCATTTCACTCTCTACATTTTACATTACATTTTGCTCTGGGAAGAATCTGGAAAACATTGGTGGAATTGAGATTCTAATGGTTTTAGACAAAGGAGGTCAAAACATAGGGATTTATGATCTAGGGGTGAGACTAAAAGCTTTCTTAGTTTGTATACTGAAACTTGAGTTCACTGGTGCACTAAGTTTGACAAGACTGAAATCCAAAAATTCTCTGGCATACAGCAGAGAAAAGGAGTTGAAAACTCTGGACTGTGGGGATGTTTGTTACACCTCCGGAGACTCAGAGGAAACTCCACTAAATTATTAAAAATACTTTGATGAAGGAACATCAGCATCTTTGTAAGCCTCTGTTATGGCTGATTGTCTATTATAGTGTCTTCAGTCTGGAGAGAAAAGAGGAATTGGGGCTCCCAATTTTGGTGAAAATAATATGGTCCTGCGGTGGTAAATGCCACATGGTGGCATTTAATCCTTTCTTAACAGGGGGACACAACTGCCGCAATAATCCACAAGGACACAGTCACAATCCAAGTGTGTTGACTTTCAGAGACATATGACAGTGACTAATTCTTCACACAGCCCACAGGAATCAACTAGATGGACAGTTTACTAAGGTGCTACTTGATTGTAATCAGATAAATTCTAGACCAACGGAGATAAATCCGATTCTAGTTCTCATAGTCACTGCATAAGATAGAAAAATGCCAGTGCCTGGGAAGTCTAAAGAAGAATGTGGATGTTCTCCTCAGAATGGAAATAGAATAAGAATATATTTGTGTCCCATGAAAATGCCTACACATTGCATTCAGTGTGACTCATTGCATTCAGTGTGACTCAGGCTGCCAATATCCAGGTGGTCGAAAGAATTTTTCCGGGGGCTGTCAGTAAGCCTCTTTTTTCAGCTCTCCAGTTTTGCGTAATGGACTCAGGAGCAAAGGAGACACTTTGGCAGCCCTGAAAGTTCCATGGAGGCTCCACTACATGAAATCTCTATCCCTATAGGTGATCTGACTGCCCTATCTACCAAGTATGCAAATTGCCAATAACAGAGGTCAAATCCGAGCACTCAAGCTACCATTCCCAGAATTGAGGGGTAGAAGGGATCAGTCAGCCACCTAGTGACAGGTTGATTGCACTGGAACTTTTCCATCTTGGGGGGAATAGCAATCCAACCTTGTAAGAGAGATACATATTCTGAATGCAATTTTTGTCTTCTTTGTCCTCAGTTCTTCTATCAACCCCATCTTGACTGACAGAATGACTTATTCTCTGCCATGGCATCACACACCATTTTTCAATAGTGGAGAACCTTATTTCACATGAAAGTAGACAATGAACTTAGTACCTATGACGTTTGTTGGTCTATCATGTGTCCCATCACCCTAAGGTAATCAACTTGCTATAATAGTGAAGTGGTCTATTAAAAGAAGACTTGCACTACCAACTGAAAGATACCACCATATAAGATCCAAATACCTTTTAAAGGATGTGGAATAATCTCTAAATCTGTGGTCAATATATGAGGATTCCCTATAATCAGAATATATGCATCCAGGAATTTAGGGTGGATATAGAAGGGTTCTACTCACCTAAGAAGTCGCTACGAGAGTGTTGTCTCTTATCCCTAAAACCACAAACTTGGCTAATTTAGAGTTTCTAAGAGAGGAATCTTTTCATCAGAGAACATATCCATGGGTCCCCAAATTAGAAGCTGAGAATATCCACTTGCCAATTTGGTCTGCCTGTGCTATTGAACTGCTAAGCCTAAGAGGAAGCTGAAGTAACAAGTTCCATTTTCCAAGGGGAATTTACATTGTTGCTACACAAAAATCATAAGAAAAATTATGTTGGCATCCAGGTGGTTTACCTTACTTAGAGAATTTGAATGTCATTGATGGGTGCCCCAGTAAACCACCTGGGCAATGACTCTGTCTTTCACATGCCATTTTAATCTTGTGGTGGGGATACTTTATAGTTATTTCTGCAACAAAAATAATTAAAAACTGAATAGGTAAGAAAGTGTTAATGTAAAAGATATTATGGGAACAAAAAAAAGAGAATTAGAAAGGAGGTAAGGATTTGTCTGAGCTTTAAAATATAATTTAAAAATTGGCAATGAACGATAAGGTAATGAAAGCATATGACCATGAAAATATAGAGGAATAAAACAGGAGAGAATAGTTGGGACAGAAAAGTTAGTTGGTAAACCCTGATGGTGTATTCCCAATGGTAGCTCGGGTGAATCTCTCTATTCCAGTCTTTGGACTATATCCCAAAGAAGGTAAAATGCCATGCAGAAAAGTAACATGATCATTTGTGCATTTTAAAAAAGATTTCTGGGAGCAAGTACCTGGAAGGTTACTAAATATTCATTGATTGAGTAAATAAATAATTGGAGAAAGAAGAGGGAAAACAAAGAGCATAGCTAGGAGGCTATTAAAATTGTTCAAGGAAGAGATGTTAAGAGCTAGAAAAATGTTCCCAAAAGTCTATATCTATGCATCATGAAATTTATATACAATCCTTTATGGACTTAATCAGCAATGAAATAAGGTAATGCCAGACATGGCTGTCAATTACAGATTCTTGCATACGGTCTTTTAAAGAATGCTTCCATATGGAGAGAACTTGCACTGAAAATGGGGGGAGGGGGAAGACAATAGAAAAGAAAAGGAAACTTTCTCTTTATTCTAACAGTAAGAACACAACGAGATGAAATTTATCTTTCTTTCTGTGTAAATGTTTGGTTAGGACTTATTGCCAATACTATCTGCACTTCGACTGGCCCAATGCTACACAGAGCTGGTGGTGTGGCTATTGGCAGTTAATCATATAACTGTACTAACTTTGGCCAGAAGTGCCTACATATTATTGAATTAGAGGTACCAAGCTGATATCTCAAAGAATCCAAAGGTCATAGAATGATTCATATATGGCAATTTGAAGTAGAGCAGCACTGTCACTTTTTGCCTGGTGAATCCATCCAGTACATGTGTAGAGGAAAGTCATTAAATTGTATCTTGTGTTTGGCGACCATTATTGTGTTAGGGGGTGACCATTATCAGCAAGATGAGCAACAGTGATATTTATTTTCTATTATTACTAATGCTGATTATTATATTTAAATAGCATACTGACAACATTCGCTCTGAAGACAGCAATACAATATGTTCTCTCTCACATACCAGACCTTCCAAAGGCAAATTACTAAACCTGCTGAGCCATTCTTCCCTAAATTGTAAAAAGAGAATAATACTTGCAGGACAGTTAAGAGGATTAGAGATTATTTGCTTTCGGTGCTAAGCAAAGTTTCTATTGCAGAACTCCTACGATGTAGTTGTTAAATCTTGCAGAGACATTTGTAGAGTGAAATTTCATTTATTAAAAGAAATGTATAATGTATTGTGCTAGGCAGCCACTGAAAAGGTCCACCTTTTGTTATGCATGGGTTGTGTTATCCCCTCTCCTGAGTTTTGGCTGGCCTCCTTACTTGCTTCTAACCAATAGAATATGGCAAAGGTGGTAATTTGTTACACGCTAATAGATAACTCATGCATATGTATATAAAATTTACATAGCAAAAGGACTCTGAGCTTGTTCACCAGTATGATGGGAAATAGGTTATATCTGCATAATGGAATACAATACAGCAATCAAATGAAATAAAAAATGCAAGAGCTTAAGCAGCAACATTGATCACACAAACACAATATTGAGCAGAAGAACAAGACAGTCTATTTGCAGAAGGTACCATTTACATAAATGTTAGAAACACATAAACTTATACCATTTAGGGACCGTGCTCAGAATAAATTAGAATAAAGCAAGATGATAATTATGTGACTATTTAATATTATGTCAGAGCTTCTAATATGCCCAATAAGGATTATCATTCTTTCTTGATGAATGTACATTTGTTCATTTCATGAGGCACAACTGATTTGAGCCCAGATGTTTTACAATTCTGTAAATTTACATGGTAATTTGCAAAGATAAAAATTAAAAAACATATATAACCATAATTACTTTTTTCTGTCTGGGAGAAAAGATAACCCCACAAGTTATGCTATTACATAGCGTGTAAGTTACATAGGCCATTATTAAGTTTTATATCTCAGTAATCTTATTTGTAACCATGATCATGACAAAGATGAATTTAAATGTTTTATTTATTTATGTTTTTATATGTCGGAAACAGTACTTAACTCTTTCAGGGAAGTAGGGTAGGACCTGATTTATGATGAGTCTCATCTTGACCTACATGAAAATGCCCCTCCCTGGCAGTCTAAGAACATTGGCCAATTTGGGGACTCTCAGTTCTAAAAATTGCAAGCAAACCCTAATAAAATGACTTGCATGGTTTTTGATCTGGATCTCAGAACAAAAGAGCTGACACTGACCATTAGAATATTTTTGGAATAATAGAAATGTTAAAAAAAAAATACAACACTAGAGAACTTCTGGGTCGAAGTTAACTCTCTTAACTAAATATCATATTATTCTAAGGAGTTTTAAGTTTTTAATTAACATTTCTCACTGTAGTTGATAAAATGAATCAGGGCAAGTTAAGTGGATCACACACTCTATAGAAACATAGGTCTAGAGAGCTAGTGTATGTCAATTGTAGTCACGATGCATTTCACTTTTGATTATTTCTTCATAGAAAAATTCATTCAGAGAAATAATATTAGTAGCTTTAGAAATGTTTTGGATAATTTTGATTGTGCTCATGTGTTATAAATTAACCTGACATCTAATTGTCATTGTCGATAAAGACTGTAGAAACTATATGTCTACATATGTCTAGAAAATTGCTGGTAAATTTAAACATCTCTTCATGTACTCTTCACTGGCCATATATCTTACTCAGTGAAACATCTATAGCTTTTGCCCTTTTTTGGATTCTTTATTTTTAATTATAACTTTTAAGAATTTCTTATAATCTTTAGATAGGAGTTACTGGCCAGATAGCTGATTTCTAAACTTTTTCTCTAAATCTCTACCTTATGTTTGTCATCTTAAAGAGTCTATAGCAGAGAAAAAAAAGATTTAATTTTGAAGAAGTCCTATTTATCAATATTTTTAATAATCATGCATTTTGTTTCATGTCTAAGAATACTTCATCAAGCCTTATATCCTGAGGTTTTCTTCTATGTTTTCTTCTAAAACTTTTATATTTTACAATATAAATCTTTACATTTTATATTACAATCAATAATTTGAATTAATTGTCATGTCAGTTGTGAAGTCTGGAATGAAGTTAATTATTTTTCACTACGGATATCCAATAGTTTCAGTATCATTTTGAAGAGATTATCCTTCCTGCACTGACTTGTGTATAAAACTTTGCCAAAAGGCAGTTAGTGGTAAAACCCAAATGTTCATTAACTGATGAATAGGGGAAAATGTGGTATATCCATACAGTGTAGTATTATTTGGCCATAAAAATTAAAATATTGATACATGCTACAACATGAATGGATTGAAAAATATTATACTAAGTGAAAGAAACTAGTCATATGATATCACATTCCATTTAGGTAACGTATCTAGATCACGCAAATCTAAGGAGACAGAAAATGGCTGCTCAGGGCTGGTAGTGAAGGGATGTGGAATGGATCAGGTGATTGCTAATGAGTATAAGGTCTCCTTTTGAGGGAATCCATGGTGATGATCCTTATAAATGCCTGTGAATATACTAAAAATCTTTCTACTGCATATTTTAAATGGGTGAAGTGTTCGGTTGTGTGTTATTGCTCAATGGAGCTGTTAAAAAATAAACGTTATTGGAGTGCCTGGGTGGCTCAGTCGGTTAAGTGTCCAACTTCAGCTCAGGTCATGATCTCATGGTTCGTGGGTTCGAGCCCCGCTTCGGGCTCTGTGCTGACAGCTCAGAGCCTGGAGCCTGCTTCAGATTCTGTGTCTCCCTCTCTCTCTGACCCTCCCCTGCTCATGCTGTCTCTGTCTCTCTCTCAAAAATAAATTAAAAATAAAATAATAAAATAAAATAAAATAAAAAAGTTATTGGGATGCTTGGGTAGTTCAGTTGGTTAAGCATGCAACTTCACCTCAGGTCAGGATCTCACGGTTCATGGGTTCTAGCCCCACATCAGGCTCTGTGCTGACAGCTCAGAGCTTAGAGCTGCTTCAGATTCTATGCCTCCCTCTCTCTCTGCCCCACCCCACTCATACTCTGTCTCTCTCTCTCTCTCTCTCTCAAATAAACATTTAAAATTTTTTAAAAAATAAAAGTTTTCCATATTTTTGTTGTTATTTTTGCATCCTCTATGTTTTCCATTGACTGAGGTGTTTATCCCTACAACCACACAGTCTTGACTATTGTAGCCCTCTACTAAAGCCTGAAATCAGGTAGTATTTTCTCCCCCTTTTATTTTTATTTTGTTTTTATATTTATTTTATTTTGTTTTGTTTTTAGAACTTTTGTTATTCTGGTTCCTTTGTCTTTCCTTTTAAGTTGTAGAATAACTTTGTTTATACATCAAGTAAAATCTTGTTGAGATTTTGACAGCATCTATCTCTCTATCTGCAAGTAATTATATATCTATATATCTGTATCTCTACTTATGTATCTTCTATCTATATACACACACATGTGTGGGCATGAACATGCATACTTACATCTGTCAGTTCTGTTTCTCTGGAGAACCATATTATAATGTCACAAAGAAAGACCCAAGAAGACAGTCTCGCTGTGTTTATTTTAGACAATGGCCAAGATAACTACTACTTCATAATAAGTAAGTAAATAAATAAATACCTATTTTTAAAAAGACAAATTATTTACCATGTCATCAGGGGAATTGTGGCGGTCTACAGAAACATCTAGTTATTGAATAGGGCATGATAGAAAGTCATTTTGCCCACTCTTTCTCTCTGTTTGGAGTTATAAAGAGCTCATTGGTTGAAAGAAAGCCAATAACCCAGAGCCAGAACCTGAATTCACCATGGAAGCTGATTGCCAAGCAGCTGTGGAATTCAATTGATGTTTCTTATTATCTATTAATCTAGTCTTGAAGACCAGAGAAACTTTTGAGAAGATCCCACCAATCATGCTGTCTTTCCTTGAGTTCCCTCCTCTTGATCGTTTCCCCCGCTTTCATTTTGGCCATCTACATCTTCTGGTATCTTCAGATAAGCTGCAGTGAGGGGAGAAGTGGTTGAAGTTGAGGGCATGTGTCATGAGTTTACCTTTGGAGAGAAGCTTCTGCCTAATCCTTCATCATGTACAGGGGAAGTTGTGGGGCGTTCACTGCATGTACCAAGTTTAACCACTGAACTAGAGTCAAAAATTAACCTGAATAGAATTAATAGAGCCAAGAAGATGGAATCTAGCAACAAGTAGAATATTTCAGAAGCAAGGATACAGAGGACAGTAGTAGCACAAAGCAGGGATACAGAGAAATGGCCTTAGAATTTCAGATTGCATTATGGACTGCTGTTGGCTGGGGATAATACATGGCAGAAACCACCTTATCTAAAGGCCAAGGATATATTAATTCATCTTCTTTTATGTAATATATCAAAGCGGAATCACATTTAAATAATAGAAATTTCATTCTGATTATCATCGTTTTGTTAGCACTCTGGTGTTTGGCCTATTTGACAATTTCATTGGAATCTACCAATATTGACATTGGGTCAGACAATGCTTTTTCTATCTCTCTCTGTCTTTCTTTCTGTCTCTCCACAGATGATTGATAGATAGATAGATAGATAGATAGATAGATAGATAGATAGATAGATAGATGATAGATAGATACCGTCTTACTCTCTCCCTTTCTCTTACTCTCACTCTTCTTACCTCTTAGAATGACTTTACTCCTACCAGACTATGGACTCTTAAAGCATTGTAGTTCTGTCTTTAGTATTTTGTAAAATCAATAGAGACATCAGTAAAAAATAGCCTCCCAACTTTATATCTGCCTCCTGGGTACTTTCCTCACAAAATGATTGTTAATGAATCTTATAAAGAGCTTAGTGAACATTAATATTAGAGTACCTGCAATGATGTGTTAATTAAAATTAAGTCCCTTTTTCATTTAAGATGTGATAGGAAAGAAAATTTGACATAGGCAAAGCATCGTTGTTAATTTTAATTTAAAAAATTAGGAATGGGTATACTTCACATAATCACAAATGCTCAAACATCCTGTAGACAGAATACCTCCCTGATTTGGTCAGAAACAGTATATTATAGCTGAAGGGGACTAAATGTCATAGAGTATTATCTTGCTTCTTCATAGCAACATACCGCTGTCATTATAATTATGGGTTTAATATTTAAAATTTGTTGATTTCATATTTGCATGTATGTATGCTAACTAAAATTAATTAATTTTAATTGCATACACCAATTACAACATCAGACTCATTTTACAACATATTATTCCTCACTGATTACATATCCTATAAGATTGCTTTAATCTTTCATTTTATACTTTAAAGTCAAATAATAATATGTATTTCTAATTAAGCCTGCTTACATATCTCACTTCTGATTAAGCCATGTTTTAATATTTTATGACACCAGCCACCTTTAATTCCCCAATCTGTTAGCTCTTGCCTCTGCATGCTTGCTTCCTTGTCTCCTATATCTTAAAGTGAGTTCTAAGAGTCTTTTCTTTTCTCTTTAAGATTTTTGTTTTGTTTTATTTTGTTTTTGTTTTGTTTTTATTTCTGAGAGAGAGAGAGAGAGAGAGAGAGACAGCATGAGCAGGGCAGGGTCAGAGAGAGAGGGAGTTACAGAATCTGAAGCAGGCTCCAGGCTCTGAGCTAGCTGTCAGCACAGAGCCCGATGCAGGGCTTGAACCCATGAACCGTGAGATCATGACCTGAGCTGAAGTCCGATGCTTAACCGACTGAATCACCCAGGCGACCCTAAGATTTTATTTTTAAGCTATCTCTACACCCAACCTGGGGCTCAAACTTACAACCCTGAGATCAAGAGTCTCATGCTCTACTGGCTGGTCTGGCCAGGTGCCCTGAATGTTTACTTTTCTAATTCTGTTTTTAAGAGCTTCCAGATTTTTCATCCTAAAATGAAGGTGAAGGACAGAGAAAACAGCTTTGAGTAGTTTGAAATGATGAGGAAAATTTATTGGGTCATGCCATGTGCAAGTGGTCTTTATGTGGGTTACCTTATCTATGCTTTGCTGTGGTATACAGTGAGTTAAATAATTTGCATTTAGAAGTTTTATGTCTGAATCTTAGAGAAGCCTAATATAAATATGTCTGACCTCGATCAAGTTATGATTATCACATTATACAGTGATCTTTCCCTTTGCAATAAGAATCATAAAATAATAAAATGGAATTAACATTTGGTGAATATTTACCACATGCAGAGCTTCACAATTATTATTCTATTCTGTCCTTATAAAATGCCACAGCTGAGAGAGAAATAAAAACATGGCTGAAAGAACAGAGGGCAGAAAAGGTTAAGAAAGTGTGTATGTGTATGTTGCCAGGCACATTGTTTCAAAGAGCAGAGCCAGGTTTCAAAGGCACTTCTAGCTTAAAAGCCCATTCCATTCCTCTCTAGTACCACACTGCCTTCTGTCCTTCTAAACTAGTCACCTGCCCTAATGTATTTTAAAGATTAAATTTAGATTCAGAGGACATTGTCATAAATTCCGTGCTTTCAGATAGATTGGCTGAAATTTTTTTGGATAACACATTATTAGAACTGGGCTATTTAACTCACTTTCTTCTTCCCTTCTCTCTTACTTCTCTATCCCCCTCATTTAGTACCCAGGAAAGTCACCTCCAGTCATGAAAGAAGAGGAGAAAAAAAAAAAAAACAGTCATAGGCAAGAGAAATTAAGTTCAGGACCTTCTTTCAACTTGGGTTGGTCTAGTTTTCCACCATGAATTATTCTGTAACACAGACCTCCAAAATACTATGATTAAAATAATTCTTTCAGACAGTTAAAGATGAAAAAGTACAGTAGCTTTGGTTAGATAAATATAAAAAGAGCATAGAGTTTAAAATGAAAAGTAAAGAGAGACCATCGGTGGGAAAGATAAGTGGGGAAACAACTAAAACAAATGTGGCTGCTATGTTTAAAAAGAAGACAAAGAGGGGCATCTGGGTGGCTCAGACGATGATGGGTTCAACTGATTTTGGCTCAGGTCATGACCTCACATTAGTGAGATGGAGCCCTGCGGTGGGTTCTGTGCTGACAATGCTGAGGCTGCTTGGGATTCTCTCTCTCCCTCTCTCTTTCTACCCCTCCGCCATATGTGCACTCTTCCTCTCTCTCAAAAAAAATAAAAAATAAAAATAAGTAAGCTTTAAAAGAATAGAAAAAGGAAATGTAAAGTGAAAACACACAAGACCCCTCAGGCTGTTGTTTTGAATATGGTAACAGGAAACCAGGAAAATTATAAGACAAGAAGTCTATGATAGACCAGCTACAACAAAAACACAGGAGCTGGACTAAATCAAACTTGAAAACACTGTTCGTCAAAGGATATTACTGCAAAAGTGAAAAGATAGCCTACAGAATGTAAGGGATATCGCAAATGTAAGGATACTGCAAATAACATATACATTCCAGTATCTTCGCTATTAAGACAAACAACCTAAGTTTTAAGAAACTGCCCAAAGGGCTTCAATAGACATTTCTTCGAAATAGATATATAAATGGCCAAGAAGCCCCTGAAAAGATATGTAATGTCATTAGTCATCAGGGAAATGAAAGTCAAAACCATACTGAGATACCTCTTCATACCCACTAGAATGGGGATAATTAGAAAACCAGAAAATAAAAGGTGTTCATGGAGATGTGGGGAAATGAGAAACTTTGGGCAGTGCTGATGAGAAGGTAAAATTGTTCAGCTGCTCTGGGAACATGTTTGTCCATTCTTAAAAAGTTAAGTGTAGAATAACCATATGACCCAACAATTCCACCCAAAAGAAAAGAGACACACAAACTAATGTGTGTAGATACAATAGCCAGAAGGTGAAGGGGCACCTGGGTGGCTCAGTCACTTGAGCATTGACTCCAGCTCAGGTTATGATCTCACGGTTCGTGAGTTTGAGCCCCACATTGGGCTTGCTGCTGTCAGCATAGAGCCTGTTTTGGATATTCTGTCCTCCTCTCTCTCTATCCCTCCCACCCACACGTGTTCTGTCTTCCATAAATAAATAAACATTAAAAAATTAATTTTTTTTAAAAGGTGGAAACTACCCAAATGTCCATTAATGGATGAATAGATGTATAAATGAATTGTGGTACATTCATGCAATGGATCTCAATCAGCCTTTCCTAAATAGGAAAGAAGTACCAATCTATGCTACAATGTGGATGAAGCTCAAGAACATTATGTTAAGTGAAAGATGCCAGATAGAAAAGGTCACATAATGTGTGAAGAGTGATTGTTTAATGGGTACAGGGTTTTCTTTTGGGATGAAAATGAGTTAGATAAAATGACAGTGACATGAGACTGTAAATATATTAAATGCCACTACACTGGATACTTAAAAATGGATAATTTTACAGTAGATGAATTTCACATTAATGAAAAAGAAAAAAAAGTTAAAAAGAATATGTGATGTACACCAGAGAAGAAAGCACATTAATAGGTTAAAACGTGATGGTCAATATTTTGTATTAAAATATTATGTTTTCATAGGAAAGGAATCCCAGAAAGTAAAAGATTAATTGGAAGACAAAGAAAGTAGCAAAGCTATAAAGACAAGACTAAAATGAAACCATAGAGGAAAAAAAACATTAAAATGAAGCAGGTAAAAAAAATGTCAGAAAGAAAATCAAAACATCTAACACATTCAAAGAATGAAACCAAAAAAAGCCCTGCATAAAGATTCTCACCATTAGTGAAATTACTTGGAAATGGTGATTGAGTTATGGATCAATGATTATATAAAAAGTAGAAAAGAAAAAAATAACCTCATAAAATTCTGCTAGTTTACAGAGAATCCAGGAGAATGTAAGTCTGCATTTAGACCAGCATTTTAAAGCAGGCCACGCTCTCGAAGAGGCCTGAAGCCCATCTGATGGATATAGTTGGACCCACCGGGCAAGTTCAGCCACAGGGTCACTGACCAAAGAAGGATCAATAGTTCCATCCTTGGGGCCAGAGAAAGAGAGATGGTAGAAGGCTAGGGGTGGAAAATTACCCAAAAGGAAGTGCTTGAGCTAAGGATACTGAAGAAAAACACACATGCATAAGCTTATGACCACCAGGGGGGCCTCAGTTCTTGACCATAGCTCCCTTCAGACACTGCAATGCACTGGCCGTGCCCCAAGGTTGAGGTGCGGGAGGGTAGCCTTCTTCCCTGAGACCTGCCAGGCAGAAAGCCTTGGCAATGCAGGTGGTTCAGCCTGAAAGATCTCATGTAGGTTTTACGGCCAGAAGCTGGACTATTATGCCAAAGCATAATTTTACATTCTGGTATTTTGCAAGGTTCAAAGTACTACCATGTTTGCTATCATACTGAATTCACAGAGCAAGGGTAACTCCAACCAGTTTTCATATGAAGAAATCTTTGAGGTTAAATGACATATGGCCACAATGCTAGGGGACAGTCAGCATATGTCTAAAACTTATTCTGACAACAAAGTCAATGCTTTTCTGAGACTCTTCCTCAACACGCAGGTGCCATTTCTTCTCTTGTTTCCGACAGCAGATAATAGAAAATAAATCTCATGAAGAAAAGGGCTTCAGATTCTGACTCATACAGTAAAATTTGGATTGAACATTCTCCTTTACTTTTAGAGTCTTTTGAGTTTTATTTAGGTCGAGCCCCACCTGCTAAGAGAGGCTATTTCACTTACTGTTTGGTATTGGAAAGTCTGCAGTGTCTCAAGTGGTTTTCTGTGGGCCCCCAGCAAAAGAGATCACACATTGAGACATGATTAGGCATTCTTCATGTGTGAATTAACAGGCTGATTTTTCAGTTCCTGTACCCTTTGAGGAAAATCATGATGTTGGACTTGAGATATGTAAGGTAAACTGACCTATATGTTTACTATCAAAGCTTTAAGTTTCTCATTTTCAAATATCGGATTTCAATCCATATTGATCAGGCTCGAACCTGTGGTGAGACGTGGTATATGTTAGAAAGCTAGCTGGCCTGTTGCTGGAACTCCTATTTCCAAGGGCAGTGTGGCTCAGGATTGGGGACTGATGCTGTCAGCACATTAGTAGCTAGTGAGAGAATACTGAATTTTATTCCAAGTCAGAGAAAGTAATCCTGATATCTCCTTATCCATTTTACTCGTAAAACCAGGAAACAAGACTAACAGGAGTAAATATAAGATGTGACTAACTCCAGAGGTCTTGATGTTCTTTGTAAGGATTACATTTGGAGGATACAATGGATTTCTATCATTAAATGAATTAATGAAATAAGTTTTGGACAATCAGAGAGAAATGATTAAAATTAGTTTTAAAATTCATCCGTTATAAAAAATTATCACCATACAGAGTAATAAATACATCTATTCTTTTGATTAAATAATTTAATTTCCTGGAATCTTTACAATGAAGGGATTAAGATTTATGTACATGGATTTTTAATTCCATGTGATTTATAATATCAAAGAAATGGAAACAACTTAAACCTCCAGGAAAAGGAGAGTAATTAAACAGCTTATGATATGTCTATAGAAAGGAATGTTAATAACCATTAAAATGACCCATTCAAATAATTTCCAAGGCATGAGGGGCACCTGGGTGGCTCAGTCGGTTAAGCGTCCGACTTCGGCTCAGGTCATGATCTCACGGTTCGTGGGTTCGAGCCCCGCGTCAGGTTCTGTGCTGACAGGCAGCTCAGAGTCTGGAGCCTGTTTCAGATTCTGTGTCTCCCTCTCTCTCTCTGACCCTCCCCTGTTCACACTGTCTCTCTCTCTCAGAAATAAATTAAAAATTAAAAAAAAATTTCCAAAGCATGAACAAACTGTATATAAAGTTAAGTGATAAAGCCATTTTTATTACATATGCATGTGTGTACAATAGATTATGAGTAATGATGGTTTTTTTACTTAAATTCTGTATTTTCTACAAGGGCTCCTTTGTCACTTTCATCATCAGAAAAAAAATTTAAATACTGTAATTAAAATATCTAAGGATTGCTGTGTCTTAGTTGCACATTACTTTCTCTTTGCACTTCATCTTCATTATTTCAGTGAGAGATTGTAATTTCGAAACAAATTTTTCCCCCACAGAAACCCATTCCTCAAACATATCTTATCTGAAGACTAAGCAAAACCTGCTTTCCCTAACCCTAACCTATTTTCCCTGCTTATTGATCTAGTCTTCTCTGTGATTCCCTCCCTCCTCTTCCTCTCTCTTTCTCTCTCTCTCAGTCTCTCCCATGTTGAAGTTTTTCACCCACACTGCTGAAATCACTATATGTGAGGTGAACCTCTTTTTAATACCAGAAAATTTGAGGAAAATCTGGTATAATGGCATTGAGTCAACTTCTTGGTTAGAACCTTGCTGCAAACCAGGAACTTGGTAAAACAACCTCATTTTGTGTTTTAACTCTTTCTACCTGAATCGTTAATTACACATGTAGTTATTGACCGATTAATTTGTTTTCATCTTCTCTATATTTTATCTCTTCCACCATTATAAAAGGGTAGTCACAATCTTTTTATTTCCTTCCCTCAGTGTCCCTTACAGAAGAAAAACGGAAACTGATTCAAAGAGATGAGATATTTAAAGACATGTGAGAGTTCTAAGATAGGGAATTTAGGGCTTTTAGGTCTTTTAGAAGTCTGGAGAGGAAGAGAATGTTAACTCTGGTAGAAAGTTGGAAAGTTTTGGAGCTCAATGGGCTTGCAATTAGCCTAGGACCTGGGCCCTAGGAGATGTTAAGACCTGTTAGGGTTAACTGCCTGGTGGATTTGGGACACTGAAGTCCAAGATGCTTAGATTTTCAGGCATCTCATGGAATCATGTGCCTCCAGCCCGAGAGGGAGACAGCACACCCACCTAACCTATCTCACAGTGGTGGGACTGAAGATACTCAAGTGGTATGAACACAGATCAGTCACGAGAGGGACCACTCTAATATCCAGACACTTTCAAAGCTTTGTTCTCTTGTATATCCTGCCCATCCGGAGGGAGGAGGGGCAGACTTCAACTAAAACCGTTTTAAAGAAAATAGAGACTCCTTAAACTTCTCATATATGAGTTTCTTCTTGAAGGTTCATACCTTCACACAGAGAGCATAATATTCATTGTGGCTTCCTTTTGTTTTATTAGTAGTAGTAAGCGGTTGTCATTGATTGCTCTGAGGAGGCCTATGGTAATGATAATTATAGAAGCCGATATATCCTTACATAGAGCTTTACAAAGCAAAAAAATACTCACTTTCACAGACCATTTGCTCCTCATAATAGCTTTGTCAGAAAATGAGCGATTGTTATCAACATTTCCTATCAGGAGAATGAGAACCAGAGCGGCAAATATGACTTGCAAATGGTAAGACTCATCTATCTCGCAAATGCCAAAGAAGTGACAGCAACCCATGGTTTTGGAACCCCATCTCGCCCAACAGATACGGGCACAGGACTACGGTTCCATCTTGTCTTTCTAATTCTGAGGATAAACAGACCTTCTGGAATCTGAGAACCACTTTTTTTTTACTTGCTCTGTATCTGCTTTTCTGTCTAACTCACTTTGAGGACCAAGGACTGGGGACTGGAGTTCCAGAAGCTAAGTGCAAATAGGAGACACAGAAATAGTCCAACAGCAAAGTTTCAGAAGGCGAGTTGAAGAAACAGATGGGCCGAATGAAGTATCTATCTAAGGAGATCATGCAAGGAGGCAATCGGAAGAGGAAAGTTAGAGCCAAAAAAGAAGAAGAAGAAGAATCTCGAAGGACTTAGGACATAAATGAGGACTTCAGGTCTGGGTGAACCAGCACATTCTATGACCAGATCCACAGCTTTCCCAAGATTCCATTTTTCTTCATCTGGAACATGCACTAATAATAACATCCTGTGATTGTTCTCCATCGTTAACAGGAGAAAAAGGATATAAACAACAAAATACTGAATTGTAGATTCTAAAACACTTGACAAATGAGAGTTAATTATTTCCTGTCTGTTCCTATACAAAACTCCAGAAAGACTGCAAACACTTTAGGTAGGGCAAGCATAACCTAAGGGAGAGAAAGCATCAAAATGCTAATCCCCAAATTGAAATTTTTAGAGCTGTGTATTTGCATATAGCCTAAAATCCCTTCAAAAATAGCTGGAATGCATTTAGTTACTTTTAAAAACCACATATTGAGTTGTTATTAATTTATTATAGATGAGGCAATGTTTTCCTTTCAAAAAGTTCTCTCCTCCACTGTGCCAAAGGCACCAGTAGAAAATTTAGAGTGTTTTATATTCCATAGAATATGCATAGCGGTATCAATAATAAATAGCATTTTCCACAGTATAGAGTGTGAGTCGCTCACTCAGAGTCACTTACTTTTGTTGAGCTAAAAATACCACAGTGACAAATTTCAGGAAAGAAAGGGAAAGAACAGGATTCTCTTGTTCATTACCCAAGGGTAGAACCCTGTCTGAACAGTCCACCGTGCCCTGTTACTGCCTCTCAATAACGCTGAGCATTAAAACCCCAAGCTATCCTTGGGTACGTAGCTATGACACCCATTCCCCGGGGCAGCAGATCGTTCCTTTTCAAGACTGATTTCTCCATGCCAAGAACTTGGACTTATTTCTTTGGAAAATTCTGAAACAGTCCTCATAACAAAAAGTCACAAAAAGTCACAAAAGTTTATTAATAAGACGAAATGCTTACTGTATGAACAAATGTATTACATTTTTAAAAATCTTGGTGAGTCACCAAGTGACTATGGATAACATCTCTATAGTCCATGCACTGAGGGTCTGCTCCCAGAAGGCTTGTCTGAGCACAGAAAAAAGCTGAACAGATTAACAGGCTCAATGGCATATTTTCATAGCATTTTGGCCTTTCCTCACGAATAACCGAAGAAAAAGGAAATTAAAAGGAGACCACAGGACATTAAATCAAAAAGCTAAAGAAACCTAACTGATGAAGCAATCAGGATTTCTTTTTTTTTTTTTTTTGTCTGTAAACCTGAGTTAGAGAACATCTAATGATTCTAAGATATGACAAAAACAGAATTACAGCTTCTTTATAATCATGTGTATAACCTATGTAGCATTGATAATTTACAGTTAAGACCATCAAAATAAAATAAATGCTGCAGATTTGAATCTGACTGTGAGGTGTTAGCAAATGAGGTGTTGATAGCAGGTAAATCGTCAGGACAATAAAAATCCAAGTGCTTCCTCTGCCATAAGCCGCAAATCCTGAATGAAAACCCACTGGCCAAGCACGGCCATTGGAGCAGATAACACCAACACGATGAGGAGTTTTCAGCTAGGTTTTAAATACTTGAGCTAAGAAAAGAGAGGAACAAACTCATGAGACTGTTAACAAAAAGAATTAGAGGTTATCTAATTTATATATTGGGAAGGTGTCTGGAGATGTGGTGGTAGGAAAAAAATTGCCTCTAAAATGTTGGGTTCAAGTCTTTCCTAGGCAACACACTTAACGGGTGGCCTTGGAGAAGTCCTTTTATTTAACTTCCTTTTCCAACTGTACAATAAAAGAAGATGATGAAAACGGCACTATTTAAACCTGTTATTGGCAATGTGACTTCAGAAAATACATAGGACATTTTATTGCAAATAAATCATTCCTTTTAAATAATTTTTTAAAGTTTATTTATTTTGAGAGAGAGAGAGAGCAAGCAGGAGAGGGGCAGAGAGAGAGAGAAGGAGAGAGAGAGAGTCCCAAGCAGGCTCCGTACTGTCAGTACAGAGCCTGGGGCAGGGCTCAGACTCAGGAATGGTGATATCATGACCTGAGCCAAAATCAAGTCAGCTGCTTAACCAACTGAGCCACCTAGGTGTCCCGCAATTAAATAGGTGTGTGTGTGTGTTTGTATGTGTGTGTGTGTGTGTCTGTGTGTGTGTGTGTGTATGCACACGCACACACGTGTAAAGGATTAAATGCTGATCTCATGCTTAGGTCGTGTGTATAATATGACCAAAATTTTTTTTCCAAGTAAATTCTTATTTCCAAATTGATTTAATTCTATTCATGCCTTGTGAAATTTCCAAGAATTAGATAAGAGGTTTTATATATGCACTGAGCTATCACTCATGGAAAGAAAGACTTCCAAACCTACTTAGCTTCTTGACTTAGATCCAGTCAGTTTAAAATTACATGTACAGGTTTTGTTCTGTTGAAAAACGAGACCATAATTTTTCTACTTGGTAACATGCTGAATTTTTTAAAAAGTGGGGGGGGGGCATGATAAATATTGGTGGACAGAAGAATGTATACTGGTAAATAGGGCTAAAATAAAAAAATAGCACCTGAGATAATTTTCTCATTAACCTTAAAAGTCTCTGTTCTCATGAATATGAAACTAGATAGTATTGATCTTCATCAACGTGTAACTTTTATGTTATCCTCTAGAAAACTATTTGCCTTTCTAGGCTGTTCTGTCTGAGTCTGAATCCAGTTGGTTCATTATTCATCGAAAATTCATTTATTTCTTTTCCTGAGGCAATTTCTGTTAATCCTTTATACGCACTCTTTTCTATTATTTTCCTCTTTTACTTGCTAACACCAAAAATTTGTTATCATCTTTATTCCTCTGGTTCTCTAATGTGCCATCATACTACCCATCAGCAAATAACGTTTGTTCTCTGCACAAAGTAGATCCAGAATTAACCCCTGTCACCACCTCTCCTGCCGCCACCTGGCCCAGGCCACCCTCACCTCTCACCTGGATTCTGCCACAGCCCCATCTGAAAGATTGTCCTTCTTCCTTCTAGTCCCTTTACAGAATGTCCTCAATTCACAGTCAGAATGATCCTTCTGCCTTGAAGTCCTATCACTCCTGTGCTCTAAACCTTCCAGTAGGTTCCCATTTTAGTCACCCTTACTCTTGCCCTTGTTCATTCTGCTGTAGCCACACCAGACTGACTACCCGCTGGGCCCAAACCTCACAGACAGGCTCCCACACGTCCCCCTCTGCCTGAAATACTCTTTGCTAGCCCCCTCTGTATCTCTGTCCTTCACCTCCTTTGGGCCTTTGCTCACAGTCACCTTCCCAACGGTATATAAACTGATCAACATATCAAGTGACAACCTCCATTAGTCCCCAGTCTCATTCTCTTCCTTATTTTTATAAGTGTTCTCTTTAACACTTATCACTACGTGATCTATTATGCGTTTTACTTTATGCACTTATTGTCAGTCAGCTCCTTCCCTTTTATGGAAGGGAGGAAAAGGATTTTTTGTCTAATTGTTTTCATTGCTGTGCCTCCTTCCCCCCAGTAGCCAGAAAAGGACCAGACACCCAGGGTCAAAGATTCAAGGAACAAGCATTGGAAGAATGAATTTCTTTCAGACAATGGAAGGGAAAAATAAAGGCTCTATTTTCCTAGATCTAGGAACATAGGGACTGTTGCATGTGACACCAAAAGTCTGTGGGGAGCCTTGAGTAATTTACTTTGGGAAAAAGTTTAGAGAAGTGGAAACCACATTCCTTTCAAATATTTAGCTTTTACATGTTAGTGCATTATCAGGCAGTAGGCGTGGACTTACCAGGGGTCTTTTTGGAAAGCATATTGGCATGTGCAGTGTCTTTTTATACTTGTTTGCTTCCAATATAATCCACCTTCATAGGGCAACTAATGGGATTTGGGAGGCAGATGCAGAACCCCAAGAGACAGCATTGTGATCATGTTGACAGTGAATGTGGGGTTTCTTACCCGTACAATGGGAACAATCTCAGATTGCTTATCAGTAAAATGAGGGTCACATCACCAGGGCTACCACCTCACACTGGTAGGGTAGATGTGAATTTGTATACCATTTCAACAGATGCCACATCTGAGAGCAAGAAAACGACCATGGCTTCATTTTCCTGGGTGAGAACAGTGGTCACAGGCACTAACAGTGGTTAAGGGTGGTTAAGGGACCGCCTTTCTGAGTTTCTCCACTCGCTGTATGTGAACTGGAGAAGTGACTGAACTTCTTTTACTGATTCAGTTCTCTCCTCTGCATTGCAGATATTGGTCGTAGCACCTCGTAGAGTCACCAGAAGGATCGGGGAGGTTGATATAGATGAAAAGTCTGGAGCAGACAATACATAATATAGACTCCAGCAACATTAGATGCTAACTTTATTTGAGAAATATTAGAGTTTTAAAGGCTTATTTCTGACTATAACAGAGCAAATAAAAACAGAACATTCAAGCTCCCACCTAGCTGGTTTGAATCCCATAGCACAAGACCATCCTCATTTCCTTGTTGAGGGGAATTGTTCTTAAGTGTAATGTGAAGTGGATGTTGTAATCAAGCCAACTGAGGAGGGAGTGAAATAGAAAGGGATGGATCCAGAAGATGCTGGGCAATCAATATAGGATTCAATAAAGAAAACAACAACAACAAACCCAAATACTGCCCAGTAACTGTGTTTGGGAAGGAAATGACTAACTCTGACCAAGAAAACCATACTCACATTTTGTATTTTAGAAACATAATTGGCATAGTTGGCAAAATGGGATGAAAAAGAACGATTCTTTCAGATGTTTATTTTTACTTTTGCTATAAAATCATATGGTATCACAGAATCTCGAGCCATCTCATTATATAAGCAACTTGAACTATTTGATGTGAAGTACACACAGAGGAAGCGAGGGGGTGAAGAACACAGCCTCTTTGTTTCTTATTGAAAGGTGATTTGTAAGTTGTCGAATAAGTAAGGGATGAGCCTGAAATACCCCCATTTCCAAAGCACAGGTACTAGAGAGGTCTGATTAAATGTGCCTCTTCACAGTTTTTTGAAAGAAGTGGCTGGGTTTTTCCTTTTAATCTTGAGTTCTAGGCAATTTGGCAATTCTGGGAAAACCCGTGGTTTAAGAGTCTGGTAAGTATTTCATTTCAAGTTTGGAAATACTCTTGCAAATCCTGCAGTTTTCATATATCTGGCAGAAAACACAGCAAGACTCCTGAGGTTGAAGGCATAAAAGCAGAGCAAAGTAGCTGAATTCATGGTTATGTTTAAGAAAAATTAGGCCAGAATATCCATTAGTTTTTTTTTGAACCAGTAGGAAAGAATCTAACACTCTTACAGGGAGGTTCATTGCAATTAGAGAGTCAATCATCACTTCCTGAAAGATTAGTGAGGAAGGATTCTGCTCAGAAAGGGACTGTGACTCTGCTTTTCCAAACAGAAATCTGATTTTGCCATTCTTCTGCTTAAAATCCTTTAGTGAGCTCCACTGACCACAGAATAATTTCTCTCCGTAGCTGGGACCCTTGTCTTCACAAACTCCCGTTTGGTTACTCCAGGGCCTCTTGCCCAGATGCCGGGGACACTGTACACTTACCATGTGGAGCATTTGCTACTAGTCGATTGTGCCACATCCTCCCCATGTAACTGAAATGCTCACTTCCTCTGCCCAAAAGATATTGGGGTCCACTCCCAGGACCGGCAAACAGTATCACCGTACTTGTTTTTGCCTGATTAAATACTTGCACATCCTCACATACCTCAGCTCTTTCTCAAATGTCTTCCCTGAGCTACATTTTCTAATCTCTCGTAGGTTCTGCGGAATATGTCAGGACCCTGTACCTACTTCTAACTGGGTGCACCGATGGAACGGTAAGTGTTCATTTATCTGCCATCCTTGGAAGTACCTCTCCTTCACAAAAAGTTCTTGTTTGTATGTTTCATATACAATTTTTAATTATTTATTTATGAGAGAGAGAGAGAGACAGCGTGAGCAGGGGAGGGTCAGAGAGAGAGGGAGACACAGAATCTGAAGACAGGCTCCAGGCTCTGAGCTGTCAGCACAGAGCCCGACGCGGGGCTCGAACTCACGAGCCGAGAGATCATGACCTGAGCCGAAGTCAGACGCTTAACCGACTGAGCCACCCAGGCGCCCCTGTATACAATTTTTTAAATGTATACAAAAAAACGTACAATTTTATTTGTATTTTCAGTGTATAAAATGCCTGATGTACTCAACAAGTAAGTGAGCCCTCAACATTGTTTGTTCCCCACTTGACAAGAGAATACTTTTAGAATCATAAAAATAAAAGTTTATATATGAAAAACATATTGCTATTTTTTTTGCAATGTTTCTCCTTGCTAGAAACAGAGAGGTATTTTAATTATGGTCCTCCTTTCAATGGTTTTCATAATCAAGCATTTGGGTATAATTTTGTGGAAGTACCAATGAGTCCACTGGACTTACTTAATTGTAGTATAATAGTTTATCCTACTGGAGGCACCTTACTTTTCGCTGATGTGATAATGATGGTCTATTATGAGTCCATTACGGTATTCCTTATGGAACCAACACAGAAAACAAATGCTGTAATTTGCAGATTAATGTTTGGTTATGAAACAAAAGACGTATTCTTTCTTCCAAATGATCCTACACTATCTGGTATGTGTCATGGAGAATGGGACAATAGAGGAAGGACAACTATTGCATGAAAGCCTAAAAGTGCCCTCACGAGCAGCACTGAATGTGCTCAAAAGCTTGACTGGGAGCCATTTCAGGTCCAGCTCATATTGGTTTCCTCTACTTCTTTGTGTCATGCTCTCTTCTAGATTAAATTTCTAGAGTTTCCCATGACTTCAAACCCGATGTGGACACTCATAGAAAGAGCATAGGAAATTCATTTTTTCATTGAGTGCTAGAATTTGGCAGTAGGAAAAACCATATTTATTACCATAAGGATCTAGTCTTCTCAGAATTGACCCCAAAGTTTGTTTTTTAAGGTGAAACTAAAACCTAAGTTAGTTTGAACTCTGAGCTCGGCAGTATGTGAAGATGGCCTGAGGAAGATCTTGGATGTACAATAATCTAGAAAAACAGCAACAACAACAACATAACCTCACCATTTGAACCAGAATAGCAGAGTATGGTCTGTCAGAGGCAGCCTTAGTTGGAAGGCTGAGTTCCTCAGATCACTAGAAATTCACTCAGATATAAATATTCACTTTCGTGTCCACACTATCAAACAAACAGCCCGTGGACTGTTTTCCTTAAGTGGTTTCAGCTACTAAGAAGATCTTCTACCTATCTGAATTCTAGTTCATTTTCTTCCTGGCCAAACTAAATCCTTTCTTGCTCTGTGAAGTTTCCCTGACAAGCCCAGACCTCCCTCATTTCTCTTTTCTTCAAAACATTTCAGTACTTAGAGATTATGTCATGTAACTTGACACCTAATTACATTTATCATATCATCATTTGAAGCCCCTTGAAAGCAAGACCTAAATCACAGTTTATTTGCAAACTCTCCCATAATATGTCAAACATTATGAAGAACACAGTAGTTCTTAATAATAATTATATATACATATACATGATGATTGTTTTTTGAGTATTGGGAATTCAGTTAGTGGGTAGTAATCTACCCACATATACATTGCTAATCCATGCCCCTGGGGATATTTTCACTAGCTTTCAAAAGTGAGTTGAAACAGATTATATAATTAATTCAATATAAAGAGACTAAAGTTGTAAAATAGACATCAGCAGCCACTTGGGAGAATTTGGTTATTGAACTTGACCGAATACAGATCCGAGTATCTGACAAATAAAGAATACCAATTTAGCTTTAGGAAATCGCAAGCCTATCTAGAAAAGTGTTTCATCATGCTAATTGTTATAAAAATACAATATGTGGGTATTTATATATTTTTCAATAAAAAGTAAAATGCCTTTAGTTGCATTTTCAGATGATGTATACTTATTCTGCAAAAGGCTGTGCCTTATTTTATTTATTTTATTTTTTAATTAATTTTTAATGCTTTTATTTTATTTTATTTTATTTTATTTTATTTTATTTATTTTTTGAGAGCAAGAGAGAGTGCAACTGGGGAAGGCAGAGAGAGACAGGGAGACACAGAATCCCAAGCAGGCTCAGGGCCTGGTGCGGGACTGAATCCCTCGAATGGTGAGACTGTGACCTGAGCCAAGACACTCAACCGACTGAGTCATCCAGGCGCCCCAGCTATGCCTTATTTTAAGCTGTTATTATTGATATCAAAAATAATTCATGTCAGTTGGATATTTCTTATACGAAAATGGTGACCGAATGCCAATCTTCAGGAAGCCAAGAGAATATGGTTAATGCCTGCTGGTTTCTAATAACCTTTTATAATACAAGGCTTGAATTTAAAGGACCAACCAAGATAGATAACACATCTACCTTGGATTTGTTTTTCCTTAAATTGCCTCAAATGAGCCTTTATAAAAGAGCAAAAGTGCAGTCAATTCACGAATTAATTCTCTAAGGAATGTTTGAATATTTTGTCCTATTGATTAGTAGAGAATCAAAATTCTGCATAACAGTAGTTTAGAAGGAATTCTTTGAGAAAGTTTAAGAGTATGACTTGGATGTTTGCTCAAATAAAAAGAAGAATGCATTCTAAAGATACATTTAAAAATAAAAAAAGAGGAGGAGAGGGCAAGATGGTGGAGAAGGAAGGAGCTCCGTACTTGCACTTGCGCCCATACATCACACAGAAAAGATGTGAAGCCATTGGAAACCTTACAAAACCTGAGAAATTGGGAGACAAAGGACGCAGAATCCACTGAGAGAGCCTTCTAACGTGAGTGCGAACCGGGGAAGATAAAATCGGGCCGGGATCGGAGACTCCAGGGTGGGAGGCGATCCCTCTCTACCCTCTACGGGGAGTGAGAGGGGAAAAGGAGAGAGTTCAAAACAGAAAAACCTCTGCTCGGGGGTGGGGGGGGAAACTCCGCTTGGTGCATAGAAAGACCGTACTTGCCAAATACCTGCACACCAGGTCCCTTCGCGCCAACTGGTCCCGGGGGTGCTGAGCACACAAACTGCTTCTTTGTGCTGCTCCTGGAGGTTGGACTTAAGAGCAGCGGCGCGCCTGCCGCCATTGTGGCTCCCGGGCGGCTGGGGTCCCTGAAAGAGCCGCACGGACACCGGGCATCCGCGCTCCTGGCGGGCTNAGTAAAACATCTTAAAATTTTTTTTAATAAATAAAATTTAAAAAGTGAGTGGCAAATGGAAGAAAAAATATATTAAAGTAAAATATACCATGAGAACATAGAAAGTATTTCAAGAATCCTTAGTCATTAAGAAACTGATCAATATAATTCTTCCAAATAATAGCAAAGAAAATAAACTCATTGCAACAAATGTGAAAAAAATACTTTTCATAGAATTAAATATACACATACATACTTGTGTTCATAAATGTGAATATTATAATAGGAATCAAATATTTCTTTTATATGTTTTAAAATATTTACCATTTTCATATATAATCATTAAAATGTAGAAAAGTCCCCACTAAATTCAGAAATAAAGACAAGATTTCCCACTGTCACTGAAGAAAAGTAAATTAGAAGTGTAAATGTTATCCATAAGAAGGGAAAATTTTAAAAACACAAAAAATGTTGTGAATGTTTAATATGGTCCATTGAAAAACAGAGGGAATATATGTAAACATATGTGATGTGGTTATATTAAAATCTTAAATTTTCCCATCAAATATATAAGATGATAAAATATAAGTATTTTTAATAAAATGTAAATATTTCAAGTTAAACTAATTTTTAAAAATTAAGTTAAACTAGTGAAATTAAAATATTTTAAAATAAAGGATTTTAGGATAGATACCTAAATGTGTTATAAATACAAGAACACATTAACACTTTCTCTACATACAAGGAACAAAGAGGAAAATTTATCATATTAACTTTCATAACATGGATATATACCTTATAATATCCAAACTAAAAATGTGAAGAAAGTCATAAGATCCATGTATTTTAATAAAAAAGAAGATAAAGATTAACTTATTATATCAGATATTAAGCTCAAGAAATCAGAAAAACATTGTCCAAGAATGTTGCTGGTAAAATATATCAAAGGAGCAGAATACTAATACCCCAAAAAAGCTCAGATGGCTTTATCATTTTTAATAAATTGAAGGTGACATTTCAATTCATTGGTGAAAGGTGGTGTGTTTATTAAATGAGATTGGGAAATTTGGTTTACTGTTTTGAAAAAGAAAAGTTAATTTTCAAACCATTATTCAGACCAAATTAAACTCTGCATTGGTTTTCTGTTTAAATGGGGAAAAATTAAGAACAATTAAGTAAAGAATAATTTAAATTTGGCACTAGCTTTAAGCCAGGTAAGGGGCTCAGGTTACAATCAACATTTCCCATGAAAGATTTGATATTTCCCTTTCTTGATATTGAGTGATAATTATCAAAAAGGAAATCGATTATACTAAAGGATGAAATAGATTTACTTTGGTAGCCATCTAAACCATGTAGCCAGTGAATTTAGGGGAGCACATAACAGATCTTCAGAATATAATCAGGATTCAGAGACTGTATAAAGTCTACTTTAATTACGGTAAATACAAGTGTGAAGTGAGCCAAGTACAACTGGATATTACAGAGGGAAAGGACATTCTAGAAAATAAATAAATAATAACCTGAAATAAAGCCAACCATGAGCCAGCTCAGTCTTCTTTAGGGGGATATCTGGAGAGGATATTGTGGGGGGTGTGGGTAACTCACAATGAGGGAGACTGCTAGGCAATGAACTTGGTTGGGGCAAAGGAAAGAATAAGTTGAGCAAAGCTTGCAGATGCGGAACCTTCTAGGGTCCTGCAGAGTCGATTTTCCGTGCCCTGCATTTGGTCATAGGCAATGTGGATCACCACATCTGCAGATGATGCTATCTTCTTACTGTGGGCAGGGCTTTGGCAGCTGCATGGAAATCCCTGCTGTGTGACTCGCCATCACACTCATGGTCTGGTCGAGCGTTGGAACTGGAAAGATAAGAATGAGACAACTATAAAAGAATAGTTTTACAATGTTATGAAGCATAGCATTTGTATTAAGCAACTAGATACAGGCTGGTTTTCAAAAGTTTACAGATGATGGGACACCTCGGTGGCTCTTGATTTGGGCTCAGGTCATGATCTCTCTCCTAGGTTGTGAGACCCAGCTGCTTCTCCCCTCCTTGTGTGTGCGCTCTCTCTCTCTTTCAAAATAAATAAATAAATTTTTTTAAAAGGTTAAAGATGTATTGTATTTAGAAAAAGATGTTCTAGCTTCTCTGTGGAGAAGGAAGCAAGGAATAGGAGATAGCAAGATCATGAAAGAAAAGAGAGCAATCAAAGAAAGACACCTGGGTGGCTCAGTCAGTTAAGTGTCTGATTTTGGCTCAGGTCATGATCTCACAGTTGGTGAGTTCGAGCCCCTGTCAGGCTCTGAGCACAGAGCCTGGAGCCTACATCGGTTTCTGTGTCTCCCTCTCTCCCTGCCCCTCCCCCACTCATACTCTGTCTCTGTCCCTCTCTCTCAAAAATAAACATTAAAAACATTTTGGGGTGCCTAGGTGCCTCAGCCAGTTGAACATCCAACTTCTGCTCAGGTCATGAACTCACAGTTCATGAGTTCAAGCCCAACGTCAGGCTCTGTGCTGCCAGCTCAGACCCTGGAGCCTGCTTTGGATTCTGTGTCTCCCTCATTCTCTGACCCTTCCCCACTCGTGTTCTATTTCTGTCTCTCAAAAATAAATTAAATGTTAAAAATTAAAAAAAAAAAACAGATGACCATAGTTCATGTAAGTGAGAGTAAATATCACCTGTGCTGACGAAGGTGGAAAGGCCAGGAGAAGTAGACGTACACGTGGATGATATAGATGTAGGTGTGGATATAGATACGGACAGGGATATGGATATACAGACATAGGTATTTGAAGGTTGTCTTTATTTTACTCAGTCCTTAGATTGCCTTCCACAGGAATGATCACACCCTCTCCTTGAAACATTTTCTTTGGCTTCTCTGCATTATCTTACTTTAGAAGCTGTTCCTTTCCAATGTCTAGCGGGCCTACCCTCTTCAACCTGACCTCTAAAACTTGAAGGGCCTCAAGATTCAGTCCTCGCTTCCTCTGTTTTTTCAATCTATGTTTAATCCCAAAAGATCACACAAAGCCCCTTCGAGTTCAATAGCATCCATATGAGTGCTCATTTAACTCTCTGAGATGAAACTTTTTTTTCTCTCAGTTTTTTCCCCAGTCTATCACAAACCGATAGATCTACACCACCCCTGACTAACATGTGACCTTGCTAATGCCCAGTAACACAAATTTTAAGCAGTTACTGTCTTTGAGTGGCACTTGATATTTATAATAACAATCCCTTATCGAAGGCCCCAGTCTGAATCTTTGCACTTAACTCCAGATCCATCTACACATTGTCTATTCAATTTCTGTAGTTGGACATCTAATACATATATATTTAATCATAACATGCCCAACATGGAGCTCTTGACTTTCTTCCTCGAACTTACTCTTCTGAGAGTGTCCTCCATGCTGACAAAGGGCATGAACATTCACCCCACGCTGTGGCATATATACTTAGAATCATATTTTGTTCCTCTCTTTCTCCTGTAAATCTATACATTGACTGCAGCTTCCACATATGTCCTGATTCTGACCTCCCCTCGCTGCCCCCACACTAGGAACAGTCTATGCCACCTCCTTTGTTCATAAGAATGAGGGCAATGACAGTAAACTGACTCCTACTAATCCTTTGTCTTTCTCTGTCTCTTCTCCACAGAGCAATCCAGAAATATGTTTAAAATATAAATTATGCCATTTATCTGACTTGCTCAAAACTTTCATGGCTTCTATCACACACGGAACCAAATCTAGAATCATTACCATAGCCTATAATTCCCTATATTATCTGACCCCTCATTATGTCTGATGTCATTTTCTCACGTTCAATTTCATAGCTTATGTTTGTTCCTCAACCATCCCAAGAGTATTCCCTGACAGACATTACACTTACTATTTACTTTATCTGGAATATTTGTATTTTTTATGGAGCTCATTTCTTCAACCATTTCAACTCTCTCCTAAAAAGTTCCATCCATAGAGAACATTTCTAACTATCCTTTCTGTAAATTAAAAAAATAATAATGGTTATTTATTTTTGAGAGAGAGAGACAGAGTGAGCAGGGGATGGACAGAGAGAGAGAGGGAGACAAAATCAGAAGCAGGCTCCAGGCTCTGAGTTGTCAGCACAGAGCCCAAACTGGGGCTCGAACCCACGAACTGTGAGATCATGACCTGAGCCGAAGTCAGATGCTTAACTGACTGAGCCACCCAGGTGCCCCTCTTACTATTCTTCCTAATAGTGAACCTTCACCATCTCTTTTCCTTATCCACATTTCTTGTCCTCTCCAGCACTAATCAAGGCTCCGTTGTACATTTTGGTATATGTAACTTTTTAAAAAATCAAATGTTTCCTCCTACTGGAATATAAATTATTTGGTAGGGTGACTATGTCTTACACACTGGCGCTTTGTCATGCCAGAAAGAGCGTCTGGCCCAGTGCTAAATAGATGTTTGTTAAACATTGACACATATTTTTAACATAAAATGAGCTTAAGTGCGTTTACATTGAAATCCCTGATGAAAAAGGGTACTAGATGGAGGAAGATTGAATCAAAATTCATAAATAAGAATGAGATCATTGGGAAGACATGAGGGTTTAGGATCAAGAACACAAAACTATTAGCTTCATATGTAAAGATGCAATTCTTCTATGATAAAAGTATAAAAAGAATAGGCGTAGAACATAGCACATAGGTAAGTGTAGGAGAAGGCCGCAAGGATTCTAATCTGAAAATTCATCATGGTACCAACTTATGTTTTTGTCAAAATCTGCTCTGAGTCACTGAGCCACTTGGACACAGTCCAGCCAGAAGTGGAAAGCTGGGTTCACACAGCATTAGAATTTTTCCAGGTCATTATGATAGTCAGGCAGTGGAGGAAAACTGTACAGAAACTAGAGGAAAAATAGTGAAGTGACAAACCAAATACTGCATAATTGTTAGTGAAAGGCATGTAGTATAATAGGCTGATTTTTATCTCCTTCACCACCAAATTCATAGATTGAAATCCTAACCCCCAGGACCATAGAATGTGATTGTATGTGGGGACAAGGTCTTTAAAGAACAGCTTAGGTTAAAATGATGTCATTAGCCTCGTGCCTGGGTGGCTCAGTCAGCTACTTGTCTGACTCTTGATTTCAGCTCAGGTGACAATCTCATGGCTCATGAGTTCAAGCCCTGCTGTCTGTGCTGACAGCGCAGAGCCTGCTTGGTATTCTCCCAGTCTCTCTGCCCCTCCCCCACCCTCTCAAAAATAAATACACGTTAAAAAAAATGATGTCGTTAGGATTGGCCCTAATCCAACATGACTGGTGTCCTTTTAAGAAGAGGGCATTTGAACACAGACACAAACAGGGCAAAAACCACACGAAGACACGGGAAGATAGTTATCAATAGGCCTCAGAAAAAAATCAACCCTTCTGATACCATGATCTCAGAATTCTAGTTCCCAGAACCATGAGAAGGTAGATTTCCATTGTCTAAACTACTTTGTTATAACAGCCCTATGAAACTAACACAAGGAGACCTAAAAAAACAAAACAAAATTCAAACAGGAGGGTCAATGATCTGTAAATCCCTACATCCTGGAAATCCATCATACTGGAAGTCAGTGAGAAAAGGAAATTCAGAGGTTATGAAAAGGAAGCTTTTTATCAGGATAACTGAAAGAATCTCCTTGTAAGAATAAGGATAAAGGTGTTTTATTGGCTTTGATTTGCATTTAAATTTCCCTGGTGATTACTGACATTTAGCATCTTTTCATGTGTCTGTTATCCATCTGTATGTCTTCTTTGGAAAAATGTCTGTCCATGTCTTCTGCCCGTTTTAATTGGATTATTTGGGGGAATTTTTTGGTGTTGAGTTGTATAGGTTCTTCATATGTTTTGAATACTAACCCCTTACCAGATATGTCATTGGCCAATATCTTCTCCCACTTGGTGGGTGGTCTTTTTTGTTTTCTTGATGTTTCCTTCACTGTGCAAAAGCTTTTTATTTTGGTATAGTCCCAATAGTTTGATTTTGCTTTTGGTGCCCTTGCCAAAGGAGACATATCTAGAAAAATATTTCCATGGCTGATGTTAGAGAGATTACTGCCTATGTTTTCTCTGGGAATCTCGTTGTTTTGGGGCTCACATACAGGTCTTTAATCCATTTTGAGTTTATTCTTATGTATGGTGCAAGAAGGTCATCCAGTTTCTTCTTCTTCTTCTTCTTCTTCTTCTTCTTCTTCTTCTTCTTCTTCTTCTTCTTCTTCTTCCTCCTCCTCCTCCTCCTCCTCCTCCTCCTCCTCTTCTTCTTGTTTTGCATGTAACTGTCCAATTTTCCCAAAAGCTTTTTGTTAAATAGACTTTTTCCCATTGTATATTTTTCTTTCTTTGTTGTAAATTAATCGGCCATATAATTGTAGGTTTATATATGGGCTCTCTATTCTGTTCTGTTGCTCTACTTTTTTGTCAGTATCTTGCAGTTTTGAATACTACAAATCTGTAGTATATCTTGAAAATCTGGGATTTTGATACCTCCAGTTTTGTTCTTCTTTTTTCAGGTTGCTTTGGGAATTCATGTTCTTTGTGGTTCCATACAAACTTTAGGAGTATTCACTCTAGTTTTGGGAAAAATGCTTTTGGTATGTTGATGAGAATTGTATTAAATCTGGAGGTTACTTTGGGTAGTATGGACATTTTAACAATACTTACACTCTAATCCATGAGCACGGGATAGGTTTCTACTGGTTTGTATTATTTTCAGTTTCTTTCATCAACGTTTTATAGTTTTTGAAGATTTTATAGTTTTCACTTCCTTGGTTAAGTTTATTTCTGTTTTATTATTTTTGGTGCAATCGTAAATGGGATTACTTCCTTAATTTCTCTTTCTGCTACTTCATTATGAGTGTATATAACAGATTTCTGTATATTGGGTAATGTTCAGAATTATTAAATCACTATGTTATACATCTAGAAGAAATAGAGCTCACTGTATTTAATTCTACTGGAATTAAATAAATAAATACACAATTTAAAAATATATATGCTTATTGGGATGGCTATAGATAACAATACAAGGAACTGTCCACATGAACATTGGTAACACAAGGGTGATGAAGGTAGTCAGGAGAGAGAAATTCAGAACTAGTTGTCAAGTTCTTTACTAAGAATTTGCTAACAAGCTACTAAAAGTGGTGACATTAAGCGATATATTGGTAAACATGACTATAATGTTTACAACTGTTGAGTATTCACAAACAACTTAAAAAATTCAAGTGACAAATAAAACCCAGGTAAATAGTACAGACGATGAGAAACAAACAATAATCTGAATATGTAAAAAATCTCTTCAAATGTAATTTTAAAAGAAAATAAAGATAGAAACATGAAAAAGATTATAAATAGAAATTCTAGAATAAAAACACAAATAGTCAATAATCATAGGGAGGTTCAAACTCATGATTAAAAGTTAAAATGATAAATTAAAATCATTAAATTATTATTAAAATAATAAACTTATTTATTTGTTTGTTTAATTATTTATTTTTAATTCCCCGTGCTTGGAGAAATGGACATTTATTTGACCTTTACTATCTTTGGTTTATTTTCTTCAATGTGGTCAGTTTGTTTGTTTTCTCAAATAGAAATTGTATTAATCAAATTATGACAAATGTATTTTAAAAGTACATTGAGTTGGGGGTGCCTGGGTGGCTCAGTCAGTTAAGCATCCATCTTTGGCTCAGGCCATGATCTCGGTTCTTGGCTTCAAGCCCCACATTGGGCTCTGTGCTGGCAGCTAGCTCAGAGCCTGGACCCTGTTTTGGATTCTGTGTCTCCCTCTCTCTCTGACCCTCTCCTGCTCTCTCTCTCTCTCTCTGCCTCTCTCTCTCAGAAATAAATAAAACATTAAAATTTTTTTAAAGTACATTGAGTTGGAAAAAGCATTCATCCACTTATTTGTAGGTCACTACATATTTACTGGAATCTAGGTTCTTTTGAATATATCAATATAGTGGATGCCCTAAAATATCAGTGTACTCAAGTATCCCCTGGGGAACATACTAAAATGCACATAGCCAAGCCCCCTGTTCCTGATTCTGTGGGTTTTAGATGGAACATTGTAGCAAGGACCACATTTTGAGCAACTCAGAGGTATAGGAAATAATGCAACTTTAGGATATAGAAGGAAAAGTAGAGCTTGATACAAAGCTAGTTAGATGCTAGACTGATCATGATGTTTGTCTGGTGAAGACGGTTTTCAGTAAAGGTGACAAAATCTGAAGCCCTGGGTATTTCCCAGAGAAAAGGCTGAGAAACAGAGCATGGTGGCCCAAGATGTTGGTGTACTCTACTATGGACCTTCATCAGGGAAAGATCTTCAGCGGAATATTGTAATCAATTAGGAGAGTATCTGGGAGGTAGGTCAGCAGAAATAGACAGTGACCAGAAGCTCCATGACAAATATGTTATAAATTGAAATTTTGGGGCGAGAAGAATTGGATTTAAAGCTTAAGCACCAATTGTTAAAATCACTTTAAACGTATCTAAATCTGGGGCGCCTGCGTGGCTCAATGGGTTGAATGGCCGACTTCAGCTCAGGTCATGATCTAGAGGCTCTAGTGGTTCGTGAGGTGGAGCCCCGCATCTGGGCCACTGCTCTCAGGGCAGAGCTTCTTCTGATCCTCTGTCCCTCTCCCTCTGCCCCTTCCCCACTAGCATGTGTACCCTCTCTCTGTCTCAAAAATAAATAAGCCTTTTTTTTACAAAGTATCTAAATGTTATGCAAATTAATCTTCTGTTTGTATTTAGAGAAATACACTTGTTGGCTGCCAGGGACTAAGGAGCAGAAAAAATAGGAATAAATAAATAAATTAATTAATTAATTAAATGGATTCTATCAGCAATAGCAAGAGATTTCTAAGATAACTTATTGCTTAAGAAACGTTACATAGGCTGGGATTCTGCCTTCCTAATCATTATTATTTATTATTATTATTCCTAAGAAACAACTACTGAAGATCCTCTAAGTGTCAGACAGTGTTTTAGTCACTAGGGACACATCAGAGGACAGAGCGTCCAGCTCCATGGTCTCATAGAGCTCGCTTCTAGAATAGGGTGACAAACAGTCACTGAAACAATAATTACTATGGGAAAAATTAGAGCGGGATGAGGAAGGTTTGAAGTGTGAAGTGGTGATTGACATTTAAATAAGATAAAAAGTAAATCTGATAAATGCTTTGAAGGGAGTAAGGAGATGAGGCATGACCAGTGCAGCACATGTCATTTGAGGGCAGGGAACTGAAGATTGCTGTGATAAAACAATCACGTTTTCAGCATCATCTTAATATTCAGGATGGAGGATGGGATGCTGAAGAAACTGAATACCAGGAGAATACTTTTTTCTTTCATCTCTATTTATGTATTTTGCGAGAGAGAGAGATCGTGAGCAGGAGAGGAGCAAAGAGAGAGAGAACCCCAAGCAGCCTCCGCGCTGATAGCACAAACTAGAGGCTGGAGTGCCAGAACCATGAGATCATGATCTGAGCTGAAATCAGGAGTGGGAAGCTTAACCAACCGAGTCACACAAGCGCCCCATCAGGAGAACACTTTTAAAAAAACTCTTTAGGTAAAAGGTAAATCCAGGTATATTGTAAGACTAATTGAACTCAAAAAGGAGTCCAAAGGGTAAGTAAGGACACTGTAACTATTCTTACTTAGGGTAATATGATTAAAACCAGGAAGGTATGACTAAGAATTCATCTTTTGGAAGAATATTTTTGGGAAGATCCCTCTGGCCATAAATTCCTCTTTGTTTCCTTTATAGCTCATGATCTAAATTACCAGGACACTGGCTAATATTAAAATGTGAATTGGAGGCACTCTTTTTTAGTTTCTGGGTAGGACACTTGCAATCTAAAAATACTCAGGAGAAAAATACACCTTCCAGGAGTTCTCTAGAATCTCTCTGGGATGGACAGACTGCCACACCAGCAGGAATGCGATAAACGCAGAGATAGGAAAGAACTGAAGCCTACGATTGCAATGGGTTATCACAAGTAATGGTTTTGGCCATGGAGGACTCTGTATCCACCACTGAACAGTACTTACTGGAAAGCAGACTAGGGTACCTGCTCTCAGTACCTGTTTTAGGTTCCAAATTAGCTTGTCAGACTTAAATTAAAGAAGACTTCTTTGTGCCATTGTATTCCTACCACGTGGTTTCCCTTCCACATGGGAAGTCACAACTACAAAAACCCCAGGGAAAGATAGATAAACCTTTTCAAGGTAATATGCCAAAGCCAGTATGCATGGGACTGAGTGAGCAAAGGGAGAGGATGACAAAAATGTATGTAATCACATCGATATTTGCAAATCGTGGTAAAACGTAAGATTTTATTTAGTCCAAGTGAGGAAAGAAAGCTTTGAGCCATTTTAAGCAGAGGGGCGATTTGATCTGATTTGCACAATTAAAAATTTGTTCTGAATGTTCTAAAAGAGTGCGTGGGAAGGGAGGCAGGCATGAAAGTAGTGAAACGGAGGCATCATTACAGCCGGAGAGGCAAACAGTGCAGTTTCCTAAGGTCACTCACGTTGCCGTGAGAAGGAGCGGTGTTGCAGCTCTACGCTGGAGGTGAAGTTCATAGGACTCGCTGGTCAGGTGTGAAGAACAGACTGAAATAAGCCAGGTCCCTGGTTTTTGCCAAGCATCTGAGTGGGTGATGATGCTATTTCTCTTTATCACAGACCAGATGCCCCATGTCTTTTCAATCCTATTGAATGAGCCTAATAGGCCGACCTGGAATTTATTAGCTCTGTGCCCTTGAGAAAGTTACATGAAATTTATGAGTTTCAGGTTGCTTTTTTTTGTAAAATTCAAATATCAAAATATTATTTACAGAGTTTCTGCAACTTTAAAGGTGTGTGTGTGTGATGCATCATATGAAAAATCTACTACTCTATCTGCCAAAGTATGATAGCTCTATCAGCTAAATGATAGCTCTAATAGTAGTTGATGTTGTTTTGTAAATTGTTGCTGTTATGTTCTGATTTACTCCGGTGGAGATTTTGACTTTCTATTATCCAGTGATTGTTAGCCCTTGTTGTCTTATTTTTGATCAAGAACACAAAAGTGTCCCTTTGCCCTGGAGTATCCTCCTGAATCCCAGGAAAACTCAAAGTGTTAGCTAGGTTTGCTAATACCTTCCAATGCCGCATGCCCTCGAATGTTTTCTGTGCAAAATTGGAAAACAGCAGCTCCCTCAGCAGGGGCAAGAAGCATCCGTGGAAGCAGTTCAATTCCAGGTAAAGGTCAATAAACCTATGCAGGATGATTGAAGTGAAAAAAACAAAACAAAACAAAATAAAAGCAGCCTGTGGAGACTGCTGGGTAATTAGGAAAATACTGTAGTAAGGGGAGGGAAGAGGGAGGAAAAAAATACATTCACCCCAAATGATCCAAATCTGCAAATGGATAAGCAATTTTTTAAAGTTAAGCCTATATAAAATGTTCAGCCAGTACAAATGAGTAGGAAATGAAACAGCCTCTATCCTTAGTCCACCTTCATTTTTAGAACTGTTTTCACTCTTCTGGTGATTTGATAATATGCATATTCACTCCATTTCTTCATGTTTTCCATTTTAAACCTACTTGTTTTCTCCCTGCTGTAAGATGAGGAATTTTTGTCACTTCCCTCAGACTTGTTTTTCTCTCTGCAGCCCCTGCCCATCACCTCACCTTTCAGATAGTGTCATCAATTCCCTGTTTACAAAGAATAAGTCACTGTGCATCACTCATCACTGCTCATTTCTTCTCTTCCTTCCCATGCTTAAACTCTTTGAACTATACCGTTACGTCCACAACATAACACTTGGCAGTATTTATCTTCCACACTGTAATTGTACTTTAACTTTCAGTGTCTGTCTCTATTTCAACCTTAAAAGTTGAAAATCAGTACGTGGTATCTATGTTGTTAGAAATCTATGAATATCCTTCACAGCAATCCATGAGGTTCATAGAAAACCAGGAATCCATTCATGGCAATGTCATCTAGGAAAATTTTTCCAAGTGTTAAGGTCACATGTCTTTCTTCTCTTCTCCATCACTTGCTTAAAACCATGCCACCTTTTGGTTTTCTCCATATTTGAGCCATTGCTCTCTTATAATAATAACATTTTTACATAGAGTTTCTAATTGCATTTGTTTTTGTGGAAAGGTGAATTATAGGAGTACTTCACAAAGACCATCACTTCTGTTAATCGTATTATTTGTTGAAGGAGAAAGGAACACAGAACCTGAGATTGATTTTCCCATCATCTAGAGTCCACTGTTTCTGGGATTTAATATCTTCCTAAACTCCGCCCCCCTTAAAAAATGTTTTTGGTACATAGCCAAGGAGATACATTCAGCATAGGGTTGAGCACTAGGACTCACGTCCCATTAGTGGTAAGATGGTAGTTGTTAGTGTGGATTGAAATGTTGCCATGAAGAAGATGTAATAACATACTCTCAGATATCTAGTTCTAGAATACTCTGAGTCCCATTCTAGCTGCCATGATACCCTCAGAGTGATCACTGGCATATATCTTAACCCTATACTTGTATCCAATTAAATGTAGTTACTAGGGGACACAAAATTTGAACCTTCTCTTCCTGTAGTTACTGATGTTTCAGGCCCAATCATGTAAAAATGCAACTATGATAGTTATCAATTTTGTATTCATTGAACATAATGTAGTACCTTCTTGACATCTTAACAAATCTTTTAAGGCAAAGGCCTATATTTTTACTTTGCAGATGAAGGACACAAAGCACACAGATTTCCTCAACATCTCAAAGCACAACCACGACTTCAACCTAACATCTGGATCTGTCTTTGATATACTTTCTACCTTATCATGGGGCTCTTTTCTTGGTAATGTGCTTTAGAAATGGAAGGCATGGGAGGAAAGGACACACTTCAGTAAATGTTCCATGACATGGGTGGTTTGTCAAGCAAATGGTGACCAAAATGTTACCAAGCAATTTTTTAATGGGAGAATTTGGGAGAAATTGTTAGACACAAAGTGATGCCAGGGTCTGTGCTGTGGACCAAGATTTCATATGTTTATATACTCCCGATTCTGAAATCTTTGACATAACCTTCTCAAATATATGTTCTCAAATAAGGAATATTTTTTTCCTCGGGATACAGAAATGTATTACTACAAATAGTGTGTCTGTGTTTCAATGAATTTAGGGAATACGAGGTCAAAATAAGTTAAGTAGGTTTTTTACTACCAAACCTCCTGAAGCTACTAACATAGGCTCATAAGTGCTATGAATTTTCAAGTGTGAATGTGTGTGTATATGTGTATGTGTGTGTGTGTGTGTGTGAGAGAGAGAGAGAGAGAGGATAGGAGTAGAATAAAATTCTTCCTAAATTATGTCACCATGGGACACTGCCTCACAGCAGCATGCTGGGCTAGTGGGGAACCCTCTTTGGGGAACATTGCATCATATCCCACACCAAAAGAAGATGATCTCCTAAGGCAAAGATTAAATGTCTCGTGAGATATTCAAGGTTATGAAAGAGAACATTCTCTATTCTCACTCATATAAATACAAGAAGAAAGATATTGTCCAGGCCACTGGAGTTTCCAATAGTATACTTGCCTTTAACAGCAGGTATAGAAAAACTTTTTCCATTACAACATTGTCTTCTTTTGACATCGACCATATTGAGGTTGTACATCTTCTCCATGTATTTGTAGACAATCATTTTATCTTCTAATGGCATAATCAGCTAGCAATAACTTTCCACTGTGTAGAGCCCAGGAAATGTTCATAAGGATGCAGAAGTGTCTGAATTTAGTAAACAGGTGTGATGTTACAAATGGAAATTCAGAGTTAGTGTGGACTAGAGAAGCTTGGATGAGGGCAAAGCATTTGTCTTTCAGGTAGGGTGGTAATTAATCAAATAATCTGCTCTAGTGCCAGGACACAGTGGAAAACTCGTATCTGCTAACAGATGATCTTCACTTGGAATGTGAACAGCTTAGTGAAGTATTTACCTGCAGGATTTTTGTGATATTAATTGGGGGTCTTTTTCAGATACTTAGCTGAAAGAGGTAAATGTCTGTATGTCTTTTCAATTAAAAAAAAAATCCTTACAAGGAAATGCCATGTTTGTTCAGCCAGCAGAGCACATTCATTTTCTGTTTCAGACTTAATGAACACCCTGATCTTCAAGGACTTTCATCTTAAGAAGAAGAAAACATTGGATATGTTCTATTTAAAAAAACAACAACTTTAATTTTCAAAGCAAAGTCTTCTAACAGCAGCATAGATGGTTTGTCTACTATGGAGATGTTAAAAGAAAGGAAATGAGAGAATTCCTAAGAAAAATATATAGAGTTAAAAAATGCTTCCCTACATACAAGATTGAAAGGGATGATTAAAAGTTCAAATATAGCAGTTTCTTAAGTCAAAAAAGGATATTACGTCTCCAGTTCCAAAATATGTATGAAAATAGTATGAAATTGTGAGAGTATGAAAAAGTATAGTATAAAATGGTAGACAGTGGCAGAAAAACAATACAGTATAAAAGAGTATGAATTACTATGAAAAGAGCATACTGTCAGACATTTTGCAGATAAAAGTGAAACAACAAATATATGCACAGGAAATATTAGGCTATAGAGAATATTATTTCATTTCTATGAAAATAGTATTTTTCATTAATATATTCAAAGACTAGAGATACTAGTTTACAGTTATGGTTGGTTTTCTGAATATACAAGTAATAGGCACCCATGAAACAAAAACAACAGAAAATAGAACATTACATAAGAGAAAACAAAAATAATTATCTCTATGATTACTACTAAAAACATACGAATCCATGCTTCACAGGTATGTATATGTTATAATACATATAGCTATATAATATTGCATATTTATATTCTATTATATACTTGTATTAAATTTATACTACAACAAAAACTTGCCAGGGAAAGTAGTAGAAATTATTTTTGATGTTTCAAATTTTACTTTATTTTTAAGTATTTTTTCAGCCAGTACTACTTCCCTTACATTTCTTTTGAATAACTACTTCATAGGCATTCATATGACATATGCAGTATGCATTTTATAATTCTCAGTTTGTTATGCATTTAAAAATATTTTTGAGCTTTCACTACTATATTTGATTATGACTTTTAAATTCTTATGTATAAAATTTTGTGTAAATCTATGATTACTTGATATTTTATATAACTCATGCTTTCTCTTATTAAAAACTAGTACATATATATGGTAAAATTTCACATACAGATGAACATGAAAAAGAAGGAGAAATAATAATTCCTGAGCTCAAACTTGGCCTTGAATTATACTGTGAATGTCCTTCCATACTTTTACACATTACAAAAATATGCAAACTACTTCCAAGTTTGCTTTGGCTGTATTCATTTGGGACCATTTCATCTTCTGTATCATTCTCTCAACTTATTAGAAGAGATTAATGTAATGACTATTCTTGTAAGCTTATTTTTGACATAGGCCGCTATGAACAAGCTATGTAATCTCTCTTGGTTTCACCTCATTCATCTGTAGAAGGATACAATAGATCTTGATTATACTCTTTTCATAGTGCTCTTAAGAAAATTTCTATGTGTAATATTTATATTTATATGTTATATAAATCTATAATATAAGCACATATATAGATGAATACTATATATACACATATGTATATGTATGTGTATATATATATTTTTGTATGAATAGGTGTAGGACACACACATTTACCAACATGTATACTCTTAGCTTCTGAAAGGATAAGTAAGAAATCATTAAGTGTTTGCCTTTAGGCATGGAATCTTTGCTGGCTAAATAATTATGTGTAATTGTATCTACATAGAAAACCCGACAGACTCCACCAGAAGCCTACTAGAACTGATCCAAGAATTCAGCCAAGTTGTAGGATACAAAATCAATGTACAGANTGTGTAATTGTATCATTTTCATTTTTTTCATGTCAAAGGGGTTTCTGAATTCCTAAATCATGAGCCAATTTACTTTTCAAAAGTTCCTTCTTTGTGCTATTGGAAATTCAAATATTGATCAATATGTAGTTTAAAAAGTATAAAAAGAAAACTATGGTCTAATCATACTGTATTGTAAGATTACATCTCGCCTACCATGCTTAGAGTCTCATATTATTTAGGATATTGACAAATAAGAACACCTTCAAAGGAAGATTGCCAAATTCTCTAGGAGCATAAAAAATCTCTTGCAGGTAGAAAATGGCTAAAGCAGTAAGAGTTAAGGAAACGTTGGAGAGGAGGAAGGAGTATTGATGGCCCTTATCAAATTCTAGAGGGCTATCCATTGGAAGACAGAATAAGCTGGCTATGTCTAGCTCAAAGGATTCATCTATATAATAACAGAGCCTATTCAAAGATTATATAGGGAGTAATTTTGTCATTTATCCATTCACTAATTCAGTTGTTCAACAAATACTTCCATGCCCGTCAGGAGTACTCCACTAAAGTACAAGGATATTTTTGAGAATAAGGCTGAAAATGTTTTGCTTTCAGGGTACATCTTCAATGCCAGATAGAATATACATATACCTTGCCAGTCACAAAAGTAGTAATACTTCCCTGTTCTAAGATAAAAGAAGAGATGAAATATCCACAAGCTTTTTATTATTATTATTATTAAATTTTGTTTTGAGATAACTGTAGAGTCACATGTAGTTGTGAAGAAATAAAACAGAAATCCCATGCACCCTTTATCCTGTTTCCACAATAGCAACATAAATCTATAGTATGGTTCACAACCAACATAAGAAGGACTTTCAAAATCCAGAATAATCCCATCCTGAGGGTCTCTCCCATTGACTTTATATAAACACCCCCACCCCCACCTCCTCCCTCCTTCAACCCTCACTCATCTGTCCTCTAGTTCTGCAGTTTTGTCCTTTCAAAAATATTATATAAATGAAGTCATACAGGATGTAACCTTTTCTACATCTGATCTGAAATCTGCCTAGATTTCCTCTTCATTTTTCTTTCCCGTTTTAGGTTTTCTTTTTGTTTATTGAGAATAGCTGACACACCATGTCACGTAGGCTCAGGTGTGCAACACAACAATTAGACAAACTTATACATTATGCTGTGCTCACCACAAGTGTGGCCACCACCTATCACTTACTTCGCTTTGACAATATCATTGACTGTATTCTCTACTCTGTAGCTTTTATTCCCTTGACTTACTTATTCCATAACTGGAAGCCTGTACCTACCCTCCCTTCATCTGGTTTTGCCCATCCCCTAACCTCTCTGGCAACCAACAGTTTGTTCTCTGTATTTATAGGTCTGATTCTCCTTTTCATTTGTTTATTGCTTTGTGTGGGTTTTTGTTGTTGTTGTTGTTTTTTCTTTTTTTTTTTTTTCAGATTCCACATTTAAGTGAAATCATACGGTATAGCACACTTCAGTCAATATAGAATTCTGGCTTTTTCAGCGCTCAAAAAATGTCATGTCCCCTCCTTATAACCAGCCTTGTCTCTGATAAGAAACCTGTTGTCATTCAAATTGGTTTTACCTTGTAGGGGAGGTGACATCCTCTTCTCAGGCAGACAAAGGGCCATCATCTGGGACTGCCCCCTGTGGTAAAAGTCCAAGTTCCCCTCTTGGCCTCTACTAATGCCTTCCATCGACAGGAGGAGGGCTCCTTGTTGACTGGGCAAAAATGAAAGTTTTGGTTTTTGTCACCCTGGCTAGAAAAGACAAGTGTACCTTTCTACTTCTCCTCACATGGCCTCACTGATAGTACAAGTAGGTAAACTCATTGCTGCTGTGTGGTGTTGAAAGTTTTGAGTCTCTGCTTGGCTTCCTCTGACCTTTCTCCATTTTTCCTCATTACTGCCAGCTGGGGGTGAAAGTCTAAAATCCCCCAGTGGTCTCCACCAATACTGCGGGACTGGGGCCTCCCTATCATCCAGAGAGCTGGAGGTTCTCACTCCCTACTTGGTCTACCTGGCTCCTCATCAAAGCCTGATGATGGGAATGGTATGAGTCTAGGTTCCCCATTCAGTTTTTGCTGGCAAAAGTGCGCATCTGTCCACTTATTTGGTTTTTCCTGAGTTATTTGGTTAGAGTAGAACAATTATTGTCTATTTTTGATTCCTTGCCAGATACCCCTTTGCCTGGCCCCATAGTTGGTGATAGCAGGCTACTTTGGGGCCAGTGTGGCACATACACACCTGTATTTCCAAGATGCTGGCTTCTTCTACCTCTATACTTGGACACATAAGAAAAATGAAAACCAAGGAAATTCACCCTTGTGTGTTCCTCTGTCCCCACTGAGTTGCCTTCAGTGTCTTCTGAAACAGAGTTTCTTGTGTTTGTTTTACATATAATGTCCAGAGCTTTTATTTGTATGAAGTGGAAGAAATAGGAAAAAGTGCTTCTCCATCATCCTGGAAGTTGAAATTAGCCCAGGTCTTGAATTCACTCAATTCTATCTGCACAGAACCTCTTAACCAGAGGACTGATTTCTTACATCATCTTATGTAGAAATGTGCACGCTCAGTCCAAGATGGGGGCTACAATCTGATTTCATTTAGTGGAAACAGTATTTCTAAATTAAAACCATGAACCCTTGGGAAGAATTCTGAACACCAAAATAATTCTCAAATAAAATGAAGAGAGTGAAGAAATTTAGGACTGAAGTTGTCCTTTCTACAATTTTGGCTAGTTGATCCACTGAGTTCGTGGGCTAGTCATCGATTCTGTCTAGACCCCAGTTTCCCTGGGTATAGATGACCTGTCGGTATATTTGTAGATGTCACTTTAAATTTCTTAAAATGTTTTTATTTATTTCTGAGAAAGAGAGAGACAGTGACAGCGTGAGCAGGAGAGGGTCAGAGAGAAAGGGAGACACAAGATCCGAAACAGGCTCCAGGCTCTGAGCTGTCAGTACAGAGCCCGATGCGGGGCTTAAACCAAGGAACCGTGAGGTCATGACCTGAGCCTAAGTCGGACACTTAGCCGACTGAGCCACCCAGGCGCCCCTGTAGATGTGATTCTAAAAGCATGTTATAGGAGGAAGGACTGAAATGTTAAAGTAGTAAGATACATAATGTTATTTACTTATTTCTTATAAATGTGTACATTTTCATAATATTTATTATATCTGTGTATTACGTATTTTGTTACCCCAGTAGTTAGTCTGTTAAAAATGAATAAGTTGTATTTGTTGGCAAAGTTTTGCTAACATTTAAAAAATCGGCAGTAATTTTCAAAATCCCCATTTTCTCTGTCCAAAAACATTTTATGACTAAATGTGACATTCTTATGTGTTTTTTTATTTAATAGCTCCTACTAGTATTATTTGCCATAAAGCAGACAAACCGGAAGTGAAGCAAATATAAGGTCTGTTATAATGAGCTTACTTTATCACGGGTTTCTCCTAATGGGATTATAGTCTATAAATGATGGTGTTACCATAGCAACATGATTTAAAAGCCACACCGGGCTGGAAAGGCAATAACAACACCTGTGTACCATCATTTTCTTGGGTAGTTTATATCACTTTTGGCCCAGCAAAATAAGAGGACATCCAAACAACAACCTATTGTCTCAATCATGATTTCCTGTAACATTTATTTTGGATTTGGCCATTCTGAAATTGAATCAGTGAATCCCATGCAGAAGATGCAAGGAGAATGATTTTGATCACTTTGCTGAGTTAACCCTGAATAACGACAAAAGCAAAACTTAATTAATGGAAAGATGAAATTTCCGAATGGAATATGATAATATATGTTTTCTTAAATACATTTCAGAGTCCCCTGCCTTATGAAAAATTAACTTAGCTCTCCACCTATTTCTGCGTAACATTTATATAAGCCTGATGTAGTGGGGGATAAAATTGTTTTGCTTTGATGAAAACAGAACAATTTCTGGGCATGGTTCAGAAAACAAGTTCTGGCTTCACCGTTTGGCCTCTGACAACAGTAAAAACAACAGAAAATCTTACCCTCCCATCTTTCACCTGCAAGATGAGGTGGAGGAGCAAGTGTGGATGGGGAGGGGAAAGATTGTCAGCAGAAACAATGTCCTGTCTCGTTCAGTCAGATAATTTTATATCCTTTTATTGTGTAAGTGTGGATGTTCTGGGTTCACTGGGGTTCCTGATAATTCCCAAGTCTCAGTGGCTTAAACATGAGGATGTATCTCTTCCTTCATTCCCTTCTATGCCTTTGCTCCTCGCCTGAGAGGAGTAGGGGTGTGCCCATTAGCTCGCCAGGACTAGGCTGACAGAGCCCTGCTATTTGCAATGGAGGAAGTGGTAAAGGCCCAAAAGAGAGAACGAAGAAGTACGCAAGGGTTTTAAATGCCTCTTTCCAGCAGTAACACCTGTTACTATTTCATTAGCCAATGCAGGTGCCCGGATGAGTTCTGCATCTCTGACATCCTTCCAGTCGTGAAATCTCTGTGGCTTCTTGCCTGGTTGTTTTTCTCCCTCCCCTTGGATTTAACTGTGGCTTCTAAAAGGCCTCGTTCAAGTGGTATGACTTCAATACATTCTTTCCCCCAATACCTTATTTACTTTTGTCCTCTCAGTTCCCATCACTTTATTTGCTTCTTTTTCTTTTTTTTTTTTTCATAGTCCCTATGCATGTTTTCTTGGGAACATTTTTATCGTTGCTTATGGCTTTTGGACAGGTGGTATAACCGGACAGAAATTCTGAAAGCAAAGTTAGCTGTTCCTTTCTCACTGAAGATGGCCGAATCTCTTGTCTAATAATGTTATAGGATCATATACCTCCAATATGTATTAAATATGTATGCCTCAAATATTGCATTAAATTTGAATACAATAAGACAAATCATGAGGACAATTGTAGCAGCTAATATTTAGTAAGTTTTTACTCATACCAGGACCTTGGCAAGTATGACATACAAGGGTCATCCCATTTACTCATAAACTCATGTACCCCTGATAGTGTCATTATCTTTACAGTTGAGAAAACTAGGTCAGAAAAAGGGAAAAACCCACCCCAAATCACACAGCTGGTAAGTGGCAGAGATGCACTTTGAATCCAGATAGTTTAGACTCCAAAGCCCACATTTTAGGGTATGATGTAACCTTTATATTTTACTAGGAAGGGATTATTTGAGAATTGAGTAAAAGTAGGAAATGGCTGAATACATATCCCTCTATGAATCGATTATATATATATGTATATAATGTATATAATATATATGTACACATATATAAATACCATTTCATTGTTTGTTTAAACATAAACAAATGCGCAGCGGTAAATGCCACAGACACAACCACAGAATGGTTTTAGAATGATTCATTCCTTCTTCTTGGGGTATTGGGAAGTCAGCCGGGGGTTTCTAAAGCGTGTGTTTCAAGCTGGGCTTGTCTTCCTTTGCTTTAAGCCATGGGTCAGTAACACTCTCTGACCTGTGTGTACCCTCGGTCCAGGTCTCATGCTGACTAATCCTAGTTCACAATGATTTTTAAAAGTTCCTTCAGCCACAGCTATTGAGTTAATAGCAAGGGAGAGAAAAATATTAGGTAGAATTACTCAGAGAAAGAATAAGACTTCTTACAAGGATATTTCTCTGACATGTGATATTTCTGATTACATTTATGACTACACAGATTTCTGCCAAAGATGGTTACGTGTACCTAATTGTGTGAGCATCCTGTTTTGGTCATTTTTGAATTCCTAAAGCAAACCTTCCTTGACCTTGTGGGACGATCACCTTCACTCTGCAGGAAAGAAAACAACTTCCAGAGCCATTGCTCCTTAAGTGTGCCTTCAGAATTTTCTATTGCTACAATGGCAATTCTTGCATTGCTGACGTAGCTGGAGCTAAATCATTAATTTGTAATTTTCTGAAAGGAAAGTTTGGCCCACTGATGTTTTTAATGCTTATTTATATAGGTAACCTTTAATTTTTTTTTAATGTTTATTTATTTTTGAGAAAGAGACAGACAGACAGAGTATGAGAAGGGAAAGGGAAGAGAGGGAGACACAGAATCTGAAGCAGTTTCCAGAGTCTGAGCTGTCAGCACAGAACCCGGTGAGGGGTTGGAACCCATGAACTGCGAGATCATGACCTGAGCCAAAGACAGACTCTTAACTGACTGAGCCACCCAGTCGTCCCTATATAGGTTACCTTTTTATCCTTTCCCATTAGATGTTATACTCCTGAGGACAAGGACTTGTTTTTAAGTCTCTGTACTCTCTGTTCCCTTTCTTTTTCACCACCAACTCCTATTGTCCTATTTACCATTTTCCTATGTACATAATAAGTTGTGGTTTTCCTGAGTCTAGAATGAAGACATTTTGGGATGTTTCAGGATCAGTTGTGGTATAGGTCTACGGAAATGATTCTAGGACAAGTTTGTGATCTAAACTGAATTTTAAAAGATCTGGTGATTCTAAAACTCTGTTTATAATCATTACCTACTCTCTCGTGGAGCCATTTTGTGCAAGTGCGTGTGTGTGTCTTCGTGTGCGTGTGTGTGTGTTATGGTAAATGGTGTAACTAAATATGTAGGTATCTAGTGAATTATTTATAGTATGTTGCTTTCATCCCCTAGGTTTCCCCACAGCAACAGGAGTGTGCCAATTCTCTTAAAATCTGGATTTTTTATACTAGGAGTAAAATGTAACAAATTAAATTTTATTCAATATTTCATAAAATGTGTGTGTATGAATGCATAATGAAATCTCTGAAAAAACACTATATACCATTAACGTGAGAGAATGAGTTTTAAAAGACTACAATGATTGAGGAACTTTTCATTGGTTTTCCATATAATGGTGGTTTTAAAATATATTTTAAAAAGAATTTCTGCTTGGATACTGCTTTGAGGTTTTAAAATATTTCCTAACAATTGATGCTGAAATTTTCAGAGTCTTAACATCTTGAGCGAACTCAGTTGAGAGATGAGAGCCAGCAAGGAGCGATGTGGGATTTCGTAATACGTGACATTCCAAGATCATTAAGTTTTCATTGGAGAATTAAACATTAACCAATAAACCTGAAGGTAAACTGTGAGGAATGGAAGAAGCCAATGTTGCTCTTCTATTTTAATAGAATTCTCTAGCAAGACATTAGGCTTTGAAATACTTTAATTTAGATGGTCTTGTTAGTCACTGGAGATATCAAATACCAAATGCTAATTAGATCATAAGTTATAATAACTAGCTAGATGCAAATGCCAAAATATTAAAGGTTATTTAGTCATCTAGAAATGAGAATTTCCCCCCAGAAGACACACGATATATACTCGTTTTCCCCCAAGAAGAACTGAATTTAGAATGGTTTAATTTATAACAACACTAGTTGCCTTATATTTACAGTAAGAAAACTGCTATATGCCATCATAAATATTGAACATGGCAAATGATTATGGCAATAACTGATATTTACTTCAAAGGAAGTTACTATTATTAACACACATATTTTTTTTTAATATTTTTATTTATTTCTAGGATAGAGAGAGACAGCGTGAACAGGGGAGGGTCAGAGAGAGAGGGAGATACAGACTCTGAAACAGGCTCCAGGCTCTGAGCTGGCAGTCAGCACAGAGCCCGACGCAGGGCTCGAACCCACAAACCGCGAGATCATGACCTAAGCAAAAGTCGGACGCTTAACCGACTAAGCCACCCAGGCGCCCCTCATATTTATTTATAGATCACTTTAAATATAAAAATTCATCCAAATTAATACGATATGCATATATAAGACTAATCTGTGTGAATGAGGACTATTTTAAAAATATTTTTATTAATGTCAAGTAACTATTGTGATGTCAACTGACTAGAGACATATTTTTTAGATAGCAGGGTTCCTTGATGCCTCTAATCAGTATTACCTAGGAGTCATTTTAATAAGCAGATCTCATAAACATATGTGCATTTATATCAGAAGCTTATTTTGCCTTCTGAAATATATACACCTATTATAATATATTTACCTAGTAAATACTTTTATTAGTGAGTCTGTAAACTTCTGATTTAATACAGTCATCAAAACCNTTTAGATAGCAGACTAGAGACATATTTTTTAGATAGCAGGGTTCCTTGATGCCTCTAATCAGTATTACCTAGGAGTCATTTTAATAAGCAGATCTCATAAACATATGTGCATTTATATCAGAAGCTTATTTTGCCTTCTGAAATATATACACCTATTATAATATATTTACCTAGTAAATACTTTTATTAGTGAGTCTGTAAACTTCTGATTTAATACAGTCATCAAAACCTTGCATGTAACAATTTTCTTTGCTAAATCCCAACTGAATGTGTGTGTGTGTGTGTGTGTGTGTGTGTGCGCGCGCGCGCATTCATGCTGGAAAAAAGTGGATCATGGCATTATTTGAAGTAACATGGCTTATTAGGTGTGAAACAAGAAAAATATACTTAATTTCTCTAAGCATCAATAATTCCTCATCTGTAAAATAAGGATCATCGTATTATTTTGTCAAATCTCTGTTATAAGAATTAATGTGGTAATGCATGCTAAGAACAGAGCCTCAAATAAAGTAATGATTCACTGCTAGTTATTATTTGCATTTTATCATCATCATTATTCATAGTCTAATACTTCGGTGAGTTTTTGCATATTCTAACAGAGGAAAGCAGATTTTAAAAGGTCTATAAACTTCACACCAACCAACCAAACACCGAGGAGAAAACAGAAACAAAAGCAGAAATAGTTCCTGGGCATTCTATAAGTGGAATAAGAGCAGAATCACATTGATTTTCTAGTTCCTCACCATTAAGGTCAAAACCCTAAAGTGGGAGTGTCTTATTCCAGTCTACGTTTGGGGACATGGAAAATCTCAATCATATCTGTTGTGTAAGATATGAAATTGGTGCACATGGAACAGCATGATATGAATCCTCTCTCAGCTGACAATGAAGCTGGAGGAAGTGATCAGTAGCACACCCACCTAGAAAACGTTTACTCCCCTTTCCCAGAACTGCCAACTCAATTAGCATATAAGCCTTTCAACCCTGTTGAGAAGTTCCTATATTCCACCAGACCAAGAAACAGGTGAAAAACAATTGAGAAGATCACAAATCCAAAACAACTCAACATCCCAAAAGACCATCTGGCATAATAAGCTATTGCAGTCACTAAAGAAGTTGAGAGAAAAGTTTGATACAACCACTGAAATTCAGGAAGCACAGTGGAGAACTAAAAATGAGACTCATTTTTAATTTGGGAACTCTGTTAGAGTAAGCAGAACATTGCTGCAGTGGGTTTACGGTGAGGGAAGTTGTCGATAATTATTTTTAAAAAAACAATAGCAGGGGCGCCTGGGTGGCTTAGTCGATTAAGCGTCCGACTTTCACTTAGGTCATGATCTCGCGGTTCGTGGGTTCAGGCCCCACGTGGGGCTCTGTGCTGACTGCCAGCTCAGAGCCTGGAGCCTGTTTCAGTCTGTGACTCCCTCTCTCTCTGACCCTCCCCTGCTCATGTTGTCTCTCTCTCTCTCCTAGAAATAAATAAAACATTAAAAAATTTTTTAAAAAAATTAAAAATAAAAAAAAAACAATAGCAGATCCTCAGTTAACTGCTGAAAACTACTGCCAATGTGAAAAGGTCAATGTTACAAACAACAGTGAAAAATGAGTATTTGCAGGTTTTGATGCCTGTGTGTTGCCTTCTTCCTTTGGTCTTTGTTAGTTTAATTCTGTTTATCTTCAGCTTTTGCTTTTGCCCTTTCCTCTTGCAATGTATCCAATAGGTATCTGGTGAATTCCATATGCTAAATTCCTTCTGCTTGAAATACCTGAAGCTGTTTCTGTATTAATCATGACCTTGATTGATACCTTATTTGGTACCAGGAAGCAGACTTCCATAGACAGGATTCCCGATTAGGTAATGAAATGATTGAGAATAAATCCAAGCATGACCCAGTCAGCTCTCATTACAAAACGGTATACTAGGGTAATTCACAACATGCAATAACATAACAGTTAAATTGACAGCCTTGTATGTTTGACATAACGTGCCCATTAAGAAAAAAAACTGGGATACCAACTACCTGTTATCCTCAATTTTTATAATATTTTGGCTACAAGGGTTTTGGGATGATCTTTGGGATCTGGTTAACCAAAAAGTTTATAAAAAGCGGATAACAAGAAGGAGCTCAAAACATGCTCAGAGAACTACAGAGCTTCTACAGAATCCTCTAAATAATACTATATTTGTAGTTCACATAGTGCAGACATAGCTAAAAATCTGACCACAAGTTTTATAGTGCATGTTTAAATTTTAAGTACCTAAGGAATTCACAGGCTCACAAGTCTTATGTGTGAAAATTGTGGCACTGAATGGGAAGATTTGCAAAGAAAAAAATTTGAAGCCCCAAATCCCCCTTGAGCCTCCCTCACCACATCTGAATTAAATAGCTTTCTCTTGTCCTGTGATAACCTTATTTGAAGCAAATAATTTGTAAAGAGATGTCTATTCTCCTCATAGTGACCCCTCTGGCCCCCATCTCTGTTTTCTGATTCTAATCTGAGGCAGATTCTAGCAAACCCAAGAGGGAAATATACAAAGTTTATACTAGGAAGAGCTTGAAGAGCAAAAGAATTACAAAATTAGTTATTTTATATTTGTAGAAATTTGGGGTGTATGTTTGAAAATATATTCTAAGACACTGTGTCAAAGAAGTTATAATGTTAGATTGGGATGAATGTACAGAAATGGGTTTACCTATTAGGGACTCCAAAGTTAAATGTTAGCGATATGGCTGGAAGTGTCTTTCCTGGTGTGCTTAGTTGACTCGGCCATGGTTTCCTATATTAAAGAAAGATGGGGGCACCTGGGTGGCTCAGTTGATTGAGCTCCTGACTCTTGATTTCAGCTCAGGTCATGATCTCATGGTTCGTGAGATCGAGCCCCATGTCAGGCTATGTGCTGACAATGTGGACTTCCTTGGGATTCTCTCTCTCTCTTGGTCTACCCCTCCCTGACTCACACTCCCTCTCTCTCCAAATAAGTAAATAAACTTAACTTAAAAAAAAAAAGACTGATGAGATGCCACCACTTTTGTGATGGAGGAAAGAGTTGGGGGAGAGAGAGAGAAAGAAAAAATATTAAGTTTCAGGACAATAGGAATTTTAGGTAGGATTTGTCATATGAGACCTACATACCTATCTTTTCAACGTGTCCCATAGGAGGATTTAGAGGATCCTCCCATACAAAGAATCCCAACAAGAATGCATTAACAAAGGGAATACCAGCATCCTTGGGAACCATTGTGATGGCTATCTTCTGTAGACTGGAGATGATGTTAAGAGATACTGCTATTGAAGTCAGCTGTCTCATTTTAATGCACTGATGGAATTCAGGAGTGGCAGAGGCCTCAAGTAGCTTTTAACTTCTAGATACAACATAGGATGAATGATGTCAGAGGTAGCAAGGACAGGTACAGTTTGCTCATTCTAAAGGGATTATTAGCATTGACTAATTGATTAAAGTGGCCCAAGAACTAAGAACTGAATGTAAGAACAGAGACATAGTGCTCTTTCAAAACCCTTTCTCACGAACACTTTTTGATCTAAAATATGGTATAGTAAACTGAGGCACTGTTAAAAGGATGGCTTTATTTCAAGTTTCTGTTTGTTTTGTCTCACAAGCTGGTGTGATATCTATAGCTCTTATTACTACATAAGAATATGGCTGGTGTGATATCTATAGCTCTTATTACATATGTAAGAATATGGCTGGTGTGATATCTATAACTCTTATTACATATGTAAGAATATGGTCCTTCAGATCTTCAGTGGGTCCCTGGCACCTCATTGTTAAGGCATGAATGCAACCTCTCTATTGGAATAGACAGTCGTGATAACCATCAAAAACTTCAGGGAGCTTTTGGGAAATTACTGGATGTTCTTACCTACAAACAAAAGACTCATTTGTATTTCATATCAAACAGTTGATCCTAACAGTTGAAATCCATCCCAGAACAAAAGCATTGAGATGTGGGCTGAAGTCAACTCCCCATCACTCATTTTCAGGGTCATTGAGCCTTTCTGAGGCATGATCTGAATCCAATTCAGAGATTATAGGTATAGTTGTTTAAATTCAGCATTAAACAACAGATCCAGATGTATTTGTTTGAAGTGTATATTTTCAAATGCCAAGTGTGGGTGGACAGTTTTCCTCTTTGGTTCTCAGGTAACACTTGTGCCCTATTTCTTCTGATTCTTCTCATTGGCTTCTCAACTCTTATGTAGATGTAAGGTTTTTGTTTTTGTTTTTGTTTTTTGTTTGTTTGGGGTTTTTTTTGGTTTTTTGGTTTTTTTTTTTTTTGCTTTTACTTTTGGAGACCAGTTAGCAAATACCATTAAATGATCCTTTTTTGGACTTGTTTTTAATAAATGGGCTCTCATGCCTAAAACAAAACAAAATTTGATAAACAGTGTCCCAAACCACATGTTATATGTGTGAGTACAGGGAATACATGAGCCAAAATGCATGTAAGCACCCGATACCCTCAAAGTCCAGAACATTTCTTTCTCACTGTCAGTCCAAATTCTAGAAAGAAAATACAAAATAATAATAAAATAAAACATCAAGACAACTAAATACACAATTTCTCAGTAGTAAAAAGCACTTCTGTTTTCCTCCTCTTAATCACTCTACATATTTGAAAATACCATATTGTATGTCTCTGTGTATATATAGATATATACATATGTACATATGTATATACATCATATGTATATACATGTATATGTACATATATGCAAACTGATATATGTGTGCATGTTTATACAAAGACTATACAATTTATATTACAAATATATAAAATTATTAGGATACAACCATCTAGGTAGCTTAAGTCTATGCTTTATATGAGGATACAATAGATACATTTATAAATATGTACTGATCATATCTAGAAGCAAATAGCTTTTGAGTATACATATATTCAAGTAGTTATAGCCAGACAGAATTATTTATCACAACAATTGCATTGATTGTCTATATAGTTGACATTATAAGTAAATATCTATCCTCCTGTATCTATGTGGATGGGTATCAACCTTAAAAATATATCTTTTGAGTCCATGATATTCACCAGGTGACAGACTATATTGCAAGTCATCTTTGAAAGATAAGGATGAAAACAGCATCCACTTTTCTTGTGCTCAAAGAGCTCAGATTCAGAGGACGGTGAGGGGTTGTGGAAGGTCAAACAGAGAAAAAAAATCACAACACAGGGTGATGTGAGCCCTAGAAGTTGGCATAATAGAGTGCTTGCAGCACAATGGAAAAGCCCATATCCAATCTCAAAGGGATCAAAAATAGAGTTGTATAGTATGCAATACTAAAGTTAAGTCCTGGTGGAATGTATGTGCAAAGTGTCTAGTTTTGAAAAGAAGTTTATGTGTGTCTAGGTCTACATGTGAATGCACACACACAAGAAGTTCAGCTAGATAGAAAGCTTTATCTCCATCATTTAACCCGTCCATTATGCTATCATGCAGGGCAGCTAAACATGTGCTTCTACAAATGGGCTTGGTAATATAAACAACTTAATTGAAATGGCTGGTCCCAAGAAACTCATTGAGAAAGGATGATACTTCCTGGTGGAGTTCAAGATGGCATAAAATGTATCAATGTTAAATCCTTGACATATGCAGCTCTGTTCCCCTTGTTTTATGGCTCTTTTAGGAGATGCAATACCCATTTGCTTTTATCATTCCTCTGAAACTGCATTAGAGAAATTACGGGGTATTATCAAGATAAGAAAATAATTGCATTTTAATTTGACACGAGAGTTTCTTTAGAGAATAAAGTGGAAATTGGATCAAGAAAACAGACCGAGAACATGTCTTCCTCCCTCCCACACAACATCATGAGAAATGACAGAAAATGTACTTCATGAGAATTTAAATCTGTTATAAAACTGGACAACAAGAAATAAATGCGATAGTGGGCCTGCCATTTTGAAGAATTTCTGAAAGATTGAAAGTATAATGAATTATATATACCTTTGGAGAAATAGGATGTAAACAGGTCTAGGCTGAAACCATGTGCAGGAGACTGCTGTACAGAGACCCATAGATGGCTCCACGCAATCTTCAGGCTGAGAGTGTGAGTGAATTCATGGAGCAGAGGAAGGAACCTGAGTATCCCTCTAGGTGGTTTCCTGTGGGGCAGCATTCAGGAAAGATGGGCTTTCTGGACATTACCATCTTTCCCCCTGTGCTCACGTGCAGGATGTAGGGACCCATGTGCTCTGACTAAAGCAGGGAGTGTTTGTCTTCAAGTGGGAGAGGCAGAGAGTGTAATGGAGCCTCCTATGCTCATTGACCCCTATAGGACACCTAAAATCTATAACCAGAACCAACATCTAAAAAATAAATTAGGAAATCTAAAATGCAAATATGAGCAAACAGCTGGTAATTTCAAAAACCAGAATGACGTTTTGGAAACAGGGCATCCAAGTAAATACAGGAACAACAACAGAAACAAGTGATAGAGTAAACAAAATAATTAAACGTGAACTTATACCTGAAACTAATATAATATTATGTGACAACTATACTTCAATAGAAAGTTTTTTTTAATGTGACTTAAAAAAAAAAAAAGCTGTGTGCCAAAGTACAGCCACACTTCTTTCAGACAAAATAGACTTCAAGTCAAAAAGGGAAACAAGAGACAAAGAAGCTTATTATATATAATGATAAGGGGCCAATACATCAAGAAGATATAACAATCAGAAATATATACACTTCCAACAAAAGAAGCCCAAAGTTAGCAGAAGGAAAGAAATAATACAGATCAGAGTTGAAATAAATGAAATAGAGACCAGAGAAAACAATAGAAAGAATCAATGAAAATAGAAACTATTCAAAAAGGTAAACAAAATTGACAAATTCTGAGCTAGGCTATCTATGAAGAAACCAAGAGAACGCATAGATAAAAATATAAATAAAACTGATAATACTACAAAAATACAAAAAATCATAAGAGACTAGGACAATTACATGACCACAAACTGCATATCCTAGAAGAAATAGATACATTTCTAGAAACGCAGAACTCATCAAGACTAAATCAGAAGGAAATAGAAAATCTGAACAGACCAATTACAAGTAAAAAAAATTGAATCAGTAATCAAAAATCTCCCAACACAGAAAACTCCAGAACAGACACTTTCCCTGGAGAAGTCTATCAAACATTTAAAGAAGAATGAACATCAATCCTCCTCAAACTCTTCCAGGTTATCAAGGAGGAGGAAGCACTGCCAAACATCCAAACTCATTCCACAGGGAATGACTTTTATACCAAAATTAGATAAGGATATCAGAAAAAAAGTATAGATTGTGAGAGACATCAATATCCCTTGATGAATACAGATGCAAAAATTCTCAACAAAATGTTACCAAACAGAATTCGAGAATATATTGAAAGGATTATACATCATGACCAAGTGGAGTTTATTCCTGGGATGCAAAAATAGTTCGATATAAACAAATCAAATGTAATATGTCACATCAGTAAAATAAAAGATAAAAACCACATGATCATCTCAATATATGCAGAAAAAGCATTTGATAAAATGCAATAACCTGTCATGATAAGACCCCTTAACGGAGTAGAGAAGGAACATAATAAAGGCCATATAAAACAAGCTCACAGCTAACATTATAGTCATTGGAGAAAAATTAAGTGTTTTCCTTAAGATCAGGAAAAGGCAAGGATTCCCTTTCTCACCACACCTATTCAATATAGTACTAAAAGTGCCTCCTCGAGCAATTAGGCAAAACACAGAAATAAAAGGCATCCAAACTGGGAAAGAAGAAATAAACTTGTCATTATTTGCCAATGACATGATCATATATAGAAATTTCAAAGAATTAGTAAAAAAAAAAAAAAACCTGTTGGAATTAACTAATAATTTCACTAAAGTGTCAGGATACAAGATCAACATACAGAAATCAATCGCATTCCTTTACATTAATAATAAAACAACTGAAAAAGAAGTAAAGAAAACCATCCCATTCACAATAGTATCAAAATAATAAAATGCTTAGAAAGAAATTTAACCAAGCAGGAGGCATCACAATCCCAGATTTTAGCCTGTACTACAAAGCTATAATCATCAAGACAGTATGGTATTGGGGCACCTGGGTGGCTCAGTTGGTTAAGTCTCTGACTTTGGCTCAGGTCATGATCTCATGGTCTATGGGTTTGAGCCCCACGTCAGGCTCTGTGCTGACAGCTCAGAGCCCAGAGTCTGCTTCAGATTCTGTGTCTCCCTCTCTCTCTTCTCTCCTTCCTTTGTTCTCTCTGTCTGCCAAAAAAAATAAACATTTTTTAAAAAGACAGTATGGTATTGTCATGAAAACAGACACATAGACCAATGGAATAGAATAGAGAACCCAGAATTGGACCCACAAATGTATGGCCAACTAATCTTTGACAAAGCAAGAAAGAGTATCCAGTGGAAAAAAGACAGCCTCTTTAACAAATGGTGCTGATAAAACTGGAAAGCAACATGCAGAAGAATGAAGCTAGATCACTTTCTCACACCATACACAAAAATAAACTCAAAATGGATGAAAAACCTAAATGTGAGACAAAAAGCCATCAAAGCCCTAGAGGAGAAAACAGACAACAACTTCTTTGACCTCAGCCGGAGCAATTTCTTACTCAACACATCTCCAAAGGCAAGGGAAATAAAAGCAAAAATGAACTATTGGGACCTCATCAAGATAAAAAGCTTCTGCACTGCAAAGGAAATAATCAACAAAACTAAAAGGCAACTGATGAACTGAGAAAAAATAGTGACAAATGACATATCAGATAAAGGGCTAATATCCAAATTCTATAAAGAACTCACAAAACTCCACACCTGGAAAACAAATAATCCAGTGAATAAATGGGCAGAAGATATGAATAGACACTTTTCCAAAGAAGACATCCAGATGGCCAACAGACACATGAGATAATGCTCAACATCACTCATCATCAGAGAACTACAAATCAAAGCCACACTGAGATACTACCTCACGCCGATCAGAGTGGCTAAAATGAACAACTCAGGAAACAACAGATGCTGGTGCAGATGTGGAGAAATGAGAACCCTCTTGCACTGTTGGTGGGAATGCAAACTGGTGCAGCTACTCTGGAAAACAGTGTGGAGGCTCCTCAAATAATTAAAAATAGAACTACCCTATGGCCCAGCAATAGGAATTTACCCAAAGGCTACAGGAGTGCTGATGCACAGGGGCACATGTACCCCAATGTTTATACAGCAGCACTGTCAACAAAAGCCAAGTGATGGAAAGAGCTTAAATGTCCATCAACTGATGAATGGATAAGGAAGATGTGGTTTGTGTATATAATGGAATACTACTTGTTAATGAGAAAGAATGAAATCATGCCATTTGCAGCAACGTGATTGGAACTGGAGAGTATTATGCTAAGTGAAATAAGTCACTCAGAGAAAGACAGATATCATATGTTTTCACTCATATGCATATCTTGAGAAAATTAACAGAAGACCATGGAGGAAGGGAAAGGGGAAAAATAGTTACAAACATAGAGGGAAGGAGGCAAACCATAAGAGACTCTTGAATACAGAGAACAAACTGAGGGTTGATGAAGGGTGGGAGAGACAGAAAAATTTGAGTGATGGGCATTGAGGAGAGCACTTGTTGGGATGAGCACTGGGCATTGTATGGAAGCCAATTTGACAATAAATTATATTAAAAAAATAAATATAACCAAAGAAGTGAAAGATCTTTAAAATGAAAACTACTAAACTTTCCTGAAAGAAACTGAAGAAGACACTAACAAATGGAAAGACATAACCTGTTCATGGATAGGAAGAACTGTTAGTGTTAAAATAGCCATACTACCGAAAGCCATCTACAGATTGAGTGCAATCTCCACCAAAACATTCTTCAAAGAAGTGGAAGCAAAGCCCAAAATTTATGTGAAACCACAAAAGACCCCCAAAAGCCAAAGCAAAGAGTAAAAACAACAAAATTGAAGGTATCATACTTCCAGATTTCAAACTATACTACAAAGATATAGTAATAAAAAACACTATGGTACTGGCATAAAAATAAACACATTAACCAATGAAACAGAAGAGATAGCCTAGAAGTAAACCCAGCATATACTCATATTTGACAAGGAACCTAAGAATACCCAATAGGGGAGAAAGGATAGGCTCTTCAACAAATGGTGCTGGGAAAACTAGAGAAACACATGCAGAGCAATTAAATTAGACCCCTGTCTCACACCACTCATAAAAACAAATTCAAAATTGATAAAAGATTTAATAAGACCTGATACCATAAAACTCCTAGAAGAAAACCTAAGGAAGAAACTCATTGATATTCACAATAATTTGAGGGGTATGGTGCCAAAAGCACAAACAACAAAAGAAAAAATTAACAAATGGGGCTATATCAAACTCAAATGCTTACACAAAGCAAAGGAAACAATTACCAAAATGAAAAGACAACCTGCAGAATAGGAAAAGATTTTTGCAAGCCACATATTGGATAAGGGCTAATATCTATTAAGTATAAAGAGCCCAGTCAACTCAATAACAAAAAACAAACAATCTGAGTTTAAAGAATGGGCAGAAGAACTAGACATCAAGATGGCCAATGGACAGATGAACAGATGCTCAACATCACTAATCATCAGGGAAATGCAAATCAAAACCGCAGTGAGGTATCACTTCACACCTGTTAGAATGACTAGGCTCAAGCAGACAAGAGGCAACAGCGCTGGTGAGGGTGTGTGGCAGGAATGTGAATTAGCCCGATCACTATGGGAAACATTTGGACGTTCCGCAAAAAAATTGAAAATTGATCCATCATACAATCCAGCAATTCCGCTTCTGGGTATATACACAACGGAAATAAAATTGGATTTTGATGAGATGTATGTATTTCCACATTTGTCACAGCATTAATCACAATAGCCAAGATATGGAAACAACCCAAAGGCCCAGGAAGGGATGAATGCATAAAAATGATACGCTGCATACGCACAATGGAGCATTATCCAGCCACGAGTAAAGAAGACATCCTCTCATTTGTCAAAACACGGATGGACCTTGAGCACATTATGCTAAGTGAGATAAGTCAGACAGAAAAAGATAAATCCTTTGTATGTAACTTATATGTGTAATCTTAAAAAGTTAAACCCATAAAAAACAGAGGGTAAAATAGTGGTTACCAGTGGATGGGGGTGTGGATAAGAGTGATGGTATTTAAGGATACAAATTTGTAATGAGTATTTAAAAAGCCATAGAGACCTAAGGCACAGTATAATGACTATAGACAATAATAATGTGTAATGTGATAAATATGGCTACATCAGCAATTATTAAATAGACATGTATCAAAGTAATAGGCTGTATACCTTACTTCTTTACAATGCTACACACCAGACTTATCCCGTAAAAAAGTGAGCTTCCTGCATATTCACAGAGATAGAGGAAGACTATTAACATTTCTGGAAAAGAAATTGATCTTACAATATAAAGTAACGATATTGAAATTAAGCAATTAAATCGATTATATAATAGCTAAAAAAAAGGATGGAAATGAATTAATGAAATGCCACACTGAGCTCAGTCATTATCCTTGAATGAAATATAAAAGAAAGAAAGAAATGGAAATTAGAAACAAATCTACAAACATAGAATGCACATCTGGAAGTTCCAACACGTGTATACTCTGAGTTCCCAAAGGAGAAAACAGGGATATTGGTTAGAGAAAAAAAATATTAAAATAACACTCTCCTTTGTTCAAAAGATCATAAGAAAAAAATCATACAAGAATCACAGAGTAAGAAAAATAAATGACTCCTTAGAAACATTTGAGAAACAATCAGAATGATGAATTTTGAGAAAAATATACTGCAATGTTCAACTTCTGAGTACAAGTTTGAAAGTAGAACTAAAACAATAATAAATAAACTATGAATCAAGAAATTAGGAAAATGTCATACATTCCACTGATCATAAAATTCACTATCCATGAGTTTTTCTAAAAAAAAAATATTGCATATGTTTTCTTATTACATAAAAGTTGTATTTCTAATTCAGTGAATACACTTATTTTAAAAGTTAATATTCATAACAGAGATATGAAACAGAAATAACAAACTTGAACCTCTATGAGTATGCAACTTCAGATATTAACTACATACGAAAGAGAATAAATATTATTTTAAAATGCGTTGATAAGTCCATGAGCGAAAATGTTAAAAGACTACTTATTGCCTCAGAGAGGGCAAGTCTTATGTAAATAAAATCCAATACATCTCCATTGTTCCTTCCACTGACATATTCTACCACCTCATTTTAGGATACATAAAAGAGAGGTTTTACTGTTATTCAGAGTTGGTGTCTTGGAGATTAGCAGTAAGAATGAGCTTCCAAGCAACACTTATTTTGATGGAAAAGACACATGCCTTTAATCCAAGGATTCCATATTATGAAAAGAAATGTGGATAGCAACATAGAGTTACAGAGATTTAACATTCATCACCCTGGTGGTTGAGTTTCTTTAATAGAAGCACAAAAGTTGAATAACTTGAAAACTTGTTAAAGTCTTTCAATAGATGTCGGGATGCAATACCATCATGACCTCTTGGAGGTTAAATTTGCTTGTGATGACATTTTTATGACTGTTGTGTGTAAAGCTATTAAGCTACAGTAATCAAGACAGTGCAGGATTGGGATAGACGCATGGAACAGAATAGAGATCCTAGAAATGAATCCATGCAAATACAGTCTGCTGATTGTTGACAAAGAAGCAAAGGTAATTTAGTGGAGAAAAGATCTTTTCAACCAATGAGGTTGGAACAACTAGTCATGCATATGGGGCAAAAAAAAAAAAAAAAAAAGAGAGAGAGAGAGAGTGAGAGATGTTCACACAGAGTTTACACCCTTCACAAAAATTAACTCAAAATGGACCAGAGACCTAAATGTAAACCATAAAATGATAAAACTTCTAGAAGATAACATAGGAGAAAACCTAAGAGACAGGTTAGGCTAGGACTTTTTGGATATAACACCAAACCCCTGATCTATGAAAGAAATAATTGGCGGAGTTAAACTTCATTTTTAAAAAATCTGTTTTTTGACAGCTGACACTGTTAAAAGATTGAAAAGACAAGACCCACAGACTAGAAAAAAATATTTACAGAACATATATCTGATAAAGGACTTGCATCAAAAGTACAATAAAGGACCCTTAAAGTATCTTTGATATTTACTCAAATGATTTGGAAATGGATGTCCACACAAACCTGCACACTATAGCAGCTTTATTCATAGTTCCTCAAACTGAAACCAATCTAGATGTCCTTAAGTGAATAAATAAACCATAGCACATACAGACAATGGAATATTATTCGGCAATAAAATGAAAAATAGCTGTCAAGCCATGGAAGGACATGGAGGTACATTAAATGCATATCGCTAAAGGAAAAGAAGCCAGTCTGAGGCTACATATTGTATGACTGTAACTCTATGACATTCTAGAAAAGGAAAAATTATAGAAACAGTAAAAATGTCAGCAGTTGCCAAGGGCTCATGAGGAGGGAGGGATGAATAAGTCCAGCACAAGGGTTTTGATGGCAGGGAAACTATTCTGTATGCTATGTCATGGAGGATACATGACATTACACATTTATCTAAACCCGTAGAACTGACAACACAAAGAGTGGATCTAATAGAAACTATGGACTTCAGGGGCGCCTGAGTGGCTCAGTCTGTTACGCATCCGACTTCAGCTCAGGTCATGATCTCACAGCTGGTAAATTTGAGCCCCGCGTCAGCCTCTGTCAGGATAGCTCGGAGCCCAGAACCTGCTTCAGATTCTGTGTCTCCCTCTCTCTCTGCCCCTCCCTCACTCATGCTCTGTCTTTTTCTGTCTCTTTCTCAAAAATAAATAAACGTTAAAAAAATAAAAGAAACTATGGACTTCAGTTAATAATAATGTACCAATATAGATTCATCAACTGTGACAAATGTACCACGCTGATGCAGGATATTTATAGTGGAAACTGTGTAGGTTGAGTGGAGAAGGGTTTTATGGGAACTCTGTACTTTTGACTCAATTTTCTAAACACATAAATTAGTTCCAAAGAAATAAAGTATTAATTTTTTTTTAAAACTCATTATTTTATCAGAAAACCTGTTCCATTAATGTTACAATAGCTCCAAACACATTTAGAGGTTAGTTTGTTACGAGATGAGTTCATGGAAAATCAACAAGACTCACAAGTGTCATCTCAGGAGATCTATAAACATTTGATCATTTTGAGATATTCAGAAAGTTAGGTTTGGAATCTGACCTCATAATAAATTTCCTGTCATGGAATGGGTTAAACGTAGAATGTATAAATTTGCTTATTCTTTCTTCTCCTATGCTTCCATATTTTTCTGTTTTGCTCAGCCATAAAAAAGAATGAAATCTTGCCATTTCCAACAACATGGATGGACTGAGAGTATTATGCTAAGTGAAATAAGTCAGTCAGAGGAAGACAAACCTATGATTTCATTTATATGTGGAACTTAAGAAACAAAACAGATGAACACGGTGGGGGATGAGAGGGAAGAAAGGAGGGAGGCAAACCATAAAACAGACTCTAACTATAGAGAACAAACTGAGGGGTGCTGAAGGGGTGCTGGGTGGGGGGATGGGCCAAATCGGCCATGGACATGAAGGAGGGCACTTGTTGTGATTAGCACCTGGTGTTGTATGTAAGTGACGAATCACTAGATTCTACACCTGAAATTAATATTACATGGTATGTTAACTAACTGGAATTTACATAAAAACTTTAAATAAAATTTTTAAAAATACTATTTTAAATATAGAATGTTTAGCCTCTACTATATTCAGTTTTGACTATTTTAAGTTGAATAATCTATATATTTGGAATATATATAAATAATATGTAATATATTTAATACAAAACACACATACATGTAGAATGCATATCCATATAGTACATAAGGGTATACTTAGAGAGAAAGCACATAGAGAAAAAATAGAAAGGCAGGAAGGGAAAGCTTAAACCACTTTAACAGAATTCTTAAAACACTAAACTTTTGGGGCACCTGGGTGGCTCAATCAGTTGAGTGTCCAACTTCGGCTCAGGTCATGATCTCACAGCTCATGGGTTTGAGCCCTGCCACGGGCTCTGTGCTGACAGCTCAGAGCCTGGAGCCTGCTTCGGATTCTGTGTCTCCCCCTCTCTCTGACCCTCCCATGCTCATGCTCTGTCTCTCTTTGTTTCCCAATAATAAATAAATGTTAAAAAAAAATTTTAAATAATAATTTTTAAAAAACACTAAACTTTTAGGATTTCTGCTCTGTAATTCAATGCAATAAAAATGAAGTTAGGATATATAATCCTAAAGAGTGTTCAAAACAATATTGGAGCTGTTGGCTGAACCTATGTTTATGGTTGAAAGGAAACATATCCAGCCCTTCCTACTGTGTCTGGAGCACTGAAACCATGAACTTCTCATATAGCAGTTCCATGAGACCTATGTCCACATGGGTCAGAGGACTTGCTGCTGGCTGCTAAAGTGGGGACACGGTTAGAAGGTAGAAGAGGGTCAGTAAAGGATCTTTTATGGGGAAGGCACTTTCTACGGAATAACAACACAGATCACTCATACCATTTACACAGTCTTATTCGGGGTAACTGACAGATAAAGGGATCACCTGGACTGACAATCCAAGCAACCGTGCCGTTCTTCTCCCCCATTCTCTGCCCAGTCCATAACTTAACCCAGAGCTTCTGTAGCATGAAGAGCATGGGGGGAGGTCAAAGGGTAGTTATGTAGAACAGCACCAAGTCTACCTGCATCCGGCCAGGGCATACGTTAACCTCCATGGGGCCTGGGGCACATAGCTCTGAGGCATGAAGAAGATGACGTGCCAAAGATGGAGTCAGTGTTGTGGGCACTACTACAGGCACGATGGCAGATCGCCCCCCCTTGGCCATGCACCCGGTGTGGCACTACCTGAATAGTGCGCATCATGCTTTCTCTTTGCTAGAATCAAAAAGTTCGGAAACGTCGAAGGCTATTCTTGTTTCATCACACGCCGAGTCCTATCTCTGGAACTTCGGTGTCCTGCACGCCTCAGCAGGGAAACCCGGAGTTACAAGAGGGCATTAGAAGGTCAAAGAGAAAGGATGATGTCCGCATGAGGCTCTCTACCTGCCAGTTCTACGTTAGATCTGCAATAATTCTTCGGCTCTCTTTCACAAGAAAGTCTGAGTCTACTGTTTAAGAACATCAAATATTTTTTCAATAAACCGATCTTCACGAAATGCCTATGATGAAATAATTAATGTTTTAAAGAAATAGAGTAACTTCATTTTAAGACGGCAAACATTCCTTCTTGTTACCTGTTTCATTGCTGAATGCTGAGGTCCAGTGAGTCCCTTATCCTCACAGGCAATGGTGTTTCTCACAGTTCACCCTCCTTTAAAACTTTGCAGCTTCAAGGCACAGATGATTCTATTTCTCAAAAGTTTCCATTGCCCCATAACCCAAAACATCACAATCTTTTTGTCCTTGCCCTTCTAAACACCCTCTGTCTGTGTTCTCCTATAAGGATTAGTCTCCCTCTGTACCTAAATTGATGAACGCCATGTTCTTCTGAACTCACCCTTGAACTTACAAAAAGAATTTGCCCAGGCTTCCTCTTTGGTACTCATCAGTTTCTCCTTGTATCATTCATTCTGTGTATAGTCCGTCCCAAGACTATAAAATTTCTGAGGTCTTGAATTCGATTTATTTTACAATCTGTGACCTCCAGAAAAACTGCCGGGGGGGGGTGCTAATAGAGCCTCAATGAATATTTGTTTTTATTAAATGAATTTATTTTTAAAGCAACTCTCTACTAAATAAGTAGGGAGAGAACCATGAATTTAATAATATAATTATAACACAGATTCCTTGCGTTCCCCCAAAGGGACGGTCAATCTACTCCCTGGCTCAGATGATTTAAAGCAGGAGCAGAGCAGCTATACATCAGGAACCCCTCAGGGAAGATAATATTGAACTCTTAGCTGCTCAAGAAAAATAATCTGAAAGAAGAAGTTTTAATGGAGAATGAGCCTGATAGATGCACACCCCTTCGATCTTCTAATTCTCTGGATAAAATGGATGGAATAACATCAGACCATCAAAGAAATAGGGTTTGTCAACATGTGTATTGATACCATGCCAGCTACCTGTATTCAAGAAAGCTGAAATGCTTGTGCTGTGTAACTTACAGTTGTGTTTAATACACCAGCCTTGTTAAGGATGGTATTGATGATTTTGTGCTGTGTTCTGTTCATGGTGACCAGTAGAAGAAACTTGAAAATTGCCTCAAAACAAGGGAGGAATGATGCTTTCCCTAAGCAAAGGTTAGATTCAAATGTGCAGCACCCTGGGTAAGATTTGTAAACTATAAAATTTTTTTTAACATTTATTTATTTTTGAGAGACAGAGAAAGACAGATCAATAGCAGGGGAGGGGCAGAGAGAGAAAGGGACACACAGAATCAGAAGCAGGCTCCAGGCTCCAAGCTGTCGGCACAGAGCCCAACACAGGGCTCGAACCCACCACAGGGCTCAAACCCATGAACCATGAGATCATGACCTGAACTGAAGTCAGTCAACCAACTGAGCCACCCAGGTGCCCCTGGAAGCTCTGAAGTAGTTGTTCACCTATCAGCTGGTTCTGGTTTACTTTCTACATTGTTTCCCTTTATTTCAAACTTTCCCTTCTCTCTCTAATTCTGCTCAAAAACATTCCTCTGTATAAGACACTTTGCATTATTTTTGAACAAGTCAGGTTATGAATAAATAAATACAATAAAAATAGACAAGCAAAAAAATTGAATTCATTATGTTGGGAAAGTTTATATCCCTGGGAATTTTTGAAAGAATGCTAAGAAGATTTACATTTCTAAAACTCTGCGCCCCCTCCTGGCATTTTTTTTTAATAGTTTATTGTCAAATTAGTTTCCACATAACNTGCCCCCTCCTGGCATTTTTTTTAAAGCACTAACATTCAAGGGATGAATACCCCACTCATTCCAAATTATCTCCTTATCTTAAAGTAAGCATTGTTATTCCCTTTTCCACATTTATATTTGGAGAAGTGAAATCTATGACTAACATCTTGAAAATAATGTGTTTAAAATAGCTGAAAATGGCTTGGAAATATTCTGAATATACATTTCAAGGTCCATATTGCAGATAGTTTTCCTTCCAGAAAACAGCATATTTAATACTCCCAGTGGTCAGAGCTCTGTGTCTCTGTGAATCAGCCCCCGTTCATAGACTCCAGCTGTGGTTTTAAGTCTACGTTCTCTGGTGGTAACAATTTCACTGTTTGAATTTGAAAAACAGTTCATTTTTAAGAAAAAGTATTTGGCAAAGATATTTTAATTAATGCTGTGAGTCTTGATGCAGCTTTTGCCTCAGGATGGGAGAAAAGAAGATCTTTTAACAAGTGAGCCAATTGTTTAGTATCATTGGGTTAGTCCTATCTGTAAAAGAATTTGCCATCACATTTCTTAGCCAGTACCCTGAGATTTTCAGTAAGAAAAATCTCTGAGTAGGAGACAACTTGAATAATTGGAGAATCTATTTTAAGAATCTATTTTAAGCAAAGGACAGTTAATCCATCCTCTTCTGGAAGCAGGAAATCATACATGGGGAAAGGCTGAAAGAGCATGTCAAGAAAGGCAGTTGTAGCCATAGCTTTGTCACTAATTAAGGATAGAAGTTGTTGAAATAAAGATTATTGGGGCACGTGGGTGGCTCAGT
>NW_027528417.1:2514202-2531239 GCF_008692635.1 Crocuta crocuta
TGCTTCTGATTCGGTGTGTCTCTCTCTCTCTCTCCCTCTCCTGCTCTCTCTCTCTCTCTCTCTCTCTCTCTCTCTCTCTCTTTCTCAGAAATAAAACATAAGAAAGAAAGCAAGCAAGCAAGAAAGGAAGATTGTTATAGCCTGTCTTCATTTAGTGCTTAATTTAGATACAGGCACATTAATACAAGCTTTGCATGTATCATCTTATCGATGGATACAATAACCCTAAAAGACAAATATGCATCATATCACGTAATCATTATCATCACCCTTAGGAATTCGACATTATTATTACAGCCATTTTGAGATGCAACAGTGGAGGAGTGAGTAAACATTTAGCTGTAGTTTACCACAAAGATTGTGTTCTTAGTAACAAAAGTGCCTTTTATGCATTTTCTATCTGCTTCAACCCCCTCATTATCTACTGAGACCAAGTTAGAAACCTATCAGTTTTCTTAGATTGTCCTTAGTTCATCACATCCCCAAGTCTCACCGCTCCGTGTTCATGTCCTACCCAAAAACCAATATCCAGAAAACTGCATAGCACCTAACTCATGGCCAACAGAATTTTCTTTTACTGAATTCTGATCTCATCCTTTCTCTCTTTTAAATTCTGTAACAGTTTCCATTATTAGTAAGATAATGGCAAAAACCTTCCCCTAAATATATGTCCAATCATTTAGAATTGCTCCTGCTACCCACTGTCCTACCTAGCCTAGAATGACTTCCTCTATTGACCCAGAAACTGCCAGACACATTCTGCCCACTTCTTTGTTGTGTTACTTTTCTCCTCCGCATGACAAATTATCAGAGCTTTACCAGCTCAAAACAAAATTCTTTGATTCGCTGCTGGTTTCTGTAGGTCAGAACTTCAGACAGGCTCAGCTGGGTACTCAGAATCTGAAGAGTAAATGAAGGTGTTAGCAGGTTTGCATTCCCTTCCAGAGATGCCAGGCACTAATCCACTTCCAAGCTTACTCAGGTGGTTGGCAGAACTCAGCTCCTTCTGTTCATTGGACTGAGATCCTTGGCCACCTCCGTCTTCTGTCTGACTTCCTCTCCTGTAACATCTCTCTGACTTCAGCCAAGAGAAATCTCTGTTTTTTGAGACTCCTATGATTGGGTCATATGATTGGGTAAACTGGATCAATCCAGGATGATCACCCTATTGTAAGACTGATAACCTTAGTTCTATCTGCAGAGATCCCTCTGCAATGTGCTATGACACACTCACTGGTTTCAGAGACTAGGGCATGGACATCTTTGTGGGGGAGAGCGTGTTAGTCTACCAACCACCCTCATGCAGTTATATGTATGTGGCTGCCTCATCCCTCCTTCTTGATCTACAGAACTTCTTTCTAAAACCATCACAAAGATAAAGCCTTTTCAAACTTCTCAGGCAATTGCTTCTTCTTCTATTCTGAGTAAGTGCCTGCTATATATGGAAAATAGTGCATTTCTGGGTATTTTATGGCAACCAAATTGACAATAAATTATATTTTAAAAATAGTGCATTTAACTTTCCTAGGTCTTCATTTTCTTAAATTAAAAAAAATGGGTGTGTATGGTTAGGACCACATTTATCACTTTATGTCTACAATTATGCCATAAAAATAATCTGTATGATCTTAATAATATACTCTCTTTCAGAATTGCTTGGTTTTCTGATAATGTGTTTGCTTCAGTATATACATTATCTATTTGAATTTTTATGATGTCTGTGAGATAAGTATTATCATCCTCATTTTACAGATGAGGAAATTGGAGGCTCAGAGAGGTTAAGTGACTTGCTAAGGTCAAATGTCAAGTAAGAGGTGAATCTCAAATATGAAGATATTAACTGAGATTACAGTTTATTCCAGACACTATCTTCACATATGTTTTCCTGCACAGAGTATAAATCCTATCACAACTTCTGAATCATAGTAACAATTTATCTGAAAATAAGGTAACCACAGTGAAGACTTGAAGACATCGTCAAACTGCTTTTCTACGGAATGAATGAGACATGGGCAAAACTCAATGGCGATTATTATTTATTAGGATTTACTTAAGTAAATTTAGGTTTAAGATGGAGGATAGAACATGTACATACTCATCTCTTTCTCACACCTGGATTCAAATGAAATAAAAGTTTAGAGTCTCTAATAAAAGTCTCCAAAGGGGCAAACCCAAAAAGGTAAGGAAAATTGGATACAGCAACAGATGAGACAGTTCAAGAAAATCCTGGACTAGAAACAGAGAAGGGAATAGGAAAATGTTGATGGATAGAAGAACACAATTATTTCTACGAAATAACTAGAAAACGTGTGAATCGGGGTATCAAGAGAGTCCCTGAGCCAGTGCTTATGATGGAGAGCAAGAGGAAGAAACAGCCTGGAAGGTTATTTAGTCCAAAGTGTGTACACAAATCAACACACCTCTCCTCCATTTGCACAGTGTGATTTTTAACTCCCAAGTGGAGCCTCCTCATGGTACCAGCTTGAGTCAAAAGCTAAAGCACCTACTGCCTCTCTTGGTGACGGACCCTGCATTTGTCCCCTTCCATAATGGCAGAATCCGCCATAAACCTAATTTCCAATGGAGAAATGTGGTTTCCAGGAATTCTTTGAATATAGAAGGGTGGCTTTGGAGTTGAAGAAAATAGCTTAATCACCAGCACACCTCCATGGGGATGCATTCTCTTCCTCCACTGTGGTTCAGGTTAGGGCTCTACTGTAATTATTTAGAACACCCAGAACCATGGCATGATTACTTAATCACTTCAAATATAGATTCTATCTGAAAATGCCCTGAACCTTTTTTATCCAGGCTTGATCTCCCTCCTTTGTACCCCTCTAAATACCCAACATGACTGTGTTTCTTTGAGCACTGCTCTTGGCCCAGTGGCTATACAACTTCAGGGCCAGCCCTTCGACCAAGTCCCCATCCTGTCACATCTACCTGGGCTGTCTCAAGAGAACTCCCTTGCTTTATACACTGACCAGGAATTAGCTTACTGCCTGCCACACAGCACACCAAAACAATGCCTTGCTAACCAAAGGGCATCAAAAGCCATATTTAAGATCCTGAAAAGCCGCATTGTTTAATGAAAAACAAATATTTTTCATTCCATTCAGACAGATCCATCATTACTCAGTCAAAATACTTTCCTTCTCTGCTGCAAGGAGTGATCACTTTCTAAATTTTCTGAAAGGCAATTCTTCCCTTTACAGAAGTATTGTCATTTAGGGTTTTCTTTTTCCCTTCTACTCCTATTCAAGAACTTCTAATTATAAAACTAGGAAACCAAGTTGAATAGGATAATGTAAAGAAAAGAAAACAAAAGAATGCTGACAGATAATGGAAGTTACTCATTTGTTGGAAGGGATCATTAAACACTTTCACTTTTGCTTATTACAAAGAAACAAGGACTTACTATTATCACAAGCCTATTGTGGACACTGGCTATTTCTTCTTGGAGCCCATCCATCATTCCAACTGGCAAAGGACATGCATTATTGTCCATTCATTTCCATTTTAAAGTGTTTTCCTTTTTAAAAGTAGAAAGCGGACCAAATAAAACTGTGGCATGATATTCTACATAAAGGACTGTCTTCTTAATTACATTAAGGAATTTCTTCCCAGTCACATTAAAACCTGATTCACTCAGCATCTTTTCCTGCGAAACTTTTCCCCCAGCATCATTTTTTAATTCATTTAACATCAATGATGATGGATATATAAAGGATAACTCTAATAAAGTATTCCTTATAAGTTAAAATGCCTTTGTGCTGACAAGGAGAGAGAAAATAATCTATTATAGTATTATCTTATTATGTTCTAATCATTTGAAAATTAATTATCTGTCTATGGCCCTTCTGGTTGACTCTAATTGACACTACTAAAATAATGAGAGAGTTTTTAAATTTTTGAGTTGTGTAAGACACCCCCCCCAAGTGTCATCTACTTTGTTATCTTAATGTAAGGATGAATAATCTACCCCCACAAGTACAAGCAACTTGCCCAAGTTCAAGTGATGATAGTATTTGGGACAAAATCTCCAGTTTTCATAATATCGCTCAATGCTTCTCCCAATATGCTATACCAAGCCAAACATTTCTTTCTCAGACCACGTTAGACAGCGTTCCTTCACTCTCAATTTATCACCCTAATGTGTATTTGAAGATGCAGACAATATCTGAATATCTAAAGCAGTGTGGAGGATGAAAGAGAATGAATAATTGAAAGCCATATATTTTGATATTCTGCTTTTGGCGGTTGTTCAAACATCTTCTCAAATAAAAGTTTGTTGGAATTTTTTAATACATCTCAGACCAAACTAGACTATGGCCACAAAATAATAAAAAGGAAAGCAAACATTTATCGAGTGTGCTTGGTACACTGCATGCCTTACATAATTATCCATAATTTTTAAAACTCTATGAGGTAATGATCATTATTCCACTTTGCTAATCAGAAAGCTAACACTTGGATATGTTTATCCACACATCTAAGATCACACAGCTTACAGGCCTGAGCACTGAGGCTTGAACCAACAAACTTGTGATAAAAATGCAACATATATTATACCATGCCTTCTCTCATTAAGTGTACAATACCCAAAGGGAAGTATGGCCTAGTGAGGCACAAGGGACAAAATGATCTAGATGATTCAAAACACTGAATGCCATACCTCTGGGTAATGAGAGTTGAGTTGAGATGAATGTTGAGTTGAGATGAATGTTGAGTTGAGTTGAGTGGAATGTTGAGTTGAATGGAATGTTGAGTTGAGGTGAATGGTTTTTATGAGTAACCACAGACCTCTGTGTTGGTAACACAATATAATGGAAAGAACTATGCTCTTCAATACATACATTTTCCACTTATTGAGTTTAAATTCCACAAATATCTATTGAGAACCTGTCATATCTCATATTATTAGACTAAAGAGCTTACCTTAAAATGATGAATAATACTCAAAACTTGTCCTAACAAAAAAATGTGTGGTGAGGCCTGGCATATGTGGAAAACTACTGGTAGGTCAGGATGTGATGAGGACAGTATAGACACAGGGTAAGAAAAGGATCTAAATGCAGGGGAGAGCAATATCATGAGAAATCACACCAAGGAATTTGGCCTTTGTTTTCGAGATGTGAAGTCACAAAATGATCATTCTTATTTCAGTACCTGGCATAGACTGGATGGAACAGTTTGAGTGAAGGGAGACAATAAAGAAGCTACCAAATCAACCCATGTCACAGAGGAGGAAATAGGAGTAAATTAAGGTTGAGTGAGTGAAGGTTGGAAAGAGAAATTTGAGGCATATTTGCAAGGAATATGGGCAGAGGTTGATAATCCACTGGATACACACACCAGAAAAAAGATGATTCAGAGGCAAAACTTGGGTTTCAGGATTAAACTGAGTGTTATTGGGATAACAATTGCTATAGTCAAAGGATTTTGAATGTGGTAGTAGATACTGAGTTCAGTTCACGCATTTGAGTGCTTCTCCTGATGGGATATTCACAAAAGACTTGAATAGAAGTTTCTGTGACATAGAAAAGAGGTTACACGGATGGAACTGGAGGGTATTGTGCTAAGTGAAATAAGTCAGGCAGAGAAAGACAGATATAACATGTTTTCACTCATATGTGGATTTTGAGAAACTTAACAGAAGACCATGGGGGTGGGGAAGGGGAAAAATTAGCTACAAACAGAGAGGGAGGGAGGCAAACCACAAGAGACTCTTAAATACAGAGAAAAAACCGAGGGTGGATGCGGTGGGGAGTAGAGGAGAGAGGAAAGTGGTGATGGGCATGGAGGAGGGCACTTGTTGGGAGGAGCACTGGGTGTTGTATGGAAGTGATAATCATGAGACTCTACCCCCAAAACCAAGAGCACACTGTATACACTGTATGTTAGCCAAGTTGACAATGAGACATATTAAAAAAAACAAAGGTTACTGCTAAAACCATAGCTGTTTTTTAATTGTTGGCATTCGATTGGTGATCAAGATCATAAACTTGCTTGAGATCATATACCATTTTACCTCCCAGAATCTCCTTCTTGAAAGACATGGAGGGGCGCCTGGATGGCTCGGTCTGTCAAGTGTCCGACTTCGGCTCAGGTCACGATCTTGCAGTTCGTGGGTTCGAGCCCCATGTCAGGCTCTGTGCTGACAGCTCAGAGCCTGGAGCCTGTTTCAGAGTCTGTGACTCCCTCTCTCTCTGACCCTCCCCTGCTCATGCTGTCTCTCTCTCTCAGAAATAATAAAAACATTTTAAAAAAAAAGAAAGAAAGAAAGACATGGAGATCCGTCTGTGCAGTCTCTAAGGTACTGATCTGATTGTAGAACTGAATAATTTTATTAATGGCTAGCAACATCACTTATTGTTTGAATTGCCTACCTTTTTACTGTGAAAATAATTCATTTAATCACTGTTATTTTGATTATATACACATATAGGCAGACATAGCAAATTTACTAAATGTTATTCACTTTGATACAGATAATTATTTTTTCATAATAGGTGATATATTTCTTAAAATAATATATTAGGTGAATTGATAGTAAATTATTATTAATTCTACTGGATACTATTTATTTTGTGAGGTGTAAAAATAAAAAATATTTGAGATTTGGAAGCTACTAGCAAGGGGACAAAGGAGACAATATGTTACTGATACTAATTTCTTAAGGTATGTGTTATGATAGTAGTTTGAGTCAAGTGCTGCTGGAGTAGAGTCAAAATGCCTGGTGTTGTGGAGTTTTTTTTTTTTTTTTAATCTTTATTTCTGAGATAGAGAGAGACAGAGACAGAGTGTGAGCAGGGGAGGGGCAAAGAAAGAGGAAGACACAGAATCTGAAGCAGGCTCCAGGCTCTGAGCTGTCAGCACAGAGCCCAATGCGGGGCTCGAACTCAAGAAAGCAAGTTCATGACCAGAGCCACAGTCAGATGTGAAACTGACTGAACCACCCAGGTGTCCCAAAATGCCTGGGGTTATCAGAGGAAAGCTTTACCAAGATGTTAAAGGAGCTATATGTTGAAGAAAAAAGAAATTCAGAAATTCAGAAATTCAGAAATTCAGAAATTCAGAAATTCAGAAAGAAAGAAAGAAAGAAAGAAAGAAAGAGAAAGAAAGAAAGAAAGAAAGAAAGAAAGAAAGAAAGAAAGAAAGAAAGAAAGAAAGGGTGAAACTTTTTCAAAATAGAGAAAGAATATGAACAAAAATTGCTGAAGAATCAAAGACTGAGGCTTACATTTGCAATGGAAAATTTTCATTAAGGCAAGACCAGGGAGAAGGTGCCATCTCGGTCCTCTAGTAGATTCAAGCTGGAAAGGTAGATTAGGAAGAGATTGCCAAGAGCCTCATGTTCTCTTGTCTTGACTGTGGCTTTAAGCACAGGTGGTGAAGCTACACAGGGCACGTAAATGAAAGAGGGGACCGTGCTCAGTGTTCCTCTGATCAATTGTCCCAATTATTCTCTGAGATCAACTAAATATACAGTGCTCTGCCTTTCTGCATTCTATAGAACCTCAAATATCCCTGGTGACATAACAAACAGTCCTGAGTACTGCGCTCCTCTTAAGATACTGACTTTATATCCCTTTAGGGAAGATAGACATGGTAATGAAAACTATTTTGCAGCAGGTCATAAAATGCTAGATGCTATTGATCTCTAGGGATAGCACATCAAGATTATATTAAATTACCTATTAAATGTTTTTAAACAAACTCTTAACACGTGAGAAAGAATCATCAAAAAAAAGTTCATTTAACTTGTTGATACAAATAATAATTTTATTTTCCAAAATTTTCCACTGCAAAATACACAATTTGGCATTATTTTCCCTGGCACAAGAGTACACCCAGGCTCTTTTTCTCTATAGAGATATACATGGTGAATGAGCTGCTTTCATCTTTAGACACCATGAACGCTTTTGGATACCACAACTGGACAGCTTGGACTTCTGCACTGTCACATTTACTAAGGGATACATATGTAGAAGAAAGTGGCTAATTAGAAAGGAACTAATTCTCAGGTAACTGTCACCCAGAGTCCCTTCTCTGTTTGGATTCTAAGCTCATAACATGGTCAGTTGAGGAAATAAAGGGACAAAACCCATGTGGATAAAGGTCAAGTATCCAAAAATTGCTACACAAGGGGAGTCTGCGTGGTTCAGTCCGTTGAGCGTCTGGTCATGATCTCACCATTCATGAGTTCGGCCCGCATCAGGCTCTATGCTGACAGCTCAGAGCCTGGAACCTGCTTCAGATTCTGTGTCTCCCTCTCTCTCTGCCCCTCCCCTGCTTACACTCTGTCTTTCAAAAATAAATAAACATTTAAAAAATTAAGGAATTATACTAATTCTGGGGCGCCTGGCCCAGTCAGCTAAATGGCTGACTTTGGCTCAAGTCGTGATCTCATGGTTTGTGAATTGGAGCCCTGCACTGGGCTCTCTGTTGTCAGTGAGGAGCCCCCTGCAGGTCCCGTCTTCCTCCCTCTGCCCCTCACCAGCTTGTATTTTATGTCTATCTCAAAAATAAATAAAAACATCAAAAATTAAAAAAAAGAATTATACTATTTCTGAAGATCTACTATTGATCAAAGTAAGTCATGAAATGGTATGGAGGGACATACTTTAATGTGTGCTATTCAATTAGGAAACACTTGTGAAACCTTCCTTGAAGAAAGTATCCTAGAGCTTCAAAATTCGTTCAGTAACATAATTCTTAGTCAATACTTTGGGACTTTGGAAACTAGAGATGATAAGAACGTGGAGGGAGATTAAACTAAATTTGGACACAGCCCACTTTTTCCAAATGCGTTGAATGATATAAAAGTGTTGTTTTAGAGATGACAATTATAAACAGCTTTTTGAGGGACGGAGTAGTGAATTCCCAGTTTCTGAGGAAGGGATGGAGGGGTTCAGTCCTTCCCTGCTGTCTGGTAGTGGGATCAGAATGCTGACCTCAGGAATCACTGCCTGCCCCGTGCTATTCTTAGCCTAATGTTAAGAATGCTAAGCCCATCAGAAGCTACGAGTATTTGAAAGGCTGGATTAGAGACTGACAAGCTCTCCACCACTGACACATGAGTGACATTTATTTTAAGCCACTTTCCCTAAATATATTAGATGATGAACAGTGGGGTGCGTTCCAGACGCACCATCTGGGATTCATCTCTTCTTTGTCTGTCTTCCCTTGGCTCTTTGGTTACGATTCTTGTTCTGCAATGTACCTGATGCCCCCACTCATAAACTGGTGTGTCTGGCACCTGCATTAGACCGTGAAAATTCTGAAGCAGAGGTTAAGTCTTCTTCCTGTTCAGATTATCCCACAGGAAGACACCGCTCACGTAATGAAGGCTTGCCGAATTGTGTTGAATTGCATAATGGAAGTTATTTAGAAGCTTTCCCAATGTCAGGAGTGTGAGTTGGATAAAGCCCTGGAGAACACTTAATACCAACCTCAGGGCCCTAATCATCTTTAGGGACTCAACAGGAATCCTCCCGGTGACCACGATAATGAATTGAAATTTTCTCAGGTGCCATTCTGTCAGTTTTCTGGGGCTCTTTCAGGTCATACTCCTTTTTCTAAAGTTTGTTTGTTTGCTTATTTATTTATTTATTTATTTATTTATTTAGAAACTGGAGGGGGGAAGGGAATAGAGAGAGGAGAGAGAAAGCCCAGAGTGGGGCTTGAACTCACAAACCATGAGATCAAGACCTGAACTGAAATCAAGAGTCTGACGCTTAACCAGCTGAGCCACCCAGGTGCCCCTCAGGTCGCACTCTTTTTTTTTAAATGCTTTTTGTTCATTTCTGAGAGAGGGACAGATAGAGTGTGAGCAGGGGAGGGTCAGAGAAAGAAGGAGACACAGAATCTGAAACAGGCTCCAGGCTCTGAGCTAGCTGTCAGCACAGAGCCCAACGTGGGGCTCGAACCCACGAACCATGAGATCATGACCTGAGCCAAAGTCGGACACTTAACCGACCGAGCCACCCAGGCACCCCTCAGGTCATACTCTTAAAAAACTAATGTTGCGTATAAGCAATGTAGTTTTTCTGAACATGAAAATCTGGTCTTTGAGGATCCCGGCTTTCTTAACAGTGATGGTGGTTAGGGAGGGGTCTCCCACCTTATTCAATTACCAAAAGCACTTGGAATAACATATGACTTATTCAAGGCTTGTTTGAGCTCTGCCAATAAACTCAGAAAACCCCTTGTCCTATGCTAATGCTGAAATTATTCCAGAAGCAAACAAGGGCAGATATTGAATCCAGGATGAGAATTATTTTGTTTTTCAGCATGAAAATCAAAATGCAAAAGCAAAATTAAAAGTTACTCATTAAAAACACACAAGGAAGTGAATGGAGTGAATAAGGTGAAAACTTTCCTTGGAAATTCAGGAAGTGTCGTTAGGATGACATTAAGCTGGTATTGGAATGAAAGAACAAGACAGATGTGGGAAGTTCAGAATAAAGAATAAGCAAGTGGTGAGAACAAAATCTACAGAGACCCAACTGTGAGAACCATCTTGGTCGGTGGCAAAGGCAAGGAATCTGAGACTAGAAGACACTGGCTGGCAAGTAGGTCAGAGGCCCAAGGTGAATTGGAATGGTAGCTGAAGCCATACCACAGAATAACATTACATCAGATTCTGCAAATCAAACTGCCCTCTATTTTCCTTAAAGAATATCTTAGGCTCCCAAATTGCCACAGCCTGTGGAAAGTGGGTTCTAGAGTTAGTAACAACTGTACCGCATTGAACTGTAACCATTAAACATCCTGAGAAAGAAGACTAATTTGGGAGCAGTGTGAAGGAATAACTAGAATGGAGACAGTCTAGAGAAGAACAGAGACAACTGAGATATCTCTCTAAGGAAGTCCTCAGAAGGTCTTAGAAATCTGAGTGCAGAATTCACAGTGGGTTGAGGAACAGAAGCCATCCTGAGAAAGTCATGGGTGTTGGCAGAGTCATTGCTCATCAGTGGGCCACCTGATTGCCCAATCAATGTTGACCTCACAGAGCGTTAATAGGCCATTCAAGATGCGGGTTCTTCCCTGCAGACATAGCTTTACTGTTGGATGGAAATATATTTTACAAACATTGTGATCTGAAGACAGAAACTCCATTCCCACGAATGCAAAATTCAAACTGAAGAGCCTCTTAGGATAAACAAAAGTCTCTGCATTCCTTTCGACAAACCCAGAATCAGGGAAATTGAAAGCCTACCTACACCCTTGGAAAATTAAATTCTGATTTAGTTAATGCTCTCCTCGTGGCTGAAGTGGCTACTTAAGGAAAGATAATGACAGTGTAAGGATGTTTAATTGCTGCTTAATCAGTATCTCTATAGCTCCTGCTGGAAAGAGTATGTGTGTTGGGGGAGGGGGGTAGTTAAATTAGAAACTGAATGAAATTCCACTATCTCAACCCCAGAGAAAAACCTCACTTGTGTGTGAGTAAGACTCACGGACTTCCGTGGGTTGTAATCGGCCCCTGGGAACCTATGTGATGTATGGCGCCTCAGAGGGCAGACTGGACGCAGCCACCAGAAGTCAGATAAGTACCAGAGCCCATCAGTGTGAGAGAACCTAACTCAAAGCTTGAGGGACCCAGTCCAAAGCTGTCGTCACCATCCCACACTTAACTCCCACAGGCAGAGAGAGAGGGAGACAGGGGATCTCAAGCAGCCTCCACACTGACCGCAGGTTTTTCTCAATTTTTCATCAACGGGAAAACCTCCTGATGATGTCTGTTTGTGTAGGCAACTCTAGGACCCAGGCTAATACATGGTGACACAAAGTTGGCCAGGACTGAGGATGCAGCTGAGGAAAAACTTCCTTCCCTACACGTCCATAATTGGCCAACAGACCTGGGACTCTGGGGACATTCTCCACGACCAAGGCTAAAGCTAACCTCATCATCAGACATTGTTGGGCACTGGGGCCTTGTTCAGCATACAAGCTCATTGTCCCACACACATGTAGACGCTTGGCAATTAGTTGCTGAATTAAGTGTTATGCACATCTAGACATCCCTAACATATTTTGAATAATTACACCATGTTGGAGGGCTCTTGTTATTGTTGGTGTTGTTTCATGATTCCCAGCATGAGACGAAACAGAGAGGAGCCTCTGTCTCATAACCAGCTCCAGCAAATTCCATGGCAGCTCCTTGCTCTGCGTATACAGTCGTGAATAGAAGGCATATGGCATTTCCTTGCAGTTTGGCCTCTCTGGGATGAGAGGAAGAGCAAGCAACAAGAACCCAAGCAGCCATCTCTTCTTTTCAGCTTAGCACTTGAAGACCACACATTAGATATTTTCTGGAGAATTACAGCCAGTCTCAGGCAGCCAGATACAGGTACAGCGATATTGGTGAATTCAGCCTGTTGGTGAAGATGTTTCACTGCTTAAGCATACTTCATTCATCCTAAAATTTAGGGCTAAACAACAATAACAATTTTTAGGTCAATACAAACACTCACGGCATCGCATCACAACAAGTGTGGGTGATTTTGAGACAAAATAGAATTCACTTGTTCATAGTAAGCATGAAACAATTAAACACAGATCCGCCGGCAGCATCCTCATAAGAAATATTTGCAAAAAACAGCATGATAATAATGTTCTAGACTCTTCTCAATAAAAACGAGGTCCTTGGATGATGGTCCTGGCTAATGAATGGCAGCGTGATCTGGACGTTTCTCGGAAATGCAGTCTCTATTCTGCAGTCCTATTCTGGATCTACTAAATCAGAATCTGTGTTGTAATAAGATTCCCCAGGAAATTTGCATGCACATTAAAGTCTCAGCATTGCTGCCTTGGGTTCAGATTATGACCCCCAGCTGGGTAACTTTCAGAAAGCTGATTAAAATTCCCTTGCCTCAGTTTCTTCATGTGAAAATCACAGATGATAATTAAATTACCAACTTTAAATTAAACACAGTTGAACTGACGATACAAGGAGATGATGCCCATATATTGCTCAAGGTAGGCCCAGAATCTTCTACATACCCAATATATGTCAACTACTATTATCATTTCGCAAAAGAAAGTCTTTTAGTTCAAATTACTAAATCCAGGAAGGCTATGGGTTTTGTTGTTGTTGTTGTTGTTGTTGTTGTGTATGTGAAAGTTGGGAATCACCAAGGAAAGGATGTATGAAATATAGGAGTTTTCCTAGACATATTCAGCTGAGGTGACTTTGATTTCTTTGCCAGTCCATGTAATACAGGGTCTCTGTCCCTTTCTGCCTAAGCAGTGTCACATTTCCCAGACATCTTAGGGCAGTTGGAGGATTTTCCCAAGCACAAGCTATCTTCTGTTCCTGCCTTGTGCGGCTTTGCACTCTGGACGTTTGGAAGCTCAGTTCTGCCTGATGTGAGCAGACTTGCCATGCTGGAATGGCCGATGTAAGTGGCAGACGGGGACAGACACTCTCGCTGCACTGTCCAGATCCCCTTTCCTAGACTGTTGCATCCATCTCCAGGCCACTCCCTTGCCCAGAAAACTGTCTTAGGTCAAAAGAAGCTACTCACCAGCTTACTCCTTATAACCTCCCAAAGGGTAGCTCATGATAATGAGTGACTGATCCGGGGGTATCAAAGTGGGACAGGACCAGGAAACCTCGTCCTCAGGAAACTCTTCGTCTTACCCCATCTTGCATCCCTCACCTCTGCTTCTCCTAAGAGCACCCCCACAGTAAATTACGTGAGCCAGAGCCCACCTCTAAGAAATCCCACCTAAGACAAGATTAGACACGTCAGAAGAAACAAAGATGGAACCATGATCAGGAAAGGACACATTTGCTTGGGTGTGTCGGATATTTTAATGAAGAGTATTTGCTATTCAGCTATGATATATGCTGTAATATATCCTCGTGATCTGTAAGCTTAACTGTCAGAAAATCGAAAATATTTTATTTTATATTTAAGTTCAAATCAACGTATTTGTTGTCTTTATAAATACCTGTATTGAGCTAAAGATACCGATTCAGTTGTGTGGAAGTCCCTGGCTGACCTGTACTGATGTAAATACCTGGTATTCTGATGGGTTATGTTTTGCTGACATGGATTTGAAGATGTGATACATTTCCAGGGCGATTCCCACAGTTAGCAAAGGTCCCTATCAAAACCTGCACTCCTCCTAGACTTTATTCTTGTTGAATTATGGCAATACTTGATATTTTGAATTATTTGAAAAGGTAGAAGTGTTTAGCATTTACCAATCATATTCTCTAATTATCCACCTGGCTGTGAGTACCTTAAAGGAAAATTTCATCTCCTTTATTTATATAAGTCAATACTGAGGGTAATTCAGAGTATATTGAAATTACTTCAGAAACGTAGATGCCAAGCTCAAATTCTAAAAATTTAAATTTTTGAGAGAGAGAGAGAGTGTGTGAGCAGCAGAGGGACCGAGAGAGGGAGACACAGAATCTGAAGCAGGCTCCAGGTTCTGAGCTGTCAGTACAGATCCTGACGTGGGGCTCGAACCCACGAACCATGAGCTCATGACCTGAGCAGAAGTCAGACGCTTAACCAACTGAGCCACCCAGGCACACCTCTAAATTGTTTTTTAATGGTGTGTTGTGAGTTTTCACAAAGACACTTATCTAGTGGCTAGTGGGAGAATTTTGTAAACATTCAAAGACTTGTTTTTCCTTAATGAAAACATGTAGCTAGAACATATATAGAAATAAGTTCTGCACTTAGCAAAAATGACACAACCTGGTGAACTTATCCTAAACCTGAGCTAGTACCTAACAAGCATAATTTGAATAATGTAATTGAAAATTCTTTACACAAGTCCTCACAAAGCAAAAGTATATTTGAAGGGCTATTTTCCTACATTACATTGAAGGGTTTTGTGGGGGGGGGGGGGTTGGTTTTTGTTTTTTAGTTTTTAAATTTCATTTAAATCCAAGTTAGTTAACATATACTGTAATAATGATGTCACAAATTGAATTTAGTGATTCATCACCTACATATAGCACTCAGTGCTCATCCCAACAAGGGTCCTCCTTAACGTCCATTACCCATTGAGCCCACCCCCCACCTAACACCCCTCCAGCAACCCTCAGTTTGTTCTCTGTTTAAGAGTCTCTTCTGGTTTGCCTCCTTCTCTCTTTTATTATTTTTCCTTCCCTTCTCCTATGAATAGTTTTGAGAAATTACTCAGAAAATGTCAAAATCATGTTGTAGATTTCGCGGCACTAGGAATAGATATCCAAGAGCGCAGGGATGCCATTCCTCACAGGAGCTGGGCTCCTGCTGCTTCCTGAAATATGAACTACTTTGACCATCTGATTTACGGTCTTTTGTCATCACCCGGTAGCTTGTGGATTTTTACATTTTTTTTTTTTGGAAAAAGAAGTTTGTGTCTCTGAGAGTCATCTTTTCTTTTTCTCTTTCTCTGTCTTTTTGGGGGAGGCAGGTAGGGAAGAGAAGGAAAAGTTGCTATCTCAAATTTTATGAAAAGAAACCCAAAAAGGAAACAAAAAAATAGTAATACTTAGTGCAAAATTTTTCTGACGAATTTACATTTTGGAGGTACCTTCTGAGCTCTTGCGCTCATTTGTCTTAGAGTCTTTAGATGTGTCCTGCTTCATGTAAGAGTTTATGGTTAGTGAGACCAGACACTCTTTTCTTTTTTTTTTTTAATTTTTTAAACATTTACTTATTTTCGAGGGACAGAGAGACAGAGTATGACAGGGGGAGGGGCAGAGAGAGAGGGAGACACAGAATCTGAAGCAGGCTCCAGGCTCTGAGCTATCAGCACAGAGCCTGACATGGGGCTCGAACTCACAAACTGTGAGATCATGACCTGAGCTGAAGTCGGATGCTCAACTGACTGAGCCACCCAGGCTCCGCAAGACCAGACACTCTTAACTATTCTTCCAGAGTATAAATAAGGCACAGGATTGGTTGTATTTAAAAATATATTTTTTCTGAATGAACTTGCCAATTAGTTGTAAAATGACCCTACTATGGATTGATTATACAGATACGATTTTTTTTTTAATGGACTAAATACCGAACGCAAACGTTTTGTTTTCACCTTTGCATTTCAGATGTTCTTTGTTTGAAGGACCTCAACAGTACATTTGACACAATTCTTTCTAGACATACAGACTCATTTGAAACAACTTCAGGAATCCCAGAGGCAACAGAAAGCTTCAAATCTTCAACTCTCTGAGCTTTCCCAGAATGTCATCATAGTTCCATCTCCTTGTAAGTTCAGGGCTCACTCCTATCTGTACAAAGCCATCATCTGCTCTATTGTAAGGCCAAAACACAATCATGTGAGTTGCCTGATAGACCCTTCAGAGAGTCAGCCAACACCCAACTAGCAAGGGACAGGGAAAACATGAATGGAAGAAGTCGTATTCTAACACCTGACTTTGTGTTTTGAACAAAGGAAGGTGTAAAGGAAAAAAATGAACATGTATTGACTATACTGGACCAGGCATTCTGGTTGTTTCTAAATATTTACATGTCATGGGGCTACTAAACATGAAGGCATTTTGTCCACATTAGAAATAAAACAAAATGTGTTCAAGCAAGGGAACATTTTCTACCTTTTGGTACCATTCAAAACAGAATATATGATAGTTTAAAAATGACATCCTTGCGTTGCTATGGCAAAGTGGTTGACAAAACTTTGCTTTTGGTGGATCATACTCGGACTCGTTTCAGGCAAAACTGTGAGGCAGATATATACTTATCTTCATATATTTAGATTTTCCCACTTTCTCCTTATTGTTTCCTTTCTCTCCCCCTCAAAGATATAAGGGGGGAATATGTATATATAAATACACAGATATATATCATAGATAGATAGATAGATACATACATACATACATAGATATATAGATACCTATATATAGATATGTAGATATATATCTATATATACTATCTATATATTTATATACAGATATAGATAGTATATATAGATATATATGTGTGTGTGTATATATATACATATATATAGAGAGAGAGAGATACATATATATGTATGTATATAGGCAGGTTAGGGAGA
>NW_027528417.1:2532262-2543515 GCF_008692635.1 Crocuta crocuta
AGGTTAGGGAGATATATCTATAGATATAGATATAGATATAGATGTGTATGTACATAGGCAGGTTAGGGAGATAATTGGGGAGTAGAATTGAATTGTAATTAAGCAAAACAGTATCTTGAGGCCAAGGATATAGGGCGTTACAACCAGGTCTTGGCAGGGTAGACCTGACACGAAGAAAAAGAAAAAGGTTGTATAAATTTCACCCTCTCTTGCTCCAAAGACTTCCTTGGTTCTTCCCTCAGTTTATCATCAGTGTCAGTACAAGCAACCCTTCCACCAACTACTCAACCCGAAGACTCACATTGCACAAGATGCCTCTTATTTCCCCAGTAGCAGATCCCATTCATCTATTTCCAGTAGATGTCCAAATCTGATCACTTTTCCCCATCTCCACCTCCTCACCTCATCCAAGCCTCTGTTTGTGCCCTGCAGTTCCAATAGTGTCTAACTACCTCCTATGCTTGTGTTTCTCCTTCTTATAATCTGTTTTCTACATCATCAGAATGACATTTTTTGTTTGTTTTTTTGTTTGATTTTTTAAATTTGTTTTTGAGAGACAAAGAAAGAACACAAGTGGAGGGGTGGGGAGCAGGGAGAGAATGAGACACAGAATCCAAAGCAGGCTTCCTGCTCTGAGCTGTCAGCACAGAGCCTGATGCAGGGCTTGAACTCATGAACTGTGAGATCATGACCTAAGATGAAGTCGGACACCTAACTGAACCACCCAGGTGCCCCAGAATGACCGTTTTAAAACTGATTATCCATTACCTCCATTATTCAAATGACACTCCCTAGTAGTCTCAGATTACAATCTTCTCTTGTTTTCCTAATTGTCCCTACATGACCCAGATTCTGGCTACCTGCTCTCTGTTCTACCCCAGTCACTCCACCCTAACCCCTTATGTCCAATTCCCCCATTGTTCTTGAATGTGCCCAGTATATTTTCCCTCAGAGTTTCTTTATCTGTAGTTCACTCTGGGAGTGATTTTCACATACACACTTACTGGACCAGATTTATATTCAAATATTGCCTATTTAGAAAAGGAATTCTATCTTACCAACTAAAATGGTCCCTTGCCCTCAGCCTTTCTATACCTGATTATCAGATCTCTCTTTAATTTTTCTTCTTAGCACTCATATTTGTCAGAAATTATAATACACATTAATCCATTTATTTTTTTTTCTTTGTCTACTTTCTCAGATAAATATACATACATTCAAGGCATAGACCTTGTGTTAGTTATGAGATATTTGGTACAAAGTCCACATTCAAAAGATCATTTGAATGGATAAAACACTTTCATGTAAAATACCTAAGAAAATAATTCTTGCTTATGAAACATTTTTTAACTCTAAAGAAGTGAGTAATCAGCCTAAGTAAACTCCGTCTAACCACTATTCTTCATAAATTAGATTTTTTTATTAGCAATAGATGTCTACATTCTAACTTCAACTAATATGAACGCGGCAGAGGACATTTCCAAAGTCTGTCCCCTGTATATTAAGTGGTACCCTTTTGACCAGAAGGCCGGCCTACACTTTCTACTGGTTGGAGGCTTCACACTCCAGAAAATGGGGCCCACTCAGTGTTTCACTTCTTTAAACCTCTTAGTCATTTTCAGCTTGATGCATTTTAATTTTAATAATACATACATAAAAACAATGTTTCTTAGACTCTTAGACACGGGCAGGGTTTTGACATCCTACAGCCAAACTCCATCAACATACAGGTACTGGTATTACTTCCACCCTAACTGGGAGGACAGACCAGATTCAGACAAAAATGAATGCGTCATTTCTGGCCCCACAAATCATTAGTAGTGACGATGCGGCTGGAATCAGTTGACCTAGTTCCTAACCTAGTACCCCCATTGCCTTCCCACATTCCTGAGTTCCTGTCACATACTTATCGATTATATGGATTATATGGATAAAATGTAGTAGCCTTCGCTTAGTCAGCTCTACATTTCAAAATATTTTCCTAAAGCAGTTGGGATATATCTTAGAGAAATATGAATCGATAGCTTTTGAGTTCTTACTATATGCTGGACAAAGAAAGTAACACTTTATGGGGCATCTGGGTGGCTTAGTCAGTTAAGTGTCTGACTTCAGCTCAGGTCATGATCCTACAGTTCGTGAGTTCAAGCTCCATTTCGGGCTCTGTGCTGACCACTCAGAGTCTGGAGCCTGCTTTGGATTCTGTGTCTCCTGCTCCCTCTGCCCCTCCTCTACTTGTGCTCTGTCTCTTTGTCCTTCAAAAATAATAAACATTAAACATTTTTTAAAAAGAAATTAATACTTTATACACACTAATTAAAAACCGGAACCATTTAAACAATGCCCCTAACACACACACACACACACACACACACACACACACCTTATTGTTTGCAATAGCACAACTTTACCATTTCAGCACCCTCTTCCCCAGACCAATAACTTGATTGTTCCTTATAGGAACTTCCAGAAGAATCCACCCCGTTTTCAGCAAGAAGCATCAATTGGCAGTTTGTGTCTTAGAACCCTGAACTTGCTGTTTACACCCACCCTAAATAGTGTTACTGTGACCTACACCCAAAGTTAACTAAGCTCCTGCCTTCAACCAAAATTCAAGTTCTCAGTATCTGCTGAGATACTACCCCACCTCCATGGAGGTGATATTCTCCCTTTTCGTATGATCAATAGACTCAGTTTTGTCTCATCAATTGATTATATTAGTGATATTTGGGGAGCTGCCATTGGACATCCATCATTACATTCTCATAAAAGCCAAGGCAGGAAGAATTATCTTGATTACTTAGATGAGGAAACAGAGGTGTGAAAATGTTACAAAATTTGTCCAAGGACATGGTAGCCGTGACCCAGCCAGAACGTATATCAGGTGGTCTGGCTCTGGAAGGCATCCCCTTAAGCACTGTTGGGGTCCCATCACAGTGAACAACCCAGGTAATCTGGAAGAAGTTAATTCTGTTCACCCGAACCCAGCCCCTACTTCATTAAAACATGAGAGTAAATTTTAACATTTCAGCATTTTTATTCCAAATTGCAGAAAGACATTAAATCAGAGTCCTGACAGTTAACCGATCAGTGCGGCACGTGTTTTCCTTTGGCTGGGAGGGCTGAAGACATTTAGCAACAGAAGGGAAAGAGTCTACCCTTCCTCAGGGACTTCTTGACCAAATTAATGTCTTGTGGTTTTCAACATACAAGTCTTTCACCTCTTTAGTTAAATTTATTTCTAGGCATTGTATTCTTTTTGATGCAATTGTAAATGAGATTGTTGTCTTTATATCTCTTTATGATAGTTTGTTTCCAGTGCCCAGAAACACAACAGATCTTTGTATATTGATATTTTTATCCTGCAACTTTACTGAATTGTTTATTAGGTCTAATAGTTTTTTGGTGAAGCCTTTAGGGTTTTCTGTAAGTAATATTATCACATCTGAAAACAGTGACAGTTTTATTTCTTCTTTTCCAAGCTGGATGCCTTTTCCTCCTTCCTTCCTTCCTTCCTTCCTTCCTTCCTTCCTTCCTTCCTTCCTTCCTTCCTGTCTGTCTTTCTGTCTTTCCTTCTTCCTTTCTTCCTTCCTTCCTTCCTTCCTTCCTTCCTTCCTTCCTTCCTGTCTGTCTTTCTGTCTTTCCTTCTTCCTTTCTTCCTTCCTTCCTTCCTTCCTTTCTTCCTTTCTCTTTCTTTCTTATTTTCTTCTTTTCTTCCTTTCTTTTTTCTTCCTTTTGCCGGGTTGCTCTGGCTAGGACTTCCAATGCTATGTTGAAGAAAAATGGTGAAAGTGGGCACCCTTGGCCTGTTTCTGACATTAAAGGAAAGGCTTTCTGCACTTTGCCACTCAGGATGATGTTGTCATGGGCTTGTCGTACATGACCTCTACTATATTGAGGTATGTTCCCTCTCTACCCAGGTAACATTCTTAGTGTCAATTCCAAATTTCCAAAGCTAAGCACTGAAGCATCTTACAATCCTCTAAACTGCCCCTCTATCAGTAAAAATAAATTTACTTCTTTATCCTTTAAAACTTAACCAACCATCCTTGTTCTCTTATAAATGTGAAATGATTGTTGATTCTGTATAACTCATTATGAATGTATTGATAAATTTTTAAAGTTATTTATTTTGGGAGAGAGAGAAAGAGAGCACATGAGTGGGAGAGGGGCAAAGAGAGAGGGAGAGAGAGAATCCCAAGTAGGCTCATGCTGTCAGCCTAGAAACCAATGTGGGGGTGCTCTCACCACCGGATCATGATCTGGCTGAAATAGAGATGGATGCTTAACCAACTGAGCTGCCCAAGTGCCCCAAATATGTCTTAAATGAGAAGTAATTACTGGTCATATCCCCCAGAGAAATTGTCCCCTAGGACTATTAAAAAGACACGTAAAAGGACATTCCTTAGTGTATCATTAGCTATAAAAAGCACTAGATAAGTAGGCAAATGGATGAGTTAATCAGAATTGATACACAACCAACCTGTATGGAATGAAACAAAGTACCAAAAGTGTAAAAAGCAACATAAGTAAATTGTTAAAAACATACTATTATTTCAAAAAAGAAATAAAAAAAATACAATCTATAATATGATATTATTTATGTAAAATTTTAGGCATAGATTTACAACCACCACCACATAGCTCTCACAGATAAATATCAGATATATTTCACTGGGTACCAGATGAAAGGGTAAAAGAGAAAACGTGAATCACAGATGAAAGGGGCTGAAATATGAAAATAAAGTTCAATAAGGTAAAATAGAGCCTGCCTGCCTTATGATAGTGATGTTCCAGAAGCAAAGACACGTAATTAATTCTGGAGATTCTTAGCGATTAATTAATTCTGAGATTCTTAAATATTACAATAAAAAAAGTAAAAGGAAAGGGAAAATGACATAAAAATCAAGTAAAACAGAAGTAAACCAAACTCTGTTTGCATCTTAGGACAAACATTCATGTGGGCTGGGAGCATCGCTTTCAAATAATTGCCTATAATTATTAGAGGCAGCAATGTAAATTGAGGGCTCTTGCCTTCGTGCTCCTCAATGAGGCCTTTCAGGAAACTGTCAGCTCTCCCTGCAGAATATATTCAGAATCCGATCACTTGTCACTGTCTTCTCTCCTACTGCCTTCACCTGCCATCCGGTCTTTTGTTCATAATTGTTTCCACTCTTGCCCTCTTGTAGTTTCTTCTCCAAAAAAAAAAAAAAAAAAAAAGAAAAAATAGAAAAATCCATCCCAGATCGTGTCCCTCTCATGCCCAAAACCTCCCAATGTTTCACATCTCCCCCAGAATAGCCTCCACTCTTTAGCTAAGCCCTACATTACCCTGCTCCTTGCTTTCTGACTTTGTCTTCGACCAAGTTGCCCTTCATCCACCATGTTCCATCCACAGGGACCTTCCTGTTCTGCCTGAAACACACAGAACGCGCTCTTGTCTCAGTGCCTTTACACTGGCTATGCCCTCTGCTGGAACATTCTTCCAATACTTGCTCCTTCACTTATCTGTGATTTAGTCTCAAATTCTGCCATATCAGAGAAAACTTTTGCATCTAGCTAATCTAAAATAACACCCTTTCTCATCATTTGTTCTCTCCCTGTTTTGCTCTTTTTATTTCTTTTTAGCACTGGGCAGCACCTGACATATGCTCTCATTGTTTCCCTCACTGGGGCCGCAAAAAAGGTTATTGCTGTGTCTCCAGAACGTAGAACAATGTTGGGTTCATGTTTGTGTGCATAACTATAGAAGTGACATGTTGACCAGAATAAAATACAATGGAAAATGAGTAACAAGATAAGGCATTAATAACACAGCATTTTATAATAATTTGAAATTTAATACGTAACCTCTTTTGAGGCATAAGAGTTATGCCTCCTTTTATTTAAAAAAAGTAATAAAAGCAAATTGATGCTCAGCAAACTTCAACCATTGCCTAAGACTCCTCATCTAGGAAAAGATAATTTTAATTTTAGGGCTAACGTCGGTGGACTCTTCATTTTGAAACTTCTTCATCGAATGGTGATTCCCAAGTGCATTTTCAAAGATTTCTCATTTCCCCCTGCAGTTCATCATTTAGTCCCAAATTAAGATTCTCTGAAAGTTTCATCTGTGCGAAAATGTGTGAAATGCCAGGCATGTGGTCTCACTCCTAAATAAAGATTCCACTTAAATAAATGTAACAACCAGTAATTATTTACACCTTCATGACAGTTTTCAACTTGACAGGTTTAGAAGGAGGGGGGCAGGTTGATCAGAGGGAAAGAAAGCTACTAAGCTCAGCAGTATTTGAATCAAGCAGCTACAAATTCATCATAAAATGCGGAGCTGCTTGCAAAGCTCTAACCTCGTGCAGAAGACATAAGAAGACGGCTTTGCCAAGGGGCATGAATCAAGAACTTTCTTTAGGAGCTCGTTCCTTAGGGGAAGTATCCCTTCATAAAAAAATTGTTTTTAAGAAATACCCACATGGTGAAATAATTTTGCCCCCTTACTACATAAAATACACTAGTCTCAAGCTTGTTCTGCAAGGAACAAGGAATTCTTTTATTGCAATATTGCTGCTGTTTATGCAGCCACAAATAGGCTGCACTGTTCTCCCTTTGGGATGTTGGGGGAATTGGGAGGGAATTGGGAAGAACACTTTGGTATGGGCTCTTCAATACTAGCATGGCTAAGCTATTGGGACTAATTTTCTTCAGCTTCTGTCAGAATGCCAGGTATGTAGTAATGAGGTTCGTGATATACAGCGGATACAGGATTCAAGCCAACTTTTCCCGTAGATTTTGAGGAAGGTTTGGGGCAGTGCATAAAAGCATACACGTTTACAGTGAGAAGATACCTAACATCTCCCCAAAATAAAAAGAGCACAGACATCCGATTCTATTTACTGCAGTGTCCAACTAGCTTTCTTCTTTGTTAGTGATCGTACTTGGAAATTTAGCTGAATCTTAAATGCAGTAAATGTAGTGTTTACCAAACCTGAGCCTTTACTTTCAGCTCTGTGATTCCAGAGTGTGTACCTTTTGAAATCGTATTCCCCGCATTAAAGAGTTAATGAGTCACTGGTTTTTTTCTAGAGACTTTAGGCTGACACAGTTAGCAATATCTCCAAAGGAACATTACATTTGAAATGAGGAGATGTGTAACTATCATAACTGAACTTTCTAGTTGCACCTCCCTAATACCTAAATTTTTGTGCTGGCTGGTAAAGGTTTCTTGTTATGTCCGATCTTGATCATCTGCCAGCCTCTTGCTTACACAACACACCTGAACCCAGTGAGGTAAACAAGGAATCACCTGGGCTCTATAGCATCATCTCTATATTCCAGAGTGGTGGGGACTTCCAAAATACCTTTCGCACTCAAAGTCTGGATTTTGGCACCTGCCCCACCAGAGGATCTTAGAGGAATCGCCCTCACCTCCTCTCCCTGAATCACTACAACTGGCCCTTGCTCAGAACGTGTTATTTGGGGGTCTGTGTGAGCCCTTCACTTTTCATAAGCTTTACATTAATTTTGTGCCTTCTCATCTCATCTCCTCTGTTTCTCCAGGAGTTATTCTCATGAAATTGTCTCCCACCATCCACAAGGCCCAGAAGTGGACTGGGGCAAGCCCTGGGCTCTGTAGTCAGGGCTATGAACTCTAGATTGAGGTACCAACTGAAAATCCTGGCACCCTACTTACATCCTTGCCAAATTCCTCCACACCTCCGTCTCTTCACCTCTATAATGACGATGATAGACTTCCAACTTACCATGTCTCCAAGTGCTGAATGAAACAATCATTGCAAAGAACATAGGCAAATACTTACCATAGAGTAGCTGCTTGATAAAGGAAACGCATTCAATCTGCCTCCAACACTCTTAATTTAGAAAGTCATTCCTTCGGACATTTATTAATCTTTCATACTTTATTCCTTCAAAAGTAAAATATCTATTGCATAATTTATTGAACTTATCAAAGGAAAGGAGGAAGTCTAAATCCCATGAGTCCTACAAATGATTTCATATATCCTATACTTTCATATTTGCTTGTATTTTTTAATGTCTTTTATTTATTTCTGAAAGAGAGAGAGAGAAAGAGAGAATGAGCAGGGGAGGGTCAGAGAGAGAAAGGGAGACACAGAATCTGAAACAGGCTCCAGGCTCTGAGCTAGCTGTCAGCACAGAGCCCGACACGGGGCTCAAACCCACAAACCGTGAGATCATGACCTGAGCTGAAGTCGGAGGCCCAACCGACTGAGCCACCTAGGTGCCCCTGTATTGTTTGTTCCAATACTGCAAAAAAAAAATATTTGCACCAATTCACCCCTGCTATCAGAACTGGAGACACGTGAGCATTTTAGGTACAGTTCAAAATTTGTTTATGTGCACTCCGTACAACGTTATCTGTAATATCATTTCAAGGGTATACCCCTTGTTCTTTCTACGAGGTTATAAACTCATCTGAAATAAAGTTCTTCAGCTTCTCTAATATTTGTCACCAATGAGCTGGACATCAAATTATTCTTATGAGCTGTTCAAATTGGATTGTTGGAAAAGCTCAGTGAAGTGGAACTGACTGCTGCCAACATTACATTTAATGAGACTATATAGCTGCATATTTGAAACGTGTAAATGACTTCTTCCTGAGAATTCTGACTTGCATAGCCTTGTCTGGAGTGCCTCCTTCTTGGGTGAGCTAATCCTGGACTTCATTCTGATCTGTAACAAGCAGTTCTGTCTGAAGAAGAATACATTTTTCAGAGAACAGAGAGCCACTTTCACAGTCAACAAGTCCAAACGCAAGTTGTGTATTTTTTGTTGATGATGGAAATACCATCCAGGCTCAAGCTCTGCAGCAACCCCTGGGAGCCATACGAAAGATGTGTAAGTGAAGGAAATTTGTCACAAGAGGCTATTTCCAACAATCAATATTTATTAAGCACCTACAATTGGCCATATTTAGACTCTCAACTGCAAGAACAAAAAATACAGACATATCTCTGCCTTCATGGAGATTTCAATAGGGATAGGGAGAGAAACATAAATGGAGCGTGGCAATCATTTAGTATTTTTTAAATGGAGTGAGCTAAATAGTTAACAAGCGCTTGCTACGTACAAAGCCTTGACTTGGTATTTTGGATGCAAAGGCAATGAAGACGCAGTCCCTTGTTGCAAGGACTTAGCCATTTAACAGAGGAGATAAGCAAGAAAACAGGAGACAACTGTCATTTGATGAGTATGACTCTTTAGTATGTCTCAAATGCTCATTATGTGCTATGACTCTTCTAAGTCTTTACAGAAGGGTCCTCCAAAATTGTGTGTTCTTGATACTTTGTTGTATGTACCTACAATTAGACTCGGAGCCCCCAAGAGTGAATAGCTGCTGAGGATGTAGCTTGCCAGACTCAAAGGCTAACAAAGGAGACAAAGAAGCCTTCTAGCTTTTAATGATTTGAATGTTGGCCTTATGCCCACACCATATCAAGATTCGGCAGTTCTCTAAGGAGCCCATTCATTAAGTTGAGTCAATGAGCTAGCCTTTCTTATTCATTCTGATTCTTCCCTCACCCCCTTCAAAGAGGAGATACCTTGATGGAGAGTCAGTCTTGACCCAAAAAGGCTAACATAAAGCCCAGGTATTATCATAAACCACTTTTGGAGCAGGTCATATCAAATGATTATAATTAAGTTAATTGGGAATCACCCTGTACCTAAATCTTCTCAGAAAGATAAAGTTAAGGGGCAACTGGGTGGCTCAGTTGGTTTAAGTGTCCAACTCTTGGTTTCGGCTCAGGTCATGGTCTCATTGTTCGTGAGATCAAGCCCGGCATCTGGCTCTAAGCTGACAGTATAGAGCCTGCTGGGGATTCTCTCTTGGCCTCTCTCTCTCTCAAAAGAAATAAATAAACTTAAAAAAAAAGAAAAAGAAAGATAAAAGAATATTGAGAACGTCTATTTTAGTCTTATGGGTGTGCAGAGCTGGAAAGGGCATCACCTCTGCTTTTACAACAACAGAAGAGCTGGACAAACTAAGCTTATGAATTTTCCTGTAACTATGAGAGCTGAGGCCACAGGGCAACCAAAATCTCAGGAGTGAAAGGTGTCTGCAGGACAACACAGTGTGAAATGCAACCACTGTCTTACTTGGGGCTGAGGAAACCATTCGCTGGTAGGCAGAGTTTAGCCAAAGCGGCTGGAAAATTGTTACGGGGCCAGGCGAGCAAAGACTGGAGAAATCCTCATGGCTCTAGCAGTTAGGGAGTCTGCACCTCTGCAGGCTCTTTCTTCGTGAATCCCACAAGGTGCTTACAGAAAAGATTAAAGTCTTAAGAAATATCCCCTTGTGGGGAGCCTGAATGGTTCAGTTGGTTAAGCATCCAACATTGGCCCAGGTCATGATCTCACGGTTTGTGAGTTCAAGCCCCGCATCAGCCTTTCTACTGTCAGCACCAAGCCCGCTTCAGATCCTCTGTCTCCCTCTCTGCCTCTCTCCCCACTGCAAAAAGTAATAATAACTAACATTAAAAGAAATGAAATGTCCCCTTGGTGTGCATCTGGGGGGTGGGCAGTAACCACTGTGGGAGGGACATAAAGTTCCACCTGGATGATTCTTCCCTATTTCTCCTATGAAAAGTAAACAGTCATCCAAACACTGTCATCCTTAGGATACTGTTGAAAACCCATTACAACTAAGAGAGAAGAAAATAAACCTATCAAAAATGCAAACTGGGTCTAGAACAACAGTCGGAACAGAACCAGGAATACAGAAAAGATCACGTCCCCAAGTCCAAAGGACACATGGCTAAGACCAAAGATTTATCAGAACAAGAAAACATTCCCCACTGTTGCTTTCCAGTGCTCAGTTAGTGAACACTGAGTAACAAATAAGAGCAGAATACAGCTGAAACAGAGTAAGGAGAAGGGAAAGAGCTCAGAAAGAGACGCTGAGGAAAACCGCAAAGGAAAGACATAAAGTTGAGAGGGATGGTGACATTTGGCAAACCAACCCCCACATTGGACACAAGTGATTACTAGAACACTTAAACATGATGGTGGGCTTTGTGTAAACATAGCAGCAACCCACTCAAAATTAGCTCAATTCCTGACTGGATTTGCCTTAAAACACCCTAATGGTTTGGCAGAAAGAAAGATATAATTATTTTCAGACCTCAACACTACTGTTCTCAGTCTCTACTACCTTATTTCTACCATTTCAACAACAGCCAAAAAAAAAAAAAAAAAAAAAAAAAAAAAAAAAAAAAAGGAAAA
>NW_027528417.1:2543521-2563542 GCF_008692635.1 Crocuta crocuta
AAAAAAAAAAAAAAAAAAAAAAAAAGATGAGACAAAAGGCAAGAAAAAATAAGAATCTCAGATATGAACTAGATTCATATATGAAATATGTTTGCATGATGCAACAGGGAGTTGAAAATTATGATGATCAATATGGTAAAGGCTCTAATAAAAGGGTGAGCAAAGTATGGCCCCACAGCCAAATGGAGCCAACATGCTTGAATGTGGTCCATGAGCTAAGAACAGATTTTAGATTTTTAAAGATTTGGGGGAAAAATCAAAAGAAGAATAGTATCTCAAGCCATTTAAAAGTTAGATGAATTTCAACATTCAGTATCCTAAAATAAAGTTTTACTGAAACAGAATCACATTCGTGTATATATTCTATGTGGCTGCTTTTGTGCTACAACATGAGAGTTGGTTATGACAGAGGTCACATGGATAGGAAAACCTAAAACATTTGCAACTTGACTCCTTACATAAAAGGCTTTCCAACCTCTGCTCAAGCAGGAAAGGTGCCTCCCTCCAGGATCACATGGCTAATTTCCTCAGAGACATATAAGTGATAACAAATGGAAATGTTAAAAAAGAGAAACAGTAACAGAGATAAAGGATACCTTTAATGAACTCATCAGTCAGAGCTGGGGAAAAATCGGTGAACTTCACGACAGTTCCTATAAATTACTCAAACTGAAATAAAAGGCATAAAATAAGTGGAAAAAAATCAGAACAGAAATAAAAGTAGTAAAATAAGTGAAACAATCGGAGCAGAGCATCTGAGAGCTGTGTTAAATGGTCTAACATTTCAGATACCAGCAATCGAAGAAAGAACACAGTATAAAAGAAATATATGAAGATATGAGGAAGCAATGGTTGAATGTTCAAATACTATGGGCACCGAACCAGAGGTCCAAGATATGACACTCAGAGAAATCCAAGCGGAATAAAACACACACACACACACACACACACACACACACACACACATTCAACCTGCTAAACTTAAAAGATTAAAAAAAATCCTGAAGGCAGCCGGAAATAAAAGCTACATTAGATAAAGAAGAGGAAAAAATGAATTCTAAAAGACATCTCAGCAGAAACTGTGTAAGCTAGAAAACACTAAAATAATATCACTTTTTCTTCTTTACAGAAAGAAAAAAAGTGTTAGTCTTGAATTTATATCCAGTGAAACTGTCTTTCATGAGTAATGTAGAAATAAATATTTTTCTCAAACAAAACTGAGGAAATTGATCGACAGAAGAACTTCTTTGCCAAAAACATTAAATGATATTACTCAGACAAAAGGAGTGTGGTATCAAACAAAAAGTTAACCTACACAAAATTTGAAGTGCAATAAATGAGGGGAAATAACATATTTTTGTTATTTAACTTCTTAATAAAAAGGTAACTTACTGTCAAGCAAAATTAATGACAATGTGCTGTATGTTCATAGCATATGAAAAGCTGAAACACATGGCAAGAATAGCCCAGAGAATAAAAGAAAGTAATTGGGAATGTATTTCTGTTAAGGCCTTTAAGGCCTTTGCACATCAAATCTACAATATAATTTGAAGATATTCTCTAATTAGTTAAAGATGCATATTGTAAATCCTAGGGAATATCACTGAAAAAATCAACAAGAAGTATATATTAACACCAAAGATAAATTAAATTTAAGAAAAAAAGCTCAGTTAATCGAAGACAAGATAGGAACAGAGAGACAGAAGAAAAAGAAGACATGATCAAATAGAAAATAGCCACTGGGATAGTATATTTTAATCTAAGCAGTCAATAATTACATTAAATTTTAATGGCCTAGGTGCACCTGGGTGGCTTAGTTGGTTAAGTGTTCCACTTCGGCTCAGGTCATGATCTCACTGCTCGTGAGTTCGAGCCCCGTGTTGGGCTCTGTGCTGACAGCTCAGAGCCTGGAGCCTGCTTTGAAATCTGTGTGTCCCTCTTTCTCTCTCTGCCTCTCCCCTGCTCGTGCTCTGTTTCTTGCTCTCTCAAAAATAAATAAAACATTAAAATTTTTTTAAAAAATTTAAAAAAATGTTTTAGTTTAGCGGCCTAAAATCCTACTTATATCTCAGATACTGTCAGATCAGATTTTAAAAAGCAATAATCAACTATATGTCATTTACAATAAATTAACTTAATCATAAATACATATATAGGTTATAAGTAAATGGTTAGAAAATATACACAACACAACACTCACCAAAGAAAATGAGAGTGACTATATAAATCTCAGGAAAAAAGTAGAGATAAGAAGGAATAAAGTGATAAAAGGGGATGGTAATGATAAAAAGGTCAGTGCGCTGGAAGATAAAACAATAGGACTTACCCAGTCTGAGCAAGAGAAAGAAAATAGAGTGGAAATAAAAATAAGCAGAGCCTCAGAGATCTATAGGACAATAATGAAAAATCTAACATTCCTGTCCTCGGGGTTCCAGAAAGAGGAGTAGGTGAAACAAAAAAAGTGCTAGAAAAATAATGTCTGAAAATTTTCCAAATTTGACATTTCCCCAATTTGACAAAAAGCTGAGAAAACTCCAGATAGGAAAAACTCAAAAATTTTTTTTTAAAAAAAGCACACCAAGTCACATAAAAACCAAACTTTTGAAAAGAAAAACTAAAGTAAAATTTTTGAAAGCAATGAGAGCGAAACAACACTTAACTATAGAAGAAACACAAGTCTAGGAAGAGCATATGCCGTGTCAGAAACCATGGAGACTGGAAGGAAATGGCACAAAATTTTCAAGTGAGGAGAAAAAAGAACTGTCATCTCAAAATTGTAAATCAGTGAAAGTGTCTTTCAGGAATTAAAGGCGAATCAAGATATTCTCAGATGAACAAAACTAAAAGAATTTGTTACTAGAAGAACTACCCTAAAAGAATGACTGGAGGAATGTTTCTAGAAAGGAAAAAAAGCGGGGCGCCTGGGTGGCTTAGTCGGTTAAGCGTCTGACTTTCGCTCAGGTCGTGATCTCGCGGTTCGTGGGTTCGAGCCCCGCGTCGGGCTCTGTGCTGACTGCCAGNTAAAAAATAAAATAAAATAAATAAAAAGGAAACAAAGTGATAAGGGAAGGAACTAAGAATGTCAGGAAAGGAGAACTAATGATAGATTAAATTCTAAAAATATACAGATAAAGTACATAGTCCTTCTCCTCTTGAGTGTTTTAAATTCTTTGACAGTTGAAGTAACAGGTGTAACACTGTCTGATGTGATTCTAAATGTAAATGTACATACAGTAAGCATTAAACATGATTATATTATAAATAAAGTAAATATTTAAGGTAATTTTGTTATAGAGGAGCATAAGTAGACCCAAAGGTAGGTAAGATTTCTACATTTCACTCAAACTGGTATAATAGTGACAGCAGTGGACTTTGATAAGTTTTGTGTATGTAATATAATACCTACAGAAACAATTTTAAAAGATACACAAAGAAATATATACAAAACAAAGCAGGTAAGTTAAAAGGGAACTCTTAAAACTGATAAATGAGCCACAGAAAGGCATGAAAGAGAACAGATGAAAAACAAAGAGAACAGAAAATAAAACACAAAAATACCAGATATATTAGACTTAAACTCTAATATATCCATAAATTCATTAAATGAAAATTCTCTACACTAAATTCACTAAATGAAAACTATCTTTTAACTAAAAGGCAGAAATTGACAATTAAAAGCAGAAATTGACAAAGTAGACAAAAATATGACTCAACTATATGCTATCTACAAGAAACTCCCAGGGCACCTGGGTGGCTGAGTCAGTTAAGCATCCGACTTCAGCTCAGGTCATGATCTCACGGTTTGTGAGTTCAAGCCCCGTGTCGGGCTCTGTGCTGACAGCTCGGAGCCTGGAGCTGCTTCAGATTCTGTGTCTCCCTCTCTCTCTGCCCCTCCCTTGCCCCTGCTCACTCTCTCTCTCTCTCTCTCAAAAATAAACAGTTTGAAGGTTTCATACATTTAAATATATATCTATTACATGATTCAGCAATCTCACTTTTAGGTATCTTTCCAAGAAAAATGAAAACTGATGTTCATAAAAAATGGTACACAAATATTATAATAATTATTTAATAAGCTCTCAAAACTGAAAACAACTCAGATAATTTTCTTTTATTTATTTATTNAGATAATTTTCAAGGAGTGAATGGATGGATAAATCTTGGTGCATCCACACAATAAGACACTATCATAGATTAAAATGGATATAATATTGATTCATGTAACAACATAGATGAAACTTTAATAGTTTTTGGTTAAGTGAAAGTAAAAAGAACCAAAGTGTTACATATTATATCATTCTACTTACATGGCTTTCTGGAAAGAACACAAATGCATGGATGGAAAATAGGTTCCTGTTGCCAGTTGTTGGGTTGACTACAAAAAAGGCACCTTGGGGAAGTTTAGGAGGAGATGAAACTTACTATTATTATTATTATTTTAATATTTACTTATTTTGAGAGAGAGGGAGGGAGAGAGAGAACAAGTGGGGGAGGGGCAGAGAGAAAGAATCCAAAGTAGACTCTTCACTGTCAGCACACAGCCCAACGGGGGCTCAAAACTCAAGAACCATGAGATCATGATGTGAGTTGAAATCAAGAGTTGGATGCTCAACTGACTGAGCAACCCAGACACTCCAGGAACTTTTTTGTAAAAGAAAAATGCTGATGCTCATACAAATTTATACCAAAAATAGTGAGTTTTACCATACATACATTTTAAAATAGCAACCATGATGTGGGGGAAACCGAAGATAGACTGTACCCTGTAATCAATGAATCTTAAATGTATGAGAAAAATGTTGTATAAGCCACACAGAAGGGGGCAGGGGGGAAAGGAGCTGACCTAATTAACTTTAGAGAACAGTGTTTTGACTGGATCTTGTAAAGGTGAAGACAAAAAAATAACAGTGCATCAATATTGTGATCTAGATGGTAAACTTGTTTTCAAAGATGTGTGAGTTAGCAATATTCTGGGGTATAATAGAATTGCATATATAAGCAAATATAGCACAGATAATTAGAACCAGGTTTTTCATTGTCAGAAAAAAAAATTATAGATAAAGGAAGGGGGAAAGCTAGAGCCCTCTAATGCTAGATTGGACTCAGAGTTATGGCTATAAAAGTCACACACACACACACACACACACATGCTTGCATGAGTCTGCTGAGTCAGTCTAGAAGAATGACATCCTATTATTAATGAATGCACTCAGCAGCTGGGTCTTGGGTTCTAAATACTTATCAAAAAGGGCCAGGAGGGTGCCCGGGTGACTCAGCTGGTTAAACTGCTAACTCTTGGTTCTGGCTCAGGTCATGATCTCACAGTTCACGGGTTTGAGCCCTGCATCAGGCTCCATGCCAACGGCTTGGGATTCTCTCTCCCTCTCTTTCTGCCCCCCACCTGCTCGGGCTGTTTCTACCTCTCTCAAAAACAAATTTTAAAAACGAAAGGCCAGAGCTTTCTGGTAGTCAGGCAGGGAAAGTCCAAGAGAAGTTTATAGTATTGCTGGTGCCAGAGTATAAGGGAAAAAATGAAAGAGAAAAAGAAAAATTGGAAAGGAAGGAGAAAATGAGACACATCAAAAACAAACAAGAAACAAGAAAGAAAGAAAGAAAGAAAGAAAGAAAGAAAGAAAGAAAGAAAGAAAGAAAGAAAGAAAGAAAGAAAGAAAGAAAGAAAGAAAGGAAGGAAGGAAGGAAGGAAGGAAGGAAGGAAGGAGGGAAGGAAGGAGGGAGGGAGGGAGGGAAGAACGGAGGGAAGATCATCTTCAAGACAGATTTCAATGATTCAGTGTAGAAGGAACAAAGAAAACAGAAATGCACCTTTAGAACACTATGGTAATTAATAACTCCTGCCCTCAGGATCAATCCTAAAACTAAGTAGATAACAGTGTAAGGACAAAAGGGATATTTGCAGTCTCAAAATACCCCCTCCCTGTATGTATTAATTACAAAAGGAAGGCAGGGACTCTAGAGTGGAAAACTATGGCAGATGCCACCTTAACCACATGACCAAAGTTACCATCATCAGGAATGAGGAATATCAATGTAATGTGCCCCTGGCCCAATGTACTAAGCAGAACATATTGCATCTGTGGAATAATTTTCAGTAAAGCATAATTTGAATTTAATTATAACACTCACAAATTGAGTGACAATCACCAAAATAAGGGATCTGTTTCCTGAAAATCTTTTAGATAAGAGTGAGACATTATCAGTTTGGAGGATATTAAGAAGTCAAAACAACTAACTGCAATGTGGGTTTTAGATGTTGTCTTAGAACAGAAAAAATAGTTAGTGGAAAAGCTGGTGAAATCAGCATAATTCTCACATAATGTGAAAGTCAAATGCATGATGTAAACGTGCAAAAAAAGAAAAGAGCAAACTTGGTAGATTTTCCTAAGAGTGAAGATTCTGATTCCAATGAAGCTAGGCAGTCTTAGCTCATTAATAGATCAGGGTTAGTACCTAAATTGAATTGATAGATCAATGTCGGTCTATGAATTAATTGGAGTGTTTCAGCCAAGACTTCTTAATCTGCCCAGTCTTATTACCAAGTCCCTCGTTGTATGTTCTGATGCTGGACAGAGAGACGGTAGTCAAGCAATTGCACATATCAACAAATTTATAATGAAATTTGTCTTCATAACCCAAATGGCTTAGAATCTCAACTTTTCCAATGGTGAAGTAGTGTGACCACATAGTCTTTCTTCTCACAGCTGTCGCATACGGTCATAAACTAGCATGTTTAAAGTTGAGGGTGTGTGGTTAACTTTTGTTAATTTTATTAAAGTCTCACCGAGGCAAAGGCACTTGTTACATGGAATTCCATTAAATCCAATGACACAATCCCAAGTAGTTACAATAAATTCCATTTTACAAATGAGAAAATAAAGACTCTGAGAGTGAAGTAACAATTTCCCGAGGCCACAGACACTAACGAGTGGCAGATTCCGGATTTGAAATCAGAATGGTCTGTCTCCATCCTCCATGCTTTTTTAGGTGAGGTTGTTAGATTCTTTTTAAAATATATGACCTTTGCCATAGTTTGGCCATTATTGGTAATGCTGCTATAAACACCCCTGTGCATGTATCCCTTCGAATTAGTATTTTTCTATCCTTTGGGTAAATACCTAGAAGTGCAATTGCTGAATCATAAGATAGTTCTATTTTCAGCTTCTTGAGGAACTTCCATACTGTTCTCCAGCGTGGCTGCACCAGTTTGCATTTCCCCCAACAGAGGTAGGAGGGTTTCCCTTTCTCCACATCCTCGCCAACACCTGTTGTTTCTTGTGTTGTTAATGTTAGCCATTCTGACAAGTGTGAAGTGATATCTCATTGTAGCTTTGATTTATATTTCCCTAATAATGTTGAGCATCTTTTCATGTGTCTGTTGGGAAAAAAAGAAAGAGAGAAACTGAGAAACAGACTCTTAATTATAGAGAACAAACTGATGGTTACCAGAAGAGAAGTGGGTGAGGCAGGGGTGGGGAGGGTTGTTGTAAAATAGGTAATGGGGATTAAGGAGTGAGCTTGTGATGAGCATCAGGAAAAAAAGAAAGGGAGAGAAAGCTATGCAGACCTTCCCTTTATGTAAATACACCTTGGGAGTCATCAGTGAATATAAGCGTGTGGCTCATGGAAAGGGCAGAAGATTTGGATAAGTCAAATGTTTAAATTGGGCTAGATTTTTAATATTAAAAATTATTGAGGCCCCTGGATGGTTCAGTCGGTTAACCATTGGACTCTTTTTTTAATGGCATTTTATATTTTTTAATGTTTATTTATTCTTGAGAGAGAGAGAAAGAAAGCATGTGAGCAGGGGAGGGACACAGAGAGAGGGAGACACAGAATTTGAAGCAGGCTCCAGGCTCCAAGCTGTCAGCACAGAGCCCAATGTGGGGCTCAAACTTACAAACCGTGAGTTCATGACCTGAGCTGAAGTTGGACACTTAACTCACTGAGCCCCCCAGGGGCCCCAGCCATTGGACTCTTGATTTCAGCTCAGGTCATGATCTCATGGTTGTGAGATCCAACTCCACATCAAGCACCATGCTGGGTGGGGGAGCCTGCTTACGATTCTCTCTCCTGCTCCCTCTGTCCCTCCTCCACTCACTCACACGTTCTCTTTCTCTCAAAAAGATATCATTACTTGTCATTAGAAAATGAAATAAAAATAGGGGCACCTGGGTGGCTCAGTTGGTTAAGTGTCTGATTCTTGGTTCCAGCTCAGGTCATGGTCTCACGGTTCATGAGTTCAAGGCTTGCATCAGAGTCTGTGCTGATTGGGATTCTCTCTCAAAATAAATAAATAAACTTTAAAGACTAATAAAATAAAATAATATATATGACATTTTTAAGAAAAGTACCCAAAATAAATGTTCAACAGAATGGATTACCTATAATGTGCATCCCCCTCGTAGTCACAGTCCCGATAAAAAAAGGGAATATTGTCAATACTTCAGAAAACACCTCCTTCTGTATCCTCTCCAAATCATGCTCTTCCCTTCTCCCTAAAGCTATAGGATATTTGTATTTCTAACTCTATAATTTATTTTTGCTTACCTTTGTAAATTGCAATAAAGGAGATACACACACACGCACACACGCTCCATGTATAAAATGTATTTGCTTGTAGCTGACTCATTTCACCTACATATATCCATAATTCATTGAGTTTCACTTTTCTCTACTATTCCAGTGCATAGATATACCACAATTGACTTATCCATTATACCATTGATGGCTATTTGGGTAGCTTTGACTGTTTAGCTACTAAAATTATACGGGTCTGCTCAATTTTGCACTTATCTCTTAGTATACATGGAAGTCTATAGACATATAGACACGAAAACTTTGGTCACTTTTGTTATCATCCTATACACACATAAAGTAACATAGTAGATATTATCCATTTATAGTGTGTCGGCAATATGAATTGGGAAAAATCAGTTTGTAACATCTCTTAACTTCACATCTTTCCATAAAAAAACACCCAAAAAACTTTTTGATGCCGTTTTACATGTTTTTCCTTGCAATTAAGCTCATGTTTTACTCGAGTCTAGAATTCTGTAAAAATTTTGTTTAGTACTTATAGGCTATATAAACATAAATTATTATCATCAAACAAGTTGAATTAAAAAAGACTTGTATCCACTTTCATCTTACTTCTTTTCAGATGTGTTGCTAAGGTGGGTCATATTTGATGAGGACAAAAAGAATGTGACAATTAAAAATTGTTTCCTTATTAAGAACATTTTAACTTTAAAGTTGTTTAATTAACATTATTGACAATTATTGTGATCCCGTCATTTAATATTACTGTAAATAATAGTAATAACAGGAAAAGAAAAACACTTTTACCTGTAAGGAAACCTCAGTTTTTATCCCTCAATTGCAGTTAACACCTAATGACTACATCCTACAGAGTGAATAGCATGCTTCTGTAAGAACTAATTGAGCAAATCACCAGTGAATTGTACGAGATCAAATAGTATTGATTCCTAGTTATCCATGTGACAGAATCAATTTCTTCTGCTGTGTCTGGAAACACTGGAAGATGTCACTATTTTATCATTGAAGCTGTACAATATAGGAATGGCAATACAAGTAACTCTGTTCTGGGCTTGTATGGCTTCTGGGACATCAAATAATTTACGTGTTGCTCAGTTTCGGAGTTGAAGTTAGCCATAGAAATGACAACTTCCAATGAGATAAAGCAGTTCCTTAGTTTAGAATTTCCCAATTTGGCCTCCCCCAAATGGAGTTTTATAATATACTCCAAGAAACAAAAACCCAGAGGCAAATAAACTTGTGAAACTTTGCTTATAGAGTCCCTTGCGATTCTTTAACATAATAAATAGTATGGGAAGTCCTGAAGTAGAGAAGCCAGGCTTACATCTATGCCTGGGCTGATCCATAAAGACTTTGATTTGCACCAGATTCTGGTAGCTACAAGGTCAACCTGTATAAAATAGTGATAATCTTCTATTCTTTGACTCCACCCTTTCCTCACCCAAAAGACAGTGGGCTTTTCTGTTCTATGGTTCAGCTTCTTGGTACTTCCAAAGGTTGGGTTCATCTTTATTTGCCCTGAGCTACCTTGGAAGGAGAAGTAACAGAGGAGGATAGATGAATGCCCAACTCTATGAAAAAGCCTGAACTCACAGGGAGAAAAGTATAGTGGCCACGTTAGGGACGCTCGACCACAGAAAGGCAGGTACAGAACACAGGGATAGTCCCAGCAAACCCAGAGCAGCAGAGCACAAAGCAGAAAGAAGTCTAGATGTTGACGGCGGGGTGGCAAGTTAAGAGCGTTGGGGACCATGGCAGACTCAAGTGTGACAGCCTCTAGAAGATTTGCTGGGTGATGGAAGCGTAAGAGATGATTGTAAAATCTACAGGAACGGGAATGACACTTCAAAAAATAACTCAGATTAGATTTCACGCCAGTGTGGGTCGATGAGGGCCAGGATGGATTTAATCTGATGTGGGATGTGTATGACTCTAAGCAAACGTGATTAGTAATGACCTTGCCCTGTACTTGTTTCAGGCACTTTCCCCACTTAGTCGAGATTTGTTGTTTTTTGTCACATTTCCTTTCTTATTTTATTATACTTTATTCAGAGGCTCACCTCATCCTTTTAAATTTATGTCATAGGTGTTTGGTACAAATGCTTGCTGTGGAATGCCTTTTTGAAAAATATACAGTGTTGTTTTGAATATATGTGTGTGTGTTAATTTCACATACGCATTATTGCACTATAAATCTTGTTCTTATTCATAACTTTTACTAAAAAATATGCTGTTAAGAGCCATTTTTATGATGGTGTATACCTGTAATTTGTTTTTGACTGCTGCCAAGTATCCCATAGAAGCATCTGCCATATATCATATATCTATTACTCTAGTCAGCTTCAAACTCCCACACTACCACAAATAACGCAGTGTCGAAAAATCCTTCTACATGTCTCCAAAATTTGATCTTGCTTGGGTGGCTTTCAAGTAATGAGGCATATGAGAACCTAATGTTATGAAACACTCGCAATATTACTAAGGGGTTAACATCAGAAGTCTGCTAAAAGTTCCTCTTTCCCAGCATCCTATCAATATTTGCAATAAGTAACATCTTATGAGTCGCCAAACTGATACACCTTTTATTGTTTAATCATTTAATTGTTTAATTACTGTTTCTCTGATTCATATGAGAGAGGATGTCTTTACATGCTCACTTCACATTCTCCTTTCCTCCCTTCTAAATAGTCCCTTTCATTTTATGCAGGTGCGTGGGGAAGGGATGAGGATGTGTGCTTGGATGCATGTTACATATTTCTTATAGTGATTTTTGGTGCTTCTTTGAATATTATCTATATTAGTCAATAGTTTCTGTATATTTTTATATTTGTGTTTTATTTATGAATTCATTTTCCATCCTTAGGTTCTAAAGGTATTCCTCAACATTTTTATTATATTAGTTTTGCAATGTTAGTTCCCCAATTTTTTGTCTAAGTGGGAATAAAACACTATTTTTCTCAATATATGGTCTTGGTTTCCCCAATACTATCTGTTTATATTTACTCACTGGTTTCTGTTGCCAACGCTATCATATGGTATGTTCCATATGCATTTTTGAGAGGTTCTCTAATCTTTCCCATTGGTCTGTTTTTACGTTATCACTCAGGGCTGCCCATTGAAAATACCTTAGCTCTAAAGTGTACTTAACTTTGAAATAATGGATTTTAACTTCATGCTTTTATTTTTAAAAACTGCTCTAGCTTCTATAGAAATCTATCCTTCTACATAAACTTAAGAAAAAGTAGTCAAATTCCTCAGTAAAACTTTTGAAATCTGGAATCTAAATTGAGTTTGTAGATTCACTTTATGTAAATTAACTTTTTTATAATCTTAAGTCATCTGTTCCATGAATGAAGTATTTCCTCAAATTTTTCTAAGATTTTATCCATCTGAATTCAAAGTGTATATTTAAATTTTTATAGACCCTTGAGAATACTGATACGTCATTTATTTAATTGTTTTGCTTTATTTCAAAATATATCACATTTTCAACTAAACTTTTCATTCATTTTTGTTGGTATATAGAAATTCTATTGAGATCTGTAATTTGATCTTTTTGGACTCTCTTATTGATTATATAATTTGTATGTGGAGTCTTTTGAGTTTCCTATGTAGGTGATCATATTTTCTGCTACAAAAGAGGATTTTATTTCTCCTTTTCTCAACTTATTCCTTTGATTAATTTATTTATGGGGGTTCATTTTGTTTTTCTTGTCCTATTGCATTGGTTGGTACCTGCAAAACTATATTGAGCAGTAATAGTGTTAACAAAATTGTCAGCTTTTCATTATTAAAGCAGATACACCCAAAGATGAATACAATTAAGACGTCTGTTGAAGGCTTTGATCTATAACCTTCAAGTTTAGAAAGTTGTCTTTTATTTGTAGTTTTCCAATCATTTTTATCTTAGCAAATGCAGAATAATATCAAATATCAATTGTTTTCCAAATCTATTAAGATAAACTGTTTTCTTTTTATATATTAAAGTACACTAATATACTTTCTGTTATTAAAGTGTTCCTTCTGTTCCTGGGAAAGTCTCTGTTCTATCTAAAATATTACTTAATGAATGTTTTAGTTAGGTCATACATTTTATTTAGAATTTCTGGCTTTATGCTAATAAATTATTTTTGTCCCTCATGCACTTTTGGAATCCAGTTTTTATTTCGCCTTACAAAATAAGAGAAGATTTCTCTCTTTTTCTTTTCTAGGACAATTTATATAAGACGGGAAGTAACTATATGTGTATATGGAGGGGGCTTGATAATATTCTCATTTTTTAAATATTTTTTTATTGTGGAGAGAGAGGGAGAGAGAAAGAGAAAGTGCTAGTCAGGGAGAGGTGCAGAGAGAGAGGGAGAGAGAGAATCTTAATCAGGCTCCACACTCAATGCAGAGCACAACACAGGGCTTGATCCTTGGATCCCACAACTCTGGGATCGTGATCAGCAGAAATCAAGGCTCAAATGTTGAAACCTGAGCCACCCAGTCACCCCCAGATTTTTTAATATTTAATTTCTGTTGAAATTATCTATCTCTTTATCATCAATGTGGAAATTATACATTTTCCAGAAACATTTCACTTAGATTTTAAAATATATTAACATACACCTATTCATAGTGATATTTTGCTATATTTCAAATATTTTCATTTTACTCTTTTCATTCTCCTTTCTTTTTGTGTGCTCAGTCTTTCCAGAGGTGTGCATCTTATTGGTATCTTTAAAGAATGAGCATGTGATAGTGACCTATTATTCCCTTTAATTTAAGAATATGCCCTGGGATGTCTAGGTGGCTCAGTCAGTTAAGTGTTCAACTCTTGATTTTAGCTCAGGTCACAATCTCAAAGTTTGTGGGATTGAGCTTACACTGAGCTCCGTACTGAGGCACAGAGCCTGCTTGGGATCCTCTCTCTTTCTCCTTCTCTTTCTGTCCCTCCCCTGATTGTTCTCTCTCTCTCTCTCTCTCAAAATAAATAAATAAACTTAAAAAAAGTATGCCTCTTTGTTCTTTAAAATCTTTGTTGTTTCATATTTAAACAACTAACCCAGTTATATTTTTGCAGTTATATTTATCTGGTATAATTTTTTCTTTCCTTTATTCTCAGGGTTTTCTGTACTGTTACTTTAAATATTTAAAGGGATATAAAAAAATATATGTGTGTCTAATGAACATGCTTTTATTGAATCATTTTACATTTAATTTAAGACTCTTGGGGACCCTGGGTGGCTCAATCAGTCAAGGATCCAATGCTTGACGTCAGCTCACCGTTGGTGAGTTCAAGCCCCCCAATGGGGGTGTGTTAAAGCCCCCCTCCATAATGTGGAGCCTGCTTGAGATTCTCTCTCCTCTCTCTCTGCTCTTCCCCTGGCTCTCTCTCTCTCACTCAAAATAATTTTTTAATGTTTATTCATGTTTGAGAGAGAGAGACAGAGCATGAGCAGGGGAGGATCACAGAATCCAAAGCAGGCTCCAAGCTTTGAGTTGTTAGCATAGAGCCCGACATGGGGCTCAATCCCACAAACTGTGAGATCATGACCTGAGCCAAAGTTGGATGCTTAACCAACTGAGCCATCCAGGTGGCTTCTCTCTCTCAAAATAAATAAACTCAAAAAATATATAAGGGGCGCTTGGGTGAGTCAGTTGGTTGACTATCTGTCTCTTGATTTCAGCTCAGGTCATGATCTCACTGTCCTAAGATCAAGCCTTGTATCAGGCTCCATGCTGAGCATGAAGCCTGCTTAGGATTCTTTCTCTCTCTTCCTCACTCACATACTCTCTCTTTCTAAAATAAATAAATATTTTAAAAATTAAAAATCTTGGGGAACCTGGGTGGTTCAGTCGGTTAGCATCCGACTTCAGCTCAGGTCATGATCTCATGGTTGGTGAGTTCAAGCCTCTTGTTGGGCTCTGTGCTGACAACTCAGAGCCTGGAGCCTCCTTCGGATTCTGTGTCTCCCTCTCTCTGCCCCACTCCTGCTCGCACTCTGTCTCTATCAAAAATGAATAAATGTTAAAAAATTAATATATTAAAAAATTAAAAATCAATTTATTGGTTGATTGATTTATTAAATTTAAAAATAAGACTCTATCTTTTGATCAATGAGTTAAGCCCATATACATTTACATTTATTATAGCTGACAAATTTGAATATATTTTAGGTACTTTATTTTGTTTTGCTTTTACTAACAATAATTCTTCACAGATACCTTTTTTCTCTGCCCTTCTTTACATTGTAAATATTGAATTCATTCTTCTTATGACCCTCCATGAATTATTTAAGACTTATATTTTTTATGTAACCATATAAATTAAGATGATCAAGTCTTATATTTTCCTCCTCAGTAGAATCAGAAGCTCAGAAGAAGTCTTCCGATATTTCTGATGTTGTAATCTACTAGAAAGTACTATTAGACCCCTGGGGTACAAGTATGAGGCTACTTCCACTTTCAGCTGGAAATCTTTCTTTGGGGACTGCCACCTCTCCTGGAGGGCAGAGATACCATAATCTCAGACACATGCTAACCATTCAGGCATACCAACAGGCCATCCACTATTCTAGCATACTCTCACCTCTGTCTCCCTAATCTCTGCCATCCTGGTATCATCTGGGATTCTGGTTGCCTTAGGAGCCAGTGCTGAGCTAGTGCTTTTGTTCTTTTGTTGGTGCTAAGAGAGTTACCAGTGGTTCCCCGGGGAAATGGAGTGGAGGGTAGGAGACGTGCTCCCCTAAAATATGAAGCATACTTCCTGCCTCCCTCAGCCTTAATGAAGGTGCTCTTCCCCTCAGAGAAGTAGTTTCCCACATACTTGACCCCCAAACCTTCTACAGTCCTAAGGGTTTATTCAGTGTTCCTATTCGTTCTGTATATTGAAAGTTGAGTTCAAACATTTTTGTAAACATCTAGCCACCATTACCTACATTATACAAATTGAAAATTATAAAAATATTAAAACATAAAGTAGTATTCATCACATCTCAGCTCCCTCCTTACCTGCAAAGAACAATGGTTATCTGCCGTGTTGGTGGCCCATAAGTATTTAATAATGGTAAGTTGATGGAGGGTGTGAACATGGATAAATACCCTTGTTCTGGTAGGAAGCCCATCCCACCCTCATTTAGAGAAAATATTTGTGTCCAGTATGATTTGTGTGTAATTGACATGCAAATAGAGATAGATTCATGTTAGATTTTCTAACTTCAAACCTGCTCCTTTTTTGTCCCACTATGCGTTAATAACATTACGATGAGTTAAGATATCCAGAAGCTCTCAGACTGGACTCACACATTCTCAATCTTACCCTCCTAGCCTGTTAATTCATCAGATTGATGCTACCTTGCCATTATTCGCATACTCACATTCTCATTTTATTCCCCATTGACACTGCATTGGCAAAAATATCTTTTACCCTCTCTCCAGAGTTATGGAAAGAACCTCTTGACTGGATTGTCCAAAGCCAAGATAGCATAGTCTAGTATACCTCATTCCCCTCTACCTTATTTATTTCCCCAGGGAATAGTTCTGATGGAGTTATTGCTCCACTTAAAACTTTTAATGACTCTCTAGAAATGACCGATAATAGTTGCAATCCCTTAGCATGGCCATGCCATTCCTTTAGAGCTTTTCAGGAAGGTGAGCAAATTATACTAGTCTCCATTATCTTCTGCAATTATTCTTCTGCTGTTTAAGCCAGGCAGCCCCTTTGTAAGCATCGCTGCCAAGTTAATATGTCAAAAGTATCAGCCAAATGAAAACAATATTAAAAAAAATCTTTGTCTGTCTCCATAAAACCCTTCAACGGCTTTCAAATGCTCTCAGAGTGACTCCAACTCTGTGGCTCGGTCTGATGGGGCTGACCTCACCATCTACCATTCTCCATCTTATTTATTTCAGATATATAGCTCTCCATTCTGTTCCTTGAACACATACATCTGCACCTTGTTTCTTTTACAGTTCCTCTTGTGACACTTCCCTGTTAGCTCTTCACAGGGCTTTTATTTTCATCATTGAGAACTTTTGTAAGAAAAATTTAAATAGATAGATAGATAGAAGGTGCCTAGGTAGCTCAGTCATTTGAACATCTGAGTCTTGATGTCAGCTCTGGTCATGGGATGGAGTCCAGGTTTGGACTCCACATTGACCCTGGAGCCTGCTTAAGATTCTCTTTTTGTCTCCCTCTACCCTCTCCCCTCCTCCCTCTCTCTCTATCTCTCTCCAAAACCAATAAAAATAAATGAAAAATAAAAAATAGACCTCCTCTAAAAATCTCTCACTCTCCAATATTCTCTTTTTAAAGAATCTATAATAATCATGTTTATTTGATGAATTGCTTACCAGTTTTCCATTTGCCAGTCCTCATAGCCTTCTCACACACTTTACAAATTCTAATTTCGGGGGCGCCTGGGTGGCTTAGTCGGTTAAGCGTCCGACTTTCGCTTAGGTCATGATCTCGCGTCCGACTTTCGCTTAGGTCATGATCTCGCGGTTCGTGGGTTCGAGCCCTGCGTCGGGCTCTGTGCCGACTGCCAGCTCAGAGCCTGGAGCCTGTTTCAGTCTGTGACTCCCTCTCTCTCTGGCCCTCCCTGCTCACGCTCTCTCTCTCTCTCTCCTAGAAATAAATAAAAAAAAAAACATTAAAAAAAAATTTAGAAATTCTAATTTCAGAAAGACATGAACAAAGTTCCCAGGAATTGATCATAATGTTCTGCACACAGTAGGTACTAAATAATATTTGTTGAATCCACCAATAACTGAATGTATACCTAGCTTCTGAAACTTATATAAGTGGACATTTTCTTCTACAGTAATAATAACTGGGACACATTTTTTTGGTTGTCCCAAAGTCAAAACTAGGAACAAAACTCAGCCCACATATGAAAATGGGAAGATGATTTCACCAGGGAGAAGGAAGATCTTTTCTTTTGAGGGCATACTGAACCATCTTGTAGGTTCTATTCAGGTCATAGCTTCTGACACGAATTACATCCAATGGCCAGAGTTTACAAACCTATTCTCCCCACTGTCATTCATATTGAACGATCCCTACAGATCAGTTCTCTTCCGTGCATGTGGTTCTTCACAAGTTATGGGAGACATGAGATCCAAGGGCAGCCTCCCTAGGGTATTAATTTCAATCATCAACCTCAAAGTCCATCTACAAAGGTGGACTATTCTGTCTACACAGGAGAGCAATGTGGAATGAACCCGGTGGTCTGTAGACCTGCCCAACAGTGAACCGTTACTTCACATATATGCCCATATATTCATATCCTTAAATGTGTTTATCTTTCGTTCATCTTCAGATCAAACGACACAAGACACTAAAGGAGAACACAGTTTCATCTTCAATGAGCTTACGTAAGTACATTCATTTGCTAGGACTGCCATGACTAAATGACACAGATGGGGGTCTAGGCAGTAGAAACTGATTTCTCACAGTTTCAGAGGCTTAAGCCACCCACTCTGCAGATTTGGCTTCTCCTGACGCCACTCTCCCTGCCTTCTCCCTGTGTCCTCACATGGTCTTCCTCTGTGTGTGCGCGTCCCTAGCATCTCTCTCTAATCTCTTTGTCTTCTAAGGACACCAGTCAGAAACATTTCATTTTAACATAATTGCCGCTTTCAAGGCTCAGCCTCCAAATACAGTCACATTCTGAGGTGGTGAGCTTAAGGCCTCAGCGCATGAATTTTGAGGGGAAACCACTCAGTCCATAAAAGAGAGAAAGCAGTGATCTCACTCAAGTGTGGATACAAGTGCCTAGCTGCTTGCTGTTCTCCTGGCATCCCGTCTGTTACATCATCGTCCACACCCCATGAAGCTGATCTAACAGACGAACTCCTGGGAGTTTCAAAGGGGGTCTTCCCCTTAGAAGATCTCTACAGGATGTGGGGGAGACACGGACAAACTGGATTTACCTAGGACTTCAAACAAAGATTCCAGCACTCCCACAGCTACATTTCCTTTTTGCTGACTCTCACCAACTCTTATCAGAAAAATCCCAACTTCTTTGGCTGAAATACCCCAAAATTCAACCCAGCACCTGGTCATTGTTCATGGCCATACCCAAAAGCCTTACTTGTAAGCACCTCTGTGTGATTTTAATAAGGACCTTGAGGGGATGCTTCTTGTCATAGGCCAGGAGGAAAGTCTGGTTCCAAATCTCAGAGGTCCCCAGGGCACTCAGGCTCTCTGCACCCCAAATGTGGCAAGAGCCCTCAGACATCACTCCTTTTTTAAAAATTTTTTTAAATATTTTACTTCTTTCCGAGAGAGAGAGAGACAGAGAGAGAGAGACAGTGTGAGCAGGGGAGGGTCAGAGAGAGAGGGAGATACAGAATCTGAAACAGGCTCCAGGCTCTGAGCTGTCAGCACAGAGCCTGACTAGGGGCTCAAACCCTCGAGCTGTGAGATCATGACCTGAGCCAAAGTCAGACGCTTAACCGTCTGAGCCACCCGGGCGCCCCGAGAAAATACTTACTTAAAAAACGCTTTCTTCCAGGAAACAGCCTCCTTGACCTCCACCGCAGCAACTTCTTACTTGACACATCCCCAAAAGCAAGGGAATCAAGAGCAAAAATAAATGATTGGGACCTCATCAAGATTAAAAGCTTCTGCACAGCCAAGGAAACAACCCAGAAAATTAATAGGCAACCAACGGAATGGGAAAAGATAGTTGCAAATGACATATCAGATAAACGGTTAATATCCAGAATATATAAGGAACTCATCAAACTACACGCCCGAAACACAAACAACCCAGTGAAGAAATGGGCAGAAGATATGAACAGACACTTCTCCAAAGAGGACATCCAGATGGCCAACAGACACATGAAACGATGCTCAGCATCCCTCCTCATCAGGGAAATACAAATCAAAACCACACTGAGATACCACCTCACGCCAGTCAGAGTGGCTAAAATGAGCAAATCAGAGAACTCTAGATGCTGGCGAGGATGTGGAGAAACGGGCACCCTCCTACACTGTTGGTGGGAATGTAAACTGGTACAGCCCCTCTGGAAAACAGTGTGGAGGTTCCTCAGGAAACTAACAATAGAACTCCCGTATGACCCAGCAATAGCACTGCTAGGAATTTACCCAAGGGATACAGAAATGCTGATGCATAGGAGCACATGTACCCCAATGTTCATAGCAGCACTCTCCACAATAGCTAAAACATGGAAAGAGCCTAAGTGTCCATCAACAGATGAATGGATCAAGAAGATGTGGTTTATCTATACCATGGAATACTACATGGCAATGAGAAACAATGAAATCTGGCCATGTGTAGCAACATGGATGGACCTTGAGGGTGTTATGCTGAGCGAAATAAGTCAGGCAGAGAAGGACAAATATCATATGTTTGCACGTATAGGAGGATTAGGAGGAACTTGACGGAGGAACAAGGGGGAGAAGAAGGGCGGAAATGGTGGGGGAAAGGGAGAGA
>NW_027528417.1:2564032-2632899 GCF_008692635.1 Crocuta crocuta
GGGGGGATGGTGGAGGAGGACACTTGTGGGGATGAGCACTGAGTGTTATGTGGAAACTAATTTGACAATAAACTATTAAAAAAAAAAAACGCTTTCTTCTAACAAAGCACACCTGACCCTTGAGCTGACATTGTACTGCAGCTTATAAACCATAATGATGATAGTAATTTTTAATAAAAAATAATCTTCCACCTTTCCTGACAGAGTAACATATTTGTTGACACTCATGATACATAGTCTGGGTGGCAATGCCAGTGAGGGGGATGCTTGGTTTAAACCGCAGAAAAAAATCTGCTCCCAAAGGCGGACTCTGACTCATCAGACATCACTGGCTCTGAGCCTGGAGGCTGCTTCCGATTCTGTGTTTCCCTCTCTCTTTGCCCCTCGCCCTCTCATGCTCTGTCTCTGCCTCTCAAAAATAAATAAACATTAAAAAAAAATAAAAGATAGGGGAGCCTGGGTGGCTCAGTTGGTTAAGCATCCAACTCTGGCTCAGGTCATGATCTCACCGCTCGTGGGTTTGAGCCCAACGTCAGGCTCTGTGCTGACAGCTCAGAGCCTGGAGCCTGCTTCAGATATTCTGTGTCTTTCTCTCTCTCTGGCCCTGCCCTGCTCATGCTGTCTCTACCTCTCTCTCAAAACATTAAGAAAATAAATAAACAAATAAATTAATGTCAAAAAAATTTTAAAGCTTAAAAAATTAAAAAATATAAACAAATAAATTAATATTTTCTTTATATAAAATCATTCTAAGAAAACAAACATTAAACAGTCTTTGTTAAGTGAAGATATAAAATGTTATGAACATTAAGATCGAATTAGAGGAGAGACTTTTACACTTGGCCTTGCACTTAAAGTGCTGAATGAATATAAGTGTGCATCATGGCCAGGAGGAGTTTTGGGAAATGCACTTCTGTTTTCCAAATTCCAGATTAATCAAGAGAATTCTAGAATGACAGTTTACTAATTAACGTGATAGTTTTTGTCTATGTTATTGTTGCTTTATTTTGTTTCATTCCCAATTCACCACACACTGATATTTTAGTCACATGCAATATAAATGAATTATTAGAAAAATGAAATAAAACAACAAAGATAAGTAAAATACAAACCTCATTTAGTTTTATTACGAGACTAAACAGATATTAAATTACGTTGCCTCAAAGTTTCCAGCGGCTTACTTTTAGCTTCTGTAGTTATCTTCTTCTGTACTGGTGACAAATAATTCACAGGATTGAAGAAATGTGACAGTAATGATTTAAGAATAGAGGACCTCAGTCCCGCTAGCTGAAGATCAGGTGGCAAGGAAAGATAGTTTGACAACCACCATTAAAGGACTCCATGTATCATATATGTATAAACAATTCTGAAAAGAATCATCTTTAAAACATACCGTTTTGTAAGAGCCAGTCTTTCATTTTGCATTTTTGTGTTTGGTTGTTTTTACTTTTCATGGCAAACACATTTAAGATGCCATTTTTGTTTTATTTCATTTTTTTAATACTATCACTCTTTTTTTTTTTGCACTTCCAAAATTTTTTTTCCAAATAGTTTNACTATCACTCTTTTTAATGCTTATTTATTTTTGAGGGAGAGAGGAAAGAGAGACAGAAAGAGAGAGTGAGTGGGGGAGGGGCAGAGAGAAAGCAGAAGACAGAAGAATCCAAACAGCCTCCTCACCGCCAGTGCAGAGCCAGATGCAGGGCTTCAATTCACAAACCCCAGGATCATGACCTGAGCCAAAACCAAGAGTCAGACACTTAACCGACTGAGCCACCTAGGTAACCCAGTTTTATTTCAAAAAAGTAGTTCTTTGGGGGTGATTTTACTGACTTTATTTTTGTTTTGTTTTGTTTTAAATCACTTTGGGGCCTCTGTTGGCTCCGTCGGTTGAACACCCACATGGGGCTCGCTGCTGTCAGCCTGTCAGCGCAGAGCCCATTTTGGATCCTCTGCCCCTTCTCTGTGCCTCTCCCTCACTTGAGCTCTCCCAAAATTAAATAAGTATTTTTTTAATCACTTCAATCTGAATTCAGATCCCTAATAGTTCTCCATGCCTTGTAGTTTTCAAAGGCAATAATTGGCCTGCAAAGTTGTTTAGATTATGTGAGAGAAAATGAGAGATTTTATCTTCCCTTCAGAAACAATTTAATGTGAAAGAATAAATTAATGGAAGCCTGGATGGATGGATGGGTGGGTGGATGGATGGATGGATGGATGCTGTCTCTAAACATTCTAACTTTTCTTGTTTTTTTAATGTTTATTTATTTTTGAGACAGAGAGAGACAGAGCATGAGCAAGGGAGGGGCAGAGAGAGAGGGAGACACAGAATCTGAAACAGGTTCCAGGCTCTGAGCTGTCAGCACAGAACTTGATGCAGGGCTCAAACCCACAAACCGTGAGATCATGACCTGAGCCAAAGTCAGACGCTTAACCAACTGAGCCCCCCAGGTGACCCAAGACATTCTAATTTTTCTACAAATCAGAAATCGCTCCTTTTCTTCATGCCCTTCAAACTGAAAAAAGCAGGAATAATCAGGTAAGATTTTAGCATGAGTCATCATTCCCTATAGGCTCTCTAATTCTGACTTCAAATCCTCATTCACACATGAATTTGGGGAGGGAAGTCCACCACCTATGACCATCACAACAGTACTATGCACATCTCCCTCAGAACGCTCTGAGAATGTGCCTATATTTCTGACATACCCAATACAAAATTTGGCCATGCTAAATTATCATTGCTTTTGGCTCTGCAAAGTACCAGACACAACTTTCATAAAGTTGACAGAAATAAAATAGAGAAGAGTGCACTCTACCACTAACTGTGAATGCTTTCTTGCCAGAAATCTATGCAACAGTGCAGAACAAAGAGACAGCATGAAGGTTACACAATGACAAAGAGTGTGTGTTGCATTGCTTGAGTGAATCATCCAGTCCTTCTGATCGTCTTAAATCCTGTGCATACACACCACCACATCAATACTGAAAAACCACTGTGAGGTGGACTTATCAATACCAGCTGAATGGCATTAGTCCAGTTGAAGGTGGTTTACTTTCCAGCTCCCATTCAAATGACAGAGAGAGCTTTCTTTCCAAATCCACGCTTAGAAACCGATAGAGACTAGTAGCAACGGCTTCAGGGCTTGAGATAATTTCTCTGTGTTTGAGTTCTCTTCATTCCATTCCTCTCAAGCAGTGTTTTGTCTCAGGGGGCTGTTTAAATTTGAGTTCTCTCTTTGTGATTGCTGTATGAAGGCGAAAGTCAGAACAGAATTTTGAAGGGCTGTCTCTGGCAAAATCTAGAAAGGTAGTATGATCTCTTTTTTGTTTGAATTTTGTACAGTGCCAGCAAAGCACCCTTGTGTGCAGAGAAAAGGCCTTCCTCTTGTCCTCTGGGCCTTGTACACTTCATCTTCAGCAGGTATACGACATTATATTATGGGGAGGACAGGGGCAGCCGAGGGCCATTGATGTAGTTAAAAGATAAACATAACTCATTTCCCCATCCTTCTGGAGCACCTATTGTATCCAATGGTAATTAAACTTAGTGCTGTTTGATGTAAAGATAGATATAGATATATTAGGAGGTAGAGTGTAAATTGTGCATACATTAAATAAACATACAAGGATTAAAGCTCCTGCTGTGCATAAGCTCCTCATGTTTCCAGGTTCCCCCTAGAATGCCGAAGATGTGTCCTCATTTACCCCTGCTTCTTGTGGTACATGATGGACAGATCTGCTATTGCTTTTGGAGAGACGGTCCCTTCGGCTCTGAGTAGGTAACCATGGCTACACATAAAAGGATGCCCTGCAAACCAGGATTAGTAAACTTTAGTTCCTGAAAGTCTTAGTTGTAATGTAGTACCTTTTAGGACTTCTTGCCCCAGGATGCCAATCTCATTGTACGTGCCACCAGTATGATCCTGGTCTCACCCACTCTACGTCATCAGCTTCATGTCCAGCTGGTTTCCTCCAGGCCCTTTTACACTCCTGGGGCCTTCATCTGCGTGGGCTTCCATACCCCAAAGACTGGGTAGCTTAAACAACAGAAGTGTATCTGCTCGTTTATGGAGGTTAGAAAGTATAAGGTCAAGATGTAGCTGGTTCAGCTTCTGGGGAAAGTTTTCTTTTTCCTGGCTTGCAAATGGCTGCCTTATTGCTGGATCCTCATATGATGGGTAGAGACAGAGACAGACAGACAGACAAGTCTCTTCCTCTTCGTATAAGGTTCTTTATAAGGCCTAGATCTAGAAATAGTCACATGGAGGCTTAGGGCTTCAACATATGAATTCTGGGGGAACATGATTCCATCTGTAGCACCTGTAGAAGCTCCTACACCCAAGACTCTTACTCATATTAAACAATCAGGATTATAAATAGATGAGTTGCCAATGAGAGGCTGAGAGACACTCTTCATCTTGAATATAAAGTGCTCAGGAATGACCCACAAACACATGGTACCAAGGATGAAACAGAGGCCATCTTGGAAAGAACTCGGTCTTGCTCTCCAGAGTGAGATCTCTTAGAAGGAACTCCTAGAACATCAAATGATACTGCACACACTAATTAGGAAGACTAAGGTCAGAACAAGTCCAGCTACAACAGCGATTTGATACTGACTTCACCAACCAGTGCCTGGTATGGAAAGATTTTCAACACATATTAAGTGGGAAAAAATGGTGGCAAACAGTATGTAGCATATGACCTTTTTTACATAAAGAACATATAATAAATATACTCATATTAACCACAAATATATATTCACACACATGTGATAGAGAGATTTTAAAATATAGATGGATAGTTAGATACACAGAAGATAGGTAGACCGATCGATCGATCAATAGATTGATAGAAGTTCTAGAAGGACACACCAGAAATTGTTAACCATCATAATCTAAAGGGGAAAGAATAATTGGTGGAAGACCAAGGCTCTTATTTTTCGTTTCATTTGCTCATGTTCTGTTTAAGTGGTCTCAGCATGCACAGGCCCTTAAATATATATATTATCTGATTTAAACATTGAATAGGTAAGTCGATTTCTTGGTAGTGGATTTAAAGATTTTAAAAACTTTATACCATAATAAAACTTTGTACTAGTAAAAATAAAAGTTTAAAGAAGTTTAAAGCCCTTAAAAAAATCATTATTTAACATGAAGGTTCACCTGGGAAAATCAAGTAAGGGTATGGTAGAAACTTCCAAGAAACATTTCTCCCACACAGCCCCCCAGCCTCCCAACCCCCACCCCAGCCATGAGGTCACCTATGGGAAACAGTGTGTGTGACAGACCACGGAATAACCCTGGGGGGTTAAGTCCTCTTTCTACCACTGATGACAATATAAACGTACACATTTTAAACCATGGAACATTAATTTTCTCATTTGTAAGAGAGATATGATATCTCCCTTACAAAGCTCTGTGAATTTAAATAATAAAATATATGTGAAAACATTTTTCAAACCATAAAACAGTCCATAAATATTCTTTAAAATGAGTGAAACTGCATTGTAACAAGGACCTACTAATACTTAGTAATTAGATTTATCTTTTTGGTAGGACTTCAGGTGGAACATCTTCATATTCAGGTTTTCTCTTTTAAAAATGACAGTTTTAGGTCATCTGTGCTCTGAAAAGCCTGCGGAGAAGAAACAAAGGACGAAGCAAGGAGGGAAGAAAGGGGGAAAGACTTGAAATTCTTTCCAAAGAAGAAAGAATGTATTGTTCTGACCAAAGAAACATTGCACTAGTTTAATCCCCTTGTATCAAATATTAATATGAAAAACACTGGCAGATTTCTTAGTAGTGTCTGACATATAATGAGCATTTGGTACAATTTTTTGTTCAATAGATGTAATCACCTTCAGATGACAACAATTTGACTAACAAGAAGCCTCTGTGCATGGCATGAGTGATCCTGCTATAATTGTATAAGGAGAAAACTCAGAATTGAAGTTAAGAAAAGGGAGCTGACCCACGACTGTCTGCCTTAGTTTAGCTGTTCCCATTGGGGTGGGGAGACTGGGGGTAAATGGACTGTTAGGTAGAGCCCCCTGAATAGAAAGGATAATTAGTCATCAAACCGGGTAGAAAAGGAGTTCATAATAAACACAATACAATCTGCCAAAGTAAAAACTTCTTTCTTTCTCCTTAATGGAGACAAAGGGGAATACAGTGACAAAGATATTAAAAGGTATTTTTTTCCATTACAAAAAGAAAACTACTTTAAAATATACTATTCTGTCAGATCTCTCTCATGTCTCTTTCTAACCATACACAGAAACACTCGTTTCACTGAGGATAGCCTATTTGATGTTTCTATTTTTTTCTTAGTTCTTGAGTAGGTTAGGAAAAAAAAGAACAAGTGAAAATCCTTAAGTTATCTTCCTTAATTTAAAAAAAATTTATAAAACACATCAAACATTGATATGTGAAAAAAATAATGAAACATACACCCATATATAAAACACACATATTTAACATCTAGTAGAATTTTACCAAATTCTTTCATTCTTATATTTTAAGGAAAACATGGACCAATTCAGCTTTGGATTTTCTTTTCAATTTTTCTATTTGTTATGTTATAGCAATAAGTAGCTATAAAACCAAATGGGTTTTATTCTGTTACTTTCAAACTTGTGGATTACTAATTTGGCTCCCTAATTCATTACCTACCCTTTTCTCTAGTGTATGCATTCATTTTTTTTAAGTTTTTATTTAAATTCTAGTTAGTGAACATGGTGTTATATTGGTTTCAGGTGTACAATATAGGGACCCACACTTCCAACAACATCTGGTGCTCATCACAAGTGCATTCCTTAATCCCCATCACCTGTTTTACCCATCCCTCCACCCAGCTCCCCTCTGGCAACTATCCATTACCAGAATCTCTTTTATGGGTTGCCCCTCTATTTTTCCCTATGCTCATTTGTTTTGTTTCTTCAACTCCACATATGAGGGAAATCATATGGTATTTGTCTTTCTCTAACTGGCTTATTTTGCTTAGCACAGTATTATCTAGCTCCATCCATGTTGTTACAATTGGCAAGATTTCATATAATAACATATGATATATGTATATATACAAATACCACTCTTCTTTATCCATTCATCAGTCAATGGACACTGTTTCCATAATATGACTATTATAGATAACGATGCTATTAACATCAGGGTACAAATACTACTTTGAATTACTATTTTTATATTCTTTGGGTAAATACCTAGTAGTGCAACTGCTGAGTGATAGAGTAGTTCTATTTTTAACTTTTTGAAGAAACTCCTCACTGTTTTCCACAGTGGATGCACCAGTTTGCATAGCCACCAACAGTACAAGAGGGTTCCCTTTCTCCACGTCCAACACCTGTTGTTTCTTGTGTTGTTGATTTTAGCCATTCGGAAAGGTGTGAGGAGACGTCTCATTGTAGTTTTGATTTGCATTTCCCTGATGATGAGTAACATTGAGCATCTTTTCATGTATCTGTTGGCTATCTGGATGTCTTCTTTGGAAAAAATGTCTGTTCATGTCTTCTGCCCATTTTTAGTAGGATTATTTGTTTTGGGGATGTTGAATTTCATGTTATTTATATATTTAAGATGCTACTCCTCTATCAGGTATATCATTTGCAAATATCTTCTTCCATTCCACAGGCTGCCTTTTAGTTTTGTTGATTGTTTCCTTCACTGTGCAGAAGTTTTTATTTTGATGAAGTCCCATGACGTTTTTGTTTCCCTTGCACTCAGAAACGTGAAGTTTCTACAGCAAATGTCAAAGAGGTTACTGCCTGTATGTAGGTCTTGAATACATTTTGAATTTATGTTTGTGTATGGTGTAAAGAAGAGGTCCCATTCCATTCTTTTTCAGGTAACTCTCCTGTTTTTCCAACACCAATTGTTGAAAAGACTGTCTTTTTTCCATTGGATATTCTTTCCTGCTTTGTCAAAGATCAATTGACCATATAGTTGTGGGTTCATTTCTGGGTTTTCTATTCTCTTCCATTGATCTACATGCTTTTGTACCAGCACCACACTGTCTTGATCACTCCAGCTGTGTAACACAGCTTGAAGTCCAGAATCGTGATTCTTCCAGCTTTCCTTTTCTTTTTCAAGAACGCTTTGGTTATTCAGAGTCTTTTGTGGTTCCATACAAATTTTAGGATTGTTCTAGCTCTGTGAAAAATACTGTTGGTATTTTGATAGAAATTGTATTAAAGGGGTAGATTGCTTTGGGTAGTATAGACATTTCTTTGTGTCATCTTAAATTTCTTTGAATTTAGTTTACAAATTAAAAAGAAAAACTATGTGTTTTACCTAAGTTGCTTTCATTGTGATTTTGCTCTAAAATATTTGTAACATTCGGTATGATTTCTTTTTTCTTCTACAAATTATTTAGATACACATAGGCATAATTTTAAATATACAATGGTTTTTATTTTCTATTTTATTTTGATCTCTAATTTAATCTAACCCACTTGGAATATTTACTTTGTATGGTGCTGATTTGTTTGTATCTATTTTCACATTTTCTTCCATGTAAACTTGAAAAGAGTCATATGAACAATGCCAAAGCAGTAATCAGAATATTCTGGCACACAGAGACCTATGGTATTAGCTTGTTGATCATGGTGTCCCTAGAAAAGAAATAGAAGGAAATCTACAAATTGTTACTTGATCTGTAAAAGCAAATCAGTTCCAGGTCTAATGAGCAGAAGTCTACTTTGAACAGCCAGAACAAAGAATTACAGCCCCTCAATCAATTCCTTGACTTGAGCCTGTTTACAGATTCAAATCCCCTCAAACTGAGGAGAACAGTCCATTTGAGGAGGGGACCTGAAACACTGCTGGCTGCTGATCTTTTTCTCAGCTTTACTCAAAGGAAACTCAGGCCACTTACCAGATGGCTGTGCTTTGGAGAAAGGCAACTAGACACTATCTGTGAACTGGCACTAATTGCAGGAGACAAAATACCACTGTGGTCCACTGGTCAGAGTGAGAGCATAGGGAAGTCAGGCTATCAATGGGGTGTCAGCTCAGATCCATCCCACAGTGATCCCACTGGGTCCCTAACACTATCCGATGTTGATTACCCCAGTCCTAGAAGGGATAATAGAATAGATCTACTCAGTGACTGACAGAATCCCCACATTGGTTCTCTGATCTGTGCTGTGAAGGCTATTCCAGTGGAAGAGGCCAAGTGGAAAACATTAGAACCTATCAAAAAAAAAAAAAAAGGTAAAACAAAGGCAATACCATATTCTTGGGGGAAATGCACAGATTAGCTCCCTCATTACAGACGTAAACATGCTGGAGTGGTGATTCCCACCACATTCTCATTCAGTCACCCATTTGACCTGTAAGAAAATGGATGTATCTTGGTCCAAACTCTGCTGAAATCTCATCTCTGCTTTTTGGATTTTGTGTGACTTTGAGTGAGTTACACTATCTTCGAAAACTCTTTCTCTTTAAAATGAAGCTGGTTATACCATTTCACACAGTTAATAATGAAAATAAAATAAAATGGCATCTAAAGAATTGTCATTCAGTCAATATTAACCAACTTTCTCATTGAAGAGGCTGGTGGTTGAAGGGTTTAGCATTATTCTCTATTTCTTCTCCTGTTTTTTTCCCCCTCCACCGGGCTCTTGTTCCTTTATTCATTCACTTATCAAACATTTATAACCACTATATGTCAGACATCATTAAAAGCACCCAGAAANAAGAGTTGCAGAGTGCATTGGAAACTTATAAACAGGTACCTATTCTAGTCTCAATGTTCAGAGAAGATCCTCGTGGATAGATAAATCATGAAGAACGAACAGGCTTTGGCAAGGAAAAGGTCCAGTCAGATGGAACGTATATGTAGATATCTAGAAGGTGGAGATAGTCTGGGGTATTCGATGACCAAAGAGAAAGTCACTGTGACTGAACCAAAGTGAATTTTGGGTGGAGGTGGCTATGTTTAGCCTACAGGAGTTGCCAGGGGACAGATCAAAGCTTTCAAGCTTTTGATCTTTATTCTGAGGGGAAAAAATTGAACCCTACTGAAATGAAGAAAGTCAGCATTCTACTACTGGTTGCTTTAATAAACCGGAAAATTGTGTTTTATGAGGTCGGGGTAAATTGATTAGGTATTACTTAATAATCTCCGTTTTCATAATGTGAAATCCAAGTTTATGTCGGCTAAATTCCATTCCCCCCAAATCACACACACCTGCATTGTGCCATAATGAAATGAGCCTGAAGTGGCAAACATAATGGTAAAAAAGAAAAGTTCAAGTATGTTGCCTCATTTTTTCAAGCCCCCATGATACTTTGTTTGTCCCAGGACAAAACATAATCAGGCAAGTCACTCACAGCTCCGTCTGACCCAGAAAATCATGTAACTGACATACTAGCAAATAAGTAAAATCATAGGATGGCAACTTCATTGTTCAAGGGTCCGTTTTTGGAGAATGAGGAAACAAGTGTACCTCGTTCTTAAGAGATTCTGTACTCAGTGTCGCTAAGTCTTCCAGGCAGTCCCCACATGGTTTATACCATTTGAACAACGAGGAGAGAACTGATGAGTTTGAAATGATAAAACACTAGTAGTATCTGAAGCAGCCTCTCCTACTTCCCTACTTACCTACTTTGAAGGCATATGAGCAGGGCAAAATTCAAAGAGTAAAAACTAAATTCGGAAGATAACCTATCGCATATGTATAGAATTGTGGAATCACTATGTTGCACACCTGAAACTCATATAACACTGTATGTTAACTGTACTGGAATTAAAATGTAAAACTTAATAAAAAGTAAAATAAATTAAAAAAAAAAAAGATCGCCTATCACCAGACGCTAGCAGAAAGCTTCACTAATGGCAACAATAAAACAGGGCGTAAGGGAAAAGAAACGATGGTCTAAACATACCTTTGGCTCCACAACTAAAACAACTTGAACCAGCCGAAAGAAGGTGAGAAGACTTGTAAAGTCAGGTTTTCCTGAATGGAAATTTACATGCAGTAGCTTTATTGGGAAGAGTTGTTAGGAGCAACGCCTACAAGGAAATGAGAAAGACACGTTTAGACTGGGGAAGAAGTTTGACTGTGACTTAGTCATCAGCCCTGGAGCGTGGGCAGCACCACAAAGGGGAGCTGAGGCCTTTGCAACCCCACAAGGATCAGTCCCGAGGGAGTGTACTTAACCTTTGATGGTTCAGCTCCCTTTGGAGATGGGTAATTCACAAGGAGGGTCTTACATCATCAGGGTCCCGGCTCCCAAGAGCTGGAGAGCACGTGTCTGTCCTGAAGGGGATGTCGGGAATGTGCACCAGAGCAATCACTCATAAAACACTTTCTTTTCCCATTTCTCGCAAAAAGGGCCCTGGACCAGCCTTTACCAAATGGAACAAACTGGGACTGGATATTATTTTAGAGGCTTGCTACATGCTTCTCCTCCTTCGCCCCCCCCTACCTACATGCACTCAGAGATGACAGCTCCTTGAAAACAACACATAAAAGGGCACTTCAGGGAATTGGGAAGCAATGTGTTAAATCTTTGGAGACAAAATTCCTAGAAGGAAAATATTTTACGAGTATGTAGAGTCATGATGACTGCTGGTTTTTTTTAATGTATGCACTAGTTTAGAGTGTAGATAATATCAATACAGGAGATAGGACTTCAAGCGCCCAGGGCCTTGCTGGGGAAATCCTTTTAAATACCTGTAGTTGGACCAGAAACTATTCACAGTGATACTCCCAAGCCATAGATCAGACAATGGGATAACCAAGTTCAATTCAAAACTAGAGGAGTCACAGCCAATACCAACCCTTGGTTTTGGCTCAGGTCATGATCTTATGGTTTTGTGAGTTTGAGCCTCACCTGCAAGTTGGAAAACTCTACCTCTAGACAGATGCACCCTCATTTTAAATAAGAGAAAATATATATATATTTAATGGGTATATGTTACAGGTTTATATTATATTATAGGTCTATGTATATAATGGGGATATATAATATTATGTCATGGGTGTATATTATGGATACATATAATGTAGATCTATATATACATACACATTACACACAGTTATATAGAAAAAGAGACTAGAGCATGGAACTGACAACTCTGTCCTGGACACTAGAATAATATCTCTTAGTCTTATTTCCTGTATACGAGATTAAGTTGTATAAGGAAGATGGAAATCTACTTTGAGTGGAATCGCTATAAAATAGCTAAGACATTGGGAATCACAAAAAAGTATTTTAAAAAATGAAATAAAAAATACAGGCTAAAATTTTAAAAAGACGGCAATATGTCATAAACAATAGGATGTGAATCCAACGTGGCTGAGATAAGGAAGCTTGCTATAAGACTATGCTTATGGGAAAACAATTAAAATGCATAGTGTTGCATGGAATGTTTTTTAAGTTTGTTTGTTTATTTATTTATTTGTTTGTTTGTTTAGAATGAGCAGGGAAGGGGCACAGAGAGGGAGAGAGAGAATCCCAAGCAGGCTCCACACTGTCAGCATAGAGCCCCAGGTGAGGCTCAAACTCACAGAACTGTTAAGATCATGAGCCAAAACCGAGAGTTAGATGCCTGACCGACTGAGCCAGCCAGGTGCCCCTGCATGGAATTTCTAACAAAGCAAGCATGTGTGGAAACATCAAGCCAAAGATGTGTGACTCAAATATATGAGGATTTCTTCAAAATGCAAAGCTGATGGTATACTTCAATCTGAGTCCAAGGGACTGAAAGCCAGTAGAGTAGAAGTCAGAAGTACCCAGTCAGCCAGAAGGAACACATTCTCCCTCCCTTCACCTCTTGTTCTTTTATACAAGCCTTCGTCAGATTGGAAGATGCCCATCCACCCTGGAATGGACAATCTTCTTTACTGAATCCACCAATTCAAATGTTAACCTTCTCTGGAAACACCCTCACAGACACACCCAGAAATAATGTGTAGTCAAATTATCTGGACATCCCATTTCCCAGTCAAGTTGACACATAAAATTAACCATCACACTAGCTTATATTATCAATTTCAGTAGCACTCAAATTCCATTGCTAAAAAATGAGCATATATTCATTAATCAATTCATTCCGCAGGGTATTACAAAAACAGACACCATCTACCAAGCACTGTACAAAAATTAACAAGACAGGCAAAATTTCTTTCTTCAAGTAATTAGAATGTTGCAAAATAGATAGACCTAGCAAGAACTGATAGTTAAAAAGTGATTTCTATCATGACAGGAGAAGAAGAAAGTTAACAGTTATTCATTAGGACAAAAGCTCAGTGCCATCCAATGACAAATAGGCTCAGCATGTCTTCAGGTCTGGGCAGTGCTAAACCAACCTTAGCCAGGTGAAGGAGGGGCTAGGTTGGTGTCTCTCTTCCTCCCACAGACTGTTTACACGTGGAGACAGTATCAAAAGGATTCATGGAGAGCAGAAGTGCCAGGTTTAGAAGTAGCCTCTGTCATTTTTGCAACTATTGATTAGGCAAATCAAGTCACAGGTAGCACTCAGACCTAAGGGGTAGAGAAATAAACTCCATTCCTGGACTAGAGGAGCTACAAAGTAACACTGTAAAGAGTTCGAGTAAAGGAGAAATGAAGAATTGCCTCCAATTAAAGAAAAAACAAAACTGATGTGAAATTCACATACCATGAAATTAACCATTTTAAAAGTGAAGCCTTCAGGAGCAGTTAGTACATTCACAATACCCTTCAATCACTACCCTATTTACTTCTAAAACATTTCCATCACCACCCACACACTCTCCCCAAATGAAACTTTTACAGTTATACCTTATTTTCCCAGCCCCTGCCCTTAGCAAACATTAATCTTCTTTCCACCTCTATGGACTCACTTATTATGGACATTTCTTTCACTTAGCATAATGTTGTCAAGGTTCCTTCAGGCTGAAGCCCCATATCAGTACTTTATTCCTTTTTTTTTTATGAATAATACTCCATTATGTGTATATACTACATTTTATTTAATCATTCATCAGCTGATGCATATTTGGGTTGTTTTGACCTTTGGGATACTGCATTACTATAAAAATACATGCATATGTGTTTGTTTGAATATTTACCTCCTTTCGATTTTTTTGGAGTATATACCTAGAAATGGAACCTCTGAATCAAATGGTAATTCTGCTTAATTTCTGAGGGCCACCCCCAACTGTATTGCCTCCGCTTTCATAATCAGACAATCACAGAGAGAACAGAGGGACTCACAGCAGAGGTCATTCACTTGTTCTATAGAGCCAGGGGAGAGTCACAGGACATAGTGATATTTAAGCTGAATTACTAAGGATAACTGAGATTTGGCCACATGAAGTTATGGAAGGAGGGATGGCAATGAACAAAGAATGTTCCAAGAAATATGAATCATTTCAAAAGTCTGAAGGTAAAACAAAAGGAAGACACAACCGAATAGGAGATGAGCCATGTCTTGAGCTGTCAAAGGTATGTACGGTTAAAGGCAGCTTCTCCCTAAAGACATTGTCGGTAGAAGATACAACTCTACAGTATAGTACTCAACAGTGGCCTAGATCTTCCTGGTAAATATCCTAGGTAAGCTAGTCTTCTCAAACTCTTAAGTGAAGGAACAAGGTTCTGGGTTTTGTTTTTGTTTGTTTGTTTTTGGTGTTGCTGTTTGCCATTCCTCCTAATCTACTGCAGATCAATACTTTTGGAAAATACAATCAAATTACCCTGCAATGTACCGTTGCAATAAAAGAGTCTGAATGTTAATGTATTTATCTCGCTGTAGATACATAATAAATTTGCCCACTCTTTGAGTAGCACTGTTTTAAACTACAACTTGGACTGATTGGCTGCCACCATCTGAGAGTCTAACTGTCCCTCTTCAATCACACCTGGCACCCTCGTTAGTTAAATCAGCACATTTAATCTAAACCACTCGGGGCATCAACGTCAGCTGGATTATTAGCCTTATGAAGCTTTATGCCTTCAAGGATCTGACTGCTTCTTTCATCTTTTGCCATTTTACCCCACCTTTCTGGTATGCTTTCGGAAACTCAGAACACAAAAGAACAATAAGGTCCCCTAAAGTCTGTGACACGCACATAGCTCCCATTCCATCTTCTTGCTATTAAATTCCAGTTGGTTTCGGATAACAACGAATCATTATCAGTCTAAGCCAGTCATAGCAGTCCCCTTCACCTCTGCCAGGGAGTGGATTTGCTGACGTTCTTTTCAGCAAGGTGTGTCCATTTGATACAAATCTAACCATTGATTCAGTAAGAGAAGTCTTCAGAGAGGCTTTTGGGGAATTTACTTTACTGATGAAAAGCAAGAGCCACCTTGGGAGAGGTCAGTTTCTTGCCACCCCACACCCACCTCCAACTTCCTGGATATGGATGCTGTTTTAAGATGGAGACAACGCGGGGGCGCCTGGGTGGCTGAGTCCATTGAGCAGCCAACTTTGGCTCAGATCATAATTTCAGGGCTAGTGAGTCTGAGCCCCACATCAAGCTCTATGCTGACAGCTCAGAGCCTGGAGTCTGCTTCGGATTCTGTCTACATCTCTGCCCCTCCCCTGCTTGTGTGCTCTCTCTCGCTCTCTCTCTCTCTCTCTCAAATATAAATAAACAAAAAATAAAGGAAAAAACGTGACTGAGACAATGAAAAACCTATGACAGAAGAGAAAGCCATAAAAAATACTCTGGGCCACGATGACACTGTTCAATGCCTGAACCTGCATCAGTGGCTACCTCTCTTTAGACTTTTGTTATATGGAGAACATTCAAATTGATACAACTCCTTTCACCACCTCGCTCTCACAAAAACTTGGAGGCATCCTTTGCACACAGTTTTCCCAACAGTTATCTCAAATAGAAGTATCTCCCCCCTCACATTACAGGTAACTTGGGGCTTAAATGTGCAATACATATTCCACGTTGCCATGATGGCTCTCAAGCAGCCGTAGACATCAATGAATGGGTCTGGCTTGGCTCCACTAAAACTAATGGAACCACCTGGGTGGCTCAGTCGGTTAAGTATCTGACATCAGCTCAGGTCATGATCTCATGGTTTGTGGGTTCAAGCCCTGCACTGGGCTCAGTGCTGATGGCTCAGAGCCTGGAGCTGCTTCAGATTCTGTCTCCCACTCTCTCTGTTCCTCCCCCACTCACACTCATCTCTCTCTCTCAAAAATAAAGATTTTTTTAAAAGGTGATATAAGCAGCTTTGGCCCACAGTTCACAGTTTTCCAAGATCATTCTATCCTTTTTAAATTATTTTTTAAACATTTCATTTGAATATAGTTGACCCACAGTGTTCCATCAGTTTCAGCTGTACAACTTAGTGATTTGATGAGTTTATACATGATGCTGTGCTCACCCTAAGTGTAGTGACTATCTGTCAAGTTACATCACTATGACATTGTCACTGACTGTATCCTTTATGCTATGCCTTTTATTCCTCTGACTTACTCCTTCCATCATTGGAAGCCTGAATCTCCCTCTCTCTCCTTCACCCATGTTGCCCAACTCTCCCCTCCCCTCCCTTCTGGTAATATCATTCTATTCTAGATCTCTGTTGTACCTTCTTCCAACAAAACTTCATATCCTTTGAAACACGTCATTCTGACAGCTGACCTATTATCATTCGCCAGTCTCTGATTACTCTCCTTCAAGCCTTTGACGGTGTTACAAACTGGCTCAGCAANTTCCCCTCCCTTCTGGTAATATCATTCTTTTCTAGATCTCTGTTGTACCTTCTTCCAACAAAAGTTAATATCCTTTGAAACATGTCATTCTGACAGCTGACCTATTATCATTCGCCAGTCTCTGATTACTCTCCTTCAAGCCTTTGACGGTGTTACAAACTGGCTCAGCAACTTCCTTACCACCAACTATTCTTTCTACTATTTTTATCATTGCAGAAGCCCTAGATTTTCAGTCCCTTGACCTCTTCAAAAGCAATGTTTTTCTTTGGAAATTCCTACTTAAGTCACTCACACAAATAGCCCAAACCTACGTATTGTTTTCAACAATGGCATCACCTCTTTCAAGGCCTCAGAATCTAGAATCTAATCTCAGATCACTCTTTTTGGTTTTGCCAGTTCACATACTCTTGTCCCCTATTCTGATAATTTTTTATCCTCATTAAAACTATTCATGCCCTGGCATACCCTCACATCTCTTTGTCTAGTGTAGAGTTTATAATTCAAAACTATAGCCAGTACTTGAACACACTCTTAATTCCTCTCCTCTTGTCTCCATTCTGACATAATTATCAGGCAATAACCAACTATGAATAAAACTTAAATGCCTGCATTAAGGTATAATTTTATGTGTCAGTTTGACGTGGCTAAAGGATACCCAGATTTCTCCTAAAACATTATTTCTAGTGTGTCAGTGAGGGTGTCCCCAGAAGAGACCAGCATTTGAATCAGCAGACTGAATAAAGAAGATCTTTTTCACTAACACTGGTGAGCTTCATGCAAATTCCGTAATGGTCTGAATAGAACAAAAAGGCAGAGGAAGAAAAGATGCCAGACTTGAGACATCCATCTTCTATAACCCTTCACCATCAGCATCCATGGTTCTCAGGCTTTTGGACTCAGACTAGGATTTATCCCTCAGCCTTCCAGATTCTCAGGCCTTTACAAAGGCCACCTGTAGGTGGACTGAAATCATACCTTCAGCGTTCCTGGCTCTCCAGCTTACAGATGACAGATCATGGGACTTGCTGGCCTCCATAATCACTTGAGCCAATTCTTGTAACAAATCTCCATTCATATACATCTCTGTTGTGCTGTTTCTCTGGAGATCCCTGACAAATACACCTGCCTAAGATAAACACTCAAGATGCTGAGAGTTGTTGGTGAAAATCCCCAAATGATGCTGACTGATCATTCTATTTTACATTTATAGCCTTCAAAATAGCACCTTCCAAAAATTCTACTACATTTCCCCATAGACTCCCTTTACTTTTCTCTTTATGTCTTCTCCTTACTCCAGTGCACTCTCAGCCATTGATCTGGCATCAGCCTTCACTCAAAAGCCACATTATTTATTTATTTAAAAAGTTAAATTCCTAATATAGAAGTGTTACTCTTTCCACCCCCAAATTGATTCATCTTTCTCACCTTTACCCTTATAATGTGTCTTCTCTTTCCTTACAGTGGGCAGTTTATCATGGTGGTTGAGGACATGACCTCTACAGTGGGACATCTTGGCTTTAAGCTCCTCCGCTCAAGAGCTATGTGAGTACAGAGGAGTGGCTTACCTATTCTGCACCTCTATTTGCCCTCATGATATTCAAAACAGTGATTAAAAACTCTCTCTCCAAGTCCTTCTGGGGATTAAGTAAGTTAACATTGTTCAAGTACTTAGAAAAATCCCTATCAAATGGCAAGTGCTTAGTAAATGTTAGACATAATTCTAATTCATTATTAAAATAAAGGGAGTGTCTACTTTTATATGAAGCTAACTACTCTTGTGTTCCAGATCTATTTCCAGGTCACAGTGAAAGCTGAAATGTAAACAGGTTATGGCAACAACTATACACAAGATGCTTTATGGATACATACACACGTATTGTGATATAATTGAAATAAATTGATACAATTTCCATTATGATGTTAGATTTATAAATAAATGTCTTCTCTCTTTTATATTTTGTGTGTTTTATGTTATGTTAGGGTTGGTTAAAAAATAAGTATGTTGGGGTGCTTGGGTGACTCAGTTGGTTCAGCATCTGACTCTTGGTTTCAGCTCAAGTCACGATCTCACAGCTTCGTGGGTTCGAGCCCTACATCAGGCTCTGTGCTGGCACTCTGTGCTGGCAGCATGGAGCTTGCTTGGGATTCTCTCTCTCTGTCCTTCCCCCGCTAATGCTGTCTCTGTCTCACTAAAAATAAATAAATAAACTTAAAAAAATATAAGTATGTCATTTCTTGCCCTAAGATCCTGTATACTTCTATTATATGATATTAAATGTGTTTTAAGAAAAGAAATAGGGAAACAGACATGGATCCAGATTTTGCTGTGTCTAAAGTGTATGCATTGTTTTAAATATACACATACAATTTTACTATAAAATGAATTATAGGGCCTGTGCAAGACGATAAACCCTGCCGTTTAAGCTTCATTGCCATCTGTGTTAATATGCTCAACAATCCTAAAATGAGGATGTCATTATCTCTTACATATTGACGTGGAAACACAAAGTAACTTGCCACTGGTTGCATAGGTGGCCTAGTTGTGATATGTCCTCGGTCCCTTGGCTCTAAGACCAGTGCCCTTTGCCTCCATATTCCAGCTTCTTCTATCTTTATAGGCAGAAAGGAGGTTACAGTCCCAAAGTTCGCCTCTTCTGTTCAACTTCCTCTGTCTAAATATTTACCCACATCCTGCATATGAATTTTCCCCCAGTTTTTCTGCTGCAGCTACTAAAGTTCCCATGGGGAAGCCTCTCATTCTCAGTGGGTTCCAAGTCTCTCGGGAACATGTTGACCATTAAAACACACAACCCTGGTGAGGGTGTGATGATTACTGGGCAATCGATCAGTCGTCAAAGCCATAACCGCAGGTGTCATTAGAACTCCTACATCTCCCTCTGTCCTGTCATCTGACTCATATACAGAAGGGGGATCAGTCGTTGTAAGGATGTAGCATTAGAGGCAAGTGGTGGGCATGTTAACACACACTCGCACATGTGACACGGGCAAGACCACTTTGCAAGACAGGAAGCAAAGAGCAATGAAAGGCAGATTCCTGAATAGTAGTGCTGGTAAGATGTCAGGGAGGCTGGAAGGTCGAGGATGTTTCTAAAAGATTAAGTCCAGGGCAGCAAAGGAACAAGAATCGATTCTCCAAAGATGCTATCACAACAGTAATGCTATACCAGGGGAGGAAGAAGCCATCTGTTCCTTAAAGGACTGGAAGCACAGTTGGGATGTCTTTCCGGAGACTGTGGTTGTGTATATTCTGCAGATGGGGGCACTGCTAATCCAGGGAACCACTCTCCTGAATGGAGAGACCCTGCTTCCTCTGACCTATGGTGTGCAATAGCATCAGTAGACATTCATTCATCAGAATCCATGGTGTGACGGTAAATACATGACTGAGGAAAAGAGCGTTTATTCCCAAACTGCTAACCATCTATCTGATAGGAGAAACTTGCAAGAGTAGAATGGCTGATTTCAGGGACCATTTTGTTCCACAACCCTGAAGCCATTAATGATTTACACTGCTTTGTTATTCTTTTATGTAAATGCGAATCCCGTAAGAGAAGAATGATGTCTACTCCTTAATGTGCACCCAAATATAATTTTATGGAAGTAGCTCTTACGGGATTCAGAGTGATTCAAATCCTCTCTCATCTACTCATTGGCTGTGGGCTATAAGTTACTTAACTTTTCTGCTCCTTTGGTTTCTCACTTACAAATTTCAAATTAGAGGTGTGGGGTTTAAGAAGGTATCCTATAGGACAAACCTTTTGTACTGCTTGCTGCACAGAAATATTATGCTCTTCCTCCCACCTTACTTTGGGTCCTATCCCATCATTTACCATATTGCCTGCACCCTCCTCCCTTGTCTTCAAGCTTTCCACATATAGTTGCCTTTCTTAAAATGTTCTCGTCATAAAAACGATGAGAAAGTTCACTGTAGCTCAATCATATACACATTTCTGATTTTTAAAAATGTCCCAAATATTCAAATGCCTCATTAACTCCATGATGTTCCATCCGAGGACACATATTATAAAAGCAGGCAGTGACTGCATTTGAGCCAAGAAATAGCGACTGTGTTCCTACTCTGAGCCAGGTGGTGCACTAGAACTTGGGGAGATGCACACGGTCATAAAATACAATGCCTGCTTTCAAACGTTCATAATCAGAGAAGGAGACACAATATATTATAAATGCAAAGAGGGGCCAAAAAGACTAGGCTGAAGGAGCAAGATGGGGGAGTCCATGTCTTTCTTGCTGAGAAAAAAGGAAAAATCAATAATACAGAACCTGTCTTTATATAAATTTTGATTTTTTATCATTGATTTTCTTTTTTTACATACCGTATGAAAATATTATTTACCATGATCACTGTGTTTTGTTCTTCTGAAGTTGCCATTTGTGAGTGAGAATGTTACTAACTGAATTGCATCTTCCCACAAATGTACATTTGGAATGTGACTATATTTGGAGACACGACCTTCATATGGTTCAGTGAGGTTGTAAAGAGGGCCTTCAATGAGTGAGACTATTGTCCTCATAAAAGGCTGAGAAACCAGGGAAAAGGCCATGGGAGGACACCTTGAGGAGGTGGCCATCAACCGGACAAAGAGAGAGGCCTTGGGAGAAACCAGCTGTGCCAAGACCTTGATCGTGGACTTGTAGGCTTTAGAATATGAGAAACGAATTTCTGTTATTTAAGCCCCCTCATTTGTGGTATTGTGTTAGCAGACTGATGCAGAGGGTAAGAAGAGATTTCATAAAAGAAGATTCACAGGAATTTAGTCTTAAAAATCAGAGCCATCTGGATGGTGAGCAAATGAAAGATAATTCTGCAAATTTTAAGCATGGAATACAAGTTGGGAAAGAGCTCTTTGGGTGGAAACAATGTCTTTGAGGGAGATATTGACCACCAAACTTTCAATCCTGTGGAGCCAGGCACATGTCAGGCTGAACTGGCCTTTGACACAGAGTTAGGCCAGTTCCTGTTTTTGTAAGGCCCATGAGCTAAATAAGAAGTTTTTACATTTTTCCATTGTTGGGCAAAAATCTAAAGGAGAATATTTCTTGATGTTGAAAGTTACATGAAATTCAAATTTCTGTGTCCATAAATAAAGCTTTATTGGAATATGGCCATGCTCATTTGCTCAAGTATTGTCTTTTGTGCTACAACAACAGAGTTGACTATTTTAGATGGAGACCATATGGCCTACAACCCCTAAAATAACTGCTGTCTGACCTTTTACAGAAAGAGTGCCAGCCCCTGGATTGGACTATGTCCTTCCCAAACTCATTTCTAACACAAACATAGTTGTTGGAAGGAAGGAAGGAAGGAAGGAAGGAAGGAAGAAAAGGAGAGAGAGAATGACAGAAGGAGGAGGGAAGGAAGGAAGGAAAGTAGGAAGGAAGGAAGGAAGGAAAGAAAAAGGGAGGAAGGAGGGGTGAAAGAGAGAAAGGAAGGGCAGAAAGGGAGAGAAGAAAGAAGGAAGGAAGAGAGTAAGAAAATATTTATCTCTTTTATTTCCCCAATGCCCCATAAGAATAAGGGCAAAAGGGGGCGCCTGGGTGGCTTAGTCGGTTAAGCGTCCGACTTTCGCTTAGGTCATGATCTCGCGGTTCGTGGGTTCGAGCCCCGCGTCGGGCTCTGTGCTGACTGCCAGCTCAGGGCCTGGAGCCTGTTTCAGAGTCTGTGTCTCCCTCTCTCTCTGACCCTCCCCTGCTCACGCTGTCTCTCTCTCTCTCTCTCCTAGAAATAAATAAAACATTTAAAAAAAAAAAAGAATAAGGGCAAAAGCCCTTAATTCACCATGAACAAAGGTAGGCCTGGGACCAGGATGTTCTGAAAACTCACCATTAACAGCACCACCAGCACCACCATAAAAGCTACTGTGGTCAGCTACCCACTGTGATTCAGCACTTTTCTAAACCAAACAGGAGACACACTCACTTTGTGACAATGCAGACCTCCTTATCCGGAGCACACTTAGTGGACTATCTTGGCTAGAGAGCCTCATCGGCCCACGCTCATGGAGGATTTGGCATACCAGTGTTCATGACATCTCCATGCCCCAGTCGACACCCCACAGCTGAAATCACCCATAAAGAAATTTAGGGGAGACTCCTTAGGAGTGAATGAGTGACTAAATTATCACTTTGGAGGGATGTTTTAGAGAAACGGAAGTGCCGCTAGGTCCAGACTTAAAGCAATAAGCCTTGTAGATGAGTAAATCCATTTTTGCCAAGAGAATAAACATGACTCAAACACAGATGATGTGATTCTCCTAGAGCAATCATTTGCAGAACTCCAGGGTCCCCAACCCAGCGGTGAAAGCATTACCTCGCAGGCCTTCACAGCAACCGCTTCTGCTCTCCACCCCCTCGCTGGATTGACTAAGGTGATTCATGCCCAACAGGATTTTTCCAGCCTTGGCCACCACTAGAAAAACCACGCAGTGGCTTTATTCCCACTTTATTCATTTTTGTCCCCATGAAGTGTACCGCCATATACATTTTCTGACATGGGATCTTAAAAGAATCTGCAGTGTCTTTAAGGAAAAGGTAAGATCCTAAAAGAGTCAAGATGATGGTATCCAAACCACTTGGATGTAACTCCCAGCTTTGCCAAGCACTAGCATTGAGGCTTGGGCGGGTCACCTACTATCTTTAGGCTTGCTTCCCCATAAATAAAATGGGATTGGAAATAGCAACGTCTTCAGTTTGCTGTGCGGATTAAATGAAATAATGTAAGTGATCCTCTTTGCCTGGCACCAACTTTGGCATATGCATGTTTAGGTTACTTTTTTACACAGTTTTGGAAATTTCTGGCATTGAAGTAAAAACTGACGATCCTTGTATCTGATCGTATGTTCCAGAACGACAGCAGAGCCTCTCTGACTTTTAGAAAATGTCCTTCTGTGACCATCTTCGCAATTTAAAAACTTTTAGTGTTATGAAATGGAAAAGGCAAAAAACAATCCATATTCTTTTAAGCACACACACAGATATTATTATGTTAAAAAATAGAAGAGAAGACATGGAATGTATTTACAATTTAGTAATTTGGGCTCATTTCTCTGGGTGATAGGATGTTTTCAGGCTCTCCACCAGGTGTAAAGAAGAGAATAAAATTCTGGAATAATTAGGCACATTGCTTCCTTTTCAGAAGCTGTAAATGCCTCCAAACAGAGGTACAATTTGAGCGTGAAGAAGGGAAAAGGGAACAGCAATGTGTGGCCTGGGCATTCTGCCACTGGGGGAGGAAATGGCCTGGTGTTGTTTGTTTGTTTCTTTGTTTGTTTCCTAGCAACCTCCTCCGAACCAATGTCTTCATGATACCACGGAAATGCCACTGGCTTCCAGCTCTATACCAGGATTCTTTCCCTGCAGAAACAGAAGACTAGGACACATTTCCACAGCATGGGAGCACACATTTCCAAACCCATGAGTGAGTCGGCATACCATCAAAGACCATATCCTTTCATCGTTGGAAGGAAACTGAGGGATCACCATGTCCAGCAATGGATCCGCTGGCAAAAGTAATGTCCCTTTCCTGTGACCCAGTCACATAGGTACAATTCGTTTGGAGCATGATTTTAAGCAATATTGGAACCCCCAATGCCCAACCGTGAATCCCATGCACGGCTCATGGACTTCTGATGAAGACTTCTTTCCATGCATAGTGTTTACAAAGAATGGGAAGAGAAACAGAAATATCTTTGATCAACAAATTTTTCGAAACATTTTATCAATAAAAAAATCAGCCGAAAAATGTACTGTATTCTCAGCAACTATTTTTGCTTGGTTAATATTTTCAGAGAGCCTGGCAGATGAGTAATTTACTTGCAGGTAAAATCCATCATTTCCACATAGAGTGCATTTGTTAGTATACCCAGGGCTTTGTGCTATCTTTTTGGTATACTGTATTTATTCTATCTAAAAGATATTTCAAACAGAATACATTTTGAACACTAGATCATTTAATAGTTGCTTCATGATGAACAGATGCACTAAAAAAAGAAAAGTGTGTAGCAAAACTGTCATAAAATAACATCTGTCCACAGTGCACACCAGTAAACTCATTCTTAATAGATATACAAAGGGTCAGTGTTGCAAGTGCATTCCTTTTGAAATAAGTGTTCAAATGTTCAAAGAGAAGAGTTTCTCGAAAAATTAAATATGGTGATTCTCATATCAGAGAAGTTCTGATATGAACCTCTCTGGGGCTATTAAAATCATATGATTATGATACTAATATGGAAACTAACAGGAAAAAAGGAACATGCCAATTTGCATGTACAGAATGATTACCAAGAGCAAGTGAAACATCATGTTATTAAAGGAGAAAGACTGGAAACCATAACCTAAACTATTACGTGCTATGGAATACATAGCAGGAAGCGCTTTTTGCGTTACTTTCCACTTAGCAGCTTTCCCGTGACGTGGTTTTGCCACATTTATATGGAAACAAACATGTTTTAAAGAATAAGCACGTTGGCCAAGCTTCCTAAATTTGTCTCTAGACACAAAAACACGTGGTAGTTACTAACCACTTACTCGGTGCCATGCCTGAAGCAAGTCCATGTAAATGCCATATACCTCCTTCCGTTTCAAAACACTCTTTAGAGAAAGTAATAAGAAGTCAGCCTCCATTGCAAATAGGAAGCTTAGACTCTGAGTGACTCACAAACCCAGTAAGAGAGAGCACTGGCAAAATTACACCCCTCTTTTTCCTCCACTGTTTTCCAGGTTTTTGGAAACTAAGAACATATACTTCTTTGCAGTCAAGATCAGAGGGTTTTCTGAGCATGGACTGTATGACCTAACACAGTTGTGGCCAGTGGGGGAAGGTGGGTAGACGGGTGGTAGACAGTATTTGAGACTCCTGAGTATTTTTGCTTCTAATATCATTGACAAGCTGAAGATGCAGAAATACATAAGCGTCTAACGTCACAACTACAGTCCCAAAGTTGACATTATAGCCGTCATATAATCCTTGTCAGAGTGGAATATATTTTTTATTTGCATTTGTTTGTCTGCTTTCTGTTCCCCAAGATAGGGAGCCAGAGAGGGGTAAAAAAAGCCAGAATGACCGAGTAACTTGGATGCACCGAAAAGGTTAAGGGTGTTCACATAGGTTTCCAGAGGGACAAAACCCTTTGATAATTATCTTATCACTTTTGCAGAGGAGTTTTTTTAGATTCCTTTCTGAAGAGAGGTCTGTGTAATACTGAGGCCATAAGCACGTTTGCATAACATAACATAAAATGCATAGATTTATTCATAAATCAACATATTTACAGCCTAACTGTGAGGGTGTGGCATATGCAGATGAGAATGTGATTCACTTGTTTAGAGACCAAAGCATGTTTGCAGTGGCCAGTGAGCATAAGGGCAGGTAACCTTAGATAAGAAAAAAAAAATCAATATTTAACAATTGGCATCATGTGACCTGTCTTTTATTTGTCCCTAGGGTTGTCTTTTTCTCTTAGTATTTTTCACAGGAGACTATTTCAAGACCCGACTTGGGCAAATTTAAAACCCTTTTGTGCAGAATGGAGCAGATACCCATCAGGCGAAACCCTATCTTTCACGCCTGCCTCTTTGTAGGACTGAAAAATACGGAGACATTTGAAATATCTGATGTCCAACAGTGCTGCTACCTAGGTCTTCCCCATGCTTCCTGGGGGAAGAAAAATTGCGAAAAAGAAAGAAAAGAAAGAAAGAAACACACGAATAAACGCGTCAGTGAGTATTTCACCGTAGAAGAACTATTCACATGGAGACTGTAGCCTATTTCTGTGAATCCCATGGATAATCAACACACACACTTGCCAAGCCTCATTCTTCTGTCCTAATAGCGACACAAGGAAGCATCAAAATTGCCTGGCTGGGACATATGTACCCACCACTTCCATTTATATTTGAGAAATAGTTTATCTTTTACTACAGTTCCCCCATTTTAATAAATTGCACATGTGGATTTTTCTCAGTTATTGTCCTATAATTCATTCTGGAAGTTCTCCCTCTTTATCCTTGGGCAGTGTTCTCTGTCTGGCCTTGTTTACTCTTCCATATGTCATCAGCATTAATCATTTTCTCATCGATTGTAGGGTGGGCTGACTGCATGATCTTAACTTCTGCTCCCCCTCCTGGCCCCTCATTTACTTTGCAGCTGAAAAGTGGAACTGTATGCGGTGTGTGAGCCAACGCCACGTCTAGGAATTGGCATCATTGTGGAAAACATAAAAGGGCCACAGCCGGGAGATCTTGCCTCCACAATCCGAAGGTTTTTCAGATAACTGCTGCCTTCAGTTCCGGCTCTTTCTATGACTCTATTCTGTCATTTTGAGGACTGGCATGACACAGGATACAGGTGGTAATCTTCTGAATTTAATTCTAACCCGTTTTGCAGATACGGCAAGATGGATGTGATATTGACTTGATTTCCTACACAATTATTGGTGACGCATTCAGGGAGGAAACTTTGCATAGAATCCTCTGAGTCTGAGTCTATGTTCTCATTAGACACATAGTCACAAACTGGAACAAACTGTTGAAAGAATAAGTTCATTTCTACTTACCTTCATGAGCAGTTTCTTGATCTTGTTTGTTTCAATAAAAAAAAAAGGCTCTACAGCATTTGGCTGAGTGCTACGTAAGGTGTTCAGTCCGCCTGCACATATAATGATGCTCTAACCAGCCATGTCCCAAGGATTTCTCATGGAACCTGCATCCATCTAGATGTCCTGCTAAATGAGCAAACACAAAAGTAGAATTTCTTGAGCAAACATGTTCAACGCCATATATTCCTCTTAGAGTTTAAGAGGAGCATTGTTATATTAAAAATACGTACACAAATATGTCATAAATTCTTAACATGGTATTTCTAATGCCCTAAAAAATTAGTGCTCAAAGAAACACCTGTAGGTTATTACTACATATTATTTGAGGGCCAAAATCAAAGTCCTTTTTGAAACTTAATGAATTAATTATTTTTGCTCCCAGAGTATCAAACCAGTGACAGTTGTCAAGCAGATGTTTCCAGGGCTTTGTAACCAATACATGGTGTGTGGCTTGTACTTTTACTTAGAGTTGGTGATCACTTAATATGGAATGACTAAATGGATAACTGCGTGCACCACCGCCGCAGCTTAGAAATGCATACTTTCTGTGAAGGGAAGGTCTCTAGCTATTGGACTCATCCCATTGAACTTTTACATGTATAAAAAACAGAAACAAAAACAAAAACAAAACAATCGGATCCACAAGGGGAAAAAACGGTTTAACAGCATACCCTCACTTATTCAAATCGCTTAGCTCCTGTTTCCTTCATCAGGCACACTAAATCCCACACCGGGTTTCAGAAAGTTTGTGCACCTTCTCCCGATGCATGTGTTCTGATCAAGCACTTAGGCCCGTCTTATTTTTAGTTACAGTTATAAAACTTCTTAGTGGAAAGGAACGCTTTATACTTTGAATCGACCAAAGGCTCCATTTTCTAGAAGAAGTAACGAAGTCTTCTATTGTTCGCAGGATTTGCCCAAGGACACACAGGAGAAATTCTTAAAGAGGCACTCTGCACGTTTTCCTGGGTATCCAACGGTCCCTAGCTCATTTAACAAGAAGATTGAGACATTAATTCCTTCTGTTTATACCAAAACCTTTGTTACAAGGTACTTCAGGTACCTTCAGATGGACCCACCTTTCAAGTCTAGTTATCTTAAGACTTACTATAAAGGAAATATTTCCTCACCCACTAATTAATTAGATCACTGTGTAACTTACTAAAAAATGGTAATAGTACGTGTACTTCGCAAAAGAAAAATCAGGCAGTGTCTGGAAGAACCTTGAAGGTGAAAGTAAGCCACCAGCCCATGATAGAAGCTTCCTCACCTCTGTGTGACCTCACTTCATCAGATACTTTCACCTATGTATTGATTCAAAAAGACACATCTAACTCTCAAATTTTAAATTTAAAGAATTAGAAAATATTCATGAGGAAGTAGTTTCAATATTAGCATCAGAAAAAGTAAATTTTGAATAAATTTATTATGTGAAATAAGAATGGTTATTTACTTGATAAAAGACAGAATGCATAATGAGTATATGACTGAGAACAGTATATAAGACAAAAATAGAAAGGTGGAAGAAATGGACACATTTACAGTAACTGTAGCTTGTAATGCAAATCATAGTCTTTGAAACAAATTTTAAATTAAGTAAATATAGAGGTTTTTATAAAAAGGTAACCAGTTATATTCATACAATGGTTAAATAGCACTTCCACATGCACAGTAAAAGCTATTTTGAAATTTCTTAGAACATAACATAAATCAATTATATATGAGACCACAGAGAAATCTCAATAAATTCCAAGAACTAAAAATATGAAGGACATTTTCTCTGTCATAGAGCAAATAAAACTAGGAATGAATAGCAAAATTTTAACCAAAGAGTTACAGGGGGAAAAAAAGAAAGAGAGAGAGAGGGCAGACAACTTTGATGACTTTTAGTTATATTCTCAGAACATTAGTTAAGAGAAAAGATTCATGTATTTATAAAGTCAATGCAGATAGTTAAAAATAACCTGTCGTCAGAAATGTGTATAAGGAAAAAAAACCTGAGAGCTGAATTTGAAGCAAAGTTTTGGCTAGAACAGTAGAATTGATGCTGTAGAAAACCACATTGCTGGAATAGAAAGCAAACGGGGGCAATATCCCAGCATTTTCTAGAGAGAGCTAGAATATAAGAATTAGAAAGAAGGTAAGAGTTATAGAGGACAGATGATATATCTGACTGATCCAGTCTAAGACAGGCTAAAATACTTAGATCCGATTCTCAATGGAAACTCTATGGTAATGAGAGTAGAGCCCCCCTTACAATAATAAGGAATATTCTATTTATATGAACACCCAGTTCAAGTTAAAGGGCAAAATGCTAAAAGCATTACCAATAAACTCAGGAATAAAATCGAAATGTTTAATGTCACAACTATATTTAAGAATAGTTACGATACTTTGAGGATTAAGGTAGAAAGTCAACATGTGCTCAAAAAGGAACATGTTAATTTTACACGTGAGATTTTCTTTTGTGTTATTTAAGCTCCTACAGTCTCCTGAGTGGGATACTAAGGATATGAGACCAAATGCCTTCCAGTTCAGTCACTTCTAGGTTTCAGTTTATGTATAGGTAAGAAAATAGGGATTAGCTAGATGATCTTTAATTCCTTTCCAGGATTCACTGTCAGTAAGTCTGAAACAAAAGGCTTAGGGATAGCTATCTACTCGACATGAAACACTGATTATGACCATGCCATTTTTTCTCTAATCACAGCTAACATTTACTGAGTCCTTCTTTTGCATCAGACATTATTCTCATAACTGAGTCCTTTGAGCTGAGTATCAGGTTTATTCCTTTTTTTTTTTTTTTTTTTTTTTTTTTTTAGATAAGGAAACTGAGGCCCAAAGAAGTTCAGTAACTTGGTAGAGGTCACAGCCACAAGGTGTGAAAGCCCTGTCTCCAACTTTGGATATATGCCCAGAGAAGCCCCCATCTGAGCCACTGGCAACTCCCACTGTTTTGTGGGATTATTTCTCAGGATTTTAGTTTTTGTTTTTTTAAGCTCATTCATTTATTTTGAGAGAAACTGAGAGAGAGTGCACGCAATGGAGGGGTGGAGGGGGAGGCTGTGAAGCAGGCTCTAGGCTCTACACTGACAGCAGAGAGCTCCATGCAGGACTCAAGCCCAAGAACCGTGAGATCATGACCTGAGCTGAAGTTGGATGCTTAACCATCTGAGCCACCCAGGCACCCCTATTTCTTAGGATTTTAAAACACTATCTTGCTTTTGTCTACACTGCCGTAATCCCCACTAGCTATCTTTGCATAGGAACTTGTAAGCCCTGTAGTTCTGGTTCTCTGTGGCTTCCTTCCTGGACCATTGAAGCCCATGTGGGTCTGTGAGCTGCTTTGGCTTGCCTAAACCCCATGCAGATGTGCACCCATGACCAGTAATTCTTTTGTAACTTGGCCCTCTTCCCTAGAGGCTGGTGTTCTATTCAGGAAAGGAAGGGGGAAGAGCTAGTTTCCCAAATTGTCCTCTGCAGAGCACTGAATATCACAAACTTTATACTGACATTTTATGGAGATAGCAGAGTTCCGTGTTCAATAAAATACATGTGAAATTCTGGATTATATAATATCGAATCCATTTCTTTAATAAGAAATTTCTCAAAACTTACTATGCTGTTATGTGCTACACAAGGTTCCTTGGGTGTTTTCTACCATAGAAACTTGGTTTTATTTATTACCAGAACACCTTGGGAAGTGTTGAATTACCCAATTATTTGTTTTTTCGAATAATAATGTCCTCAGAATCTTCATGAAAATCGGAAACGTGTTTCATTGGGAAGCACTGACTCTTTGGGCATAATCTCAGAGCAATAAATGGTGGGAGCAATGAAGTCGTCATTTCTAGGTCAGCCATGACAGAAGGTGGGCCGTACTTAAACAGTTCATCTCCATCTGAGGGATGAACTGAGAAGAAAGGAGGCGCTGTTTGTGTTCGCTGAGTTCAGTCCTCTATATTTGTTTCATCCTTTCTGACACAAACTGTTTATAACAAAGGGAGTCCAGATTGCATGAGAAGGCAATACAAGCAACACCACCTCCATTGCGGTAAAGCCCCTGAAGCAGGGTAAATCTGACTCAGTTGTGTTAGGTCAGCTCCTTAATTCCATTTCAGAATCTGCTTTCTCATCAGAGCTAGAAAGCAGCCTCCGTTCGTCTGTGGAATCAGGCAAGGTTCGGGTCCTTCCATTTATGTTGGATTGAAATGTTTCTTTCTCCTCCAGAGCATAGAGCTATTTATTATAATACTGGATGTCTAACACCACAGAGCACATCATTCTTGGCTCGTTCGCAACGCCTGAGTAATACTGGTGATCAGACTTCTGAGAGCAGCCTGCCGTAGCTCACGTCGTCAACGACAAATCACAATGGAAAGTGGGGAAAATGGACTAAAGGCTAAAATAGAGTAACTGTACATTTTCCCCAAGTGAACTATATACAATAAAAGGGATATATATGTGCATATATAAACACATATGTGCGTATATATACATGTATAATAGCTAATATATATATATATACACACACTCATTATATATAGGCATAGACATGTACACATCTATCATCTACATTAAGGGGAATGGTAGATTGCAAATTTTCGATGCAGTCTATTTTATGCTTAAATTCTTGAGTAAGATCCACAGACAAGAAGTCAAATTAAATAAAGTTTTTTTCCCCCTTCTGGACACTCTTGAACACCTTCCCCTCCTGTGAATCCCCATAAGGTTTCCATTTTGATAAGTAGTGCAAATTATAAGAATAGAGCTAATCCACAGTTTCAATACAGGTGATTTGGGAAAACCAGAAGGACTGAGGAGTTTTTACTTGTTGGTAGTGTTAGCAAACTCTGAGTTAATTTTCAAATTTTGTGCTTTGTATCATTTGGTACTTTTATACTTTATAACCTGTTAAAGTTATCATTTATTTTGAGTTTTTGTTTTGTTTTTAAAGCTGTGCTCCTGTACCTATCTCATTATTTTAACTGGTTTATCTCTTGCCCTCCTCTGGAGATGCCTAGAATATCACACTCTGCTCATTTCCTTGCTGGCTTTTTATGCAACCAAGCTCCAAACACTGCACTACTTTAGCACTTAGTCCTGGGTGTTCTCTCCTGATGTGGCCTCCATTCTTAGCAGCTCCTTCTTTCAGAAGTTGGAATTTGGGGATTTCAAGCCGTCACCTCAAGAGGCACTGTGTCGTTCCATCCTCGCTTTCTGAGAACCGTGTCCCACAGAAGCATGGGTGAGACCTGGCCAAGGTCAGCAGAACCCCACCGAGAGATGCAGAATGACGTAGCAGAGCCCAGCACAAGTTGGGCTCTTGAGACTTGTGAGCTCAGTCTTTGATAGGTGTTTGAACTGGTTTGGGGGGGGGCGTGACTTATTAAGCAGCAATAGCTAATCGGTGCATTTCTTATTTCCTTTCTACTATCATCTGCCACAGACTGTTATTATTTTCCTTGTTTACTTAAGTATTGGGTGTTCCCCTGCAAAGGGAGGTCAAGTGCCTTCTCTGTCTTATTCTCTGATGCATTCAAAACACTTACTGACTGGCAGGGCACGCTGCAGGCATTCAGTGACTCGTCAGATTAGTAAACACGTGATCGGATGAATGAGTGCTTACAAATAGACTTTCCAAAACCACATAGACAATAATGACAATTTCTACCAATTCTATTGGTGATAACTTTTATACTCCCTAGAATCATTTTTATGTGTATTTTAAAAACATGTTTCCTATTTCTGTTTTGGATTATTTTTCTACCATTACCACCTACTTTTTTGTCTTAGCATGTTTCGACCATTTTTAATTATGGACGTCCATGATATTTAAATAGCTCATATTAAGTCTCTTTCACTTAAAAGAAATTCCGTCAAAATGAATATCTATTTTTATATATGTATTTTAATTGCTTTATTCCACTAGATAGACAACAATCATAGCATGCTACTAAAGTATGAGTAAAACTCAAAACCAGGAGTGGCCCAGGTAGCCCAGTCGGTTAAGCGTCTGACTCTTGGTTTCAGCTCAAGTCATGATCTCACAGATTCATGGATTCAAGCCCCATGTCGGGCTCTGTGCTGACAGCACCGAGCCTGCTCGGGTTTCTGTCTCTCCCTCTCTCTCTGCCCTGCTGACACTCACACTGTCTGTGTCTCTGTCAAAATAAATAAAAAACATTTTTAAAAAATCAAAACTAGGAGAGAGAGAGAGAAATGTACTCAACTAGAAAAAATATGTTCAGGGGCTCCTGGATGGCTCAGTCAGTTAGGCGTCTGACTTCAGCTCAAGTCATGATCTCACGTTCATGGGCTCAAGGCCCACGTTGGGCTCTGTGCTTATAGCTCAGAGTCTGGAGACTGCTTCAGATTCTCTCAATCTCTCTTTCTCTGCCCTTTCCCTGCTCACACACTCTCTCTCTCAAAAATAAACATTAAAAAAAAAGAAAAAAGAAGTTCAACATGGTCTCAGACCATGTCAACTCTAAGTTGTTAGAGTTACTCTTGTAAATTAGATTCTGACTTTCCTAATGGCCCAAATCATTTTTCGAAAGATCATTTATATTTATCATAAAAAGAAAGAGTTCAGTTCCTCTTTCCTTGCTGGGAATGTGTTTTGGCTTTAGAGCTTCAGCCTCTAGTAATTGTGATCTAGAAGGATTCTTAGAGCAATTAATGTAGAGAGTTGAGGACATCTTTTACTACTTCATTAAGCAGCTGCTGCCTGATGCCCAACTAAGATACTTCGTTGGGATTACGTGGAAAGCTCTCATCACTGAACTCTCCGAGCTCCTTGTTCCCTGTGTTCCATGCAGGGCAGCAGGCCGCACTTTCCTTCCCTGCCCCCCACAATCAGGGAACACCCACTGATCTATTTCCCCATCTTCAAATTATTGTTGTAGTTCCAAGTTCACTGAAATGCTCTCCTCTGTTCTCTCTATTCTTCTATAGGTTTAACCTTTCGTAATATTTAGAAGGGGCAGAAGATTCAAGAAATGAACAATTTGACTCCATAGATGATTTCTAACTAGACTTCTGCCACAGTGCCTTTGCCAGGCACAAAGATGAAAAATGGCGACCTTCCCTGCAGACTCCAGGGACTGTAGTTCCTTGGTGTTTTAACCCTTGTGTTGGGTGTTACAGCTTCATAGATAATAGATGGTTGAGTTATGTAAAGAAAACATGCCCATGTTGCTCTTTGATGTCCTTGTAACCCTTTATTCTTCTGCTGCAAATTCCTGTTCGTAAGTTAAAGCCCAGGTGATGTATCACCTCCTCGAAAGTCTTCTTGTTCACTCTTCCCACTCTCTCAGTGCCTTCCACACACTTACAACAGCAAACTTAGCCCAACGTGCCACAACATACCCCCATGCACGCCTAGATGTCTTGTCAACATTTAATCCCGGATGACACGGATGACGTCTTACTCATTTTTGTACCTTCCTACATCTACTGCAGTTCCTGGTAATGGCGGGTCTTTAATGGTGTTCACTTTTAATGTAACTTTATGCATTTCATTTTATATCTCTGGTTCTCAGTGTGGGATTTTTAAACAAAACTATCTTCGTGTTGAACCTTTTCTATCTCTGCCATTCCAGTCGTGTGACTTTGGACAAATTATCTAAATTTCCTGAGCTTATGACTTTTATCCTACAAAATAGGAAGAGCAGTCATGCCTACTTTACAGGAGGGTCATGCTGAAAAAGAAATGAGTTGAGTTATGGTTGGTACTTAGCACAGTTAGCCGACATGTACAGATGTGAATGAGACCGTCATCATCATCATCATTTTCTGCCATGATAGGCATTAAGCTGCATGTGTAACTATGTCTTAACACTCATGTCACTGGACTGTCTGCTAATGTGTGTGTCTCTTACTCCCACTGAAGAACTATAGTGCCTTCAAGTCAAGGATTTTCCCTGTCCATATGTATTTCCCAAGCCCCAAGATTAGTGACTAAATATGTTTCTTATTTAAAAAAAAATTAATGTTTATTTATTTATTTTTTACAAAAATTCAGTAATTTTATTCTACAAATTACATTTTGCATTTTATTTATTTATTTATTTTTTTTACAAATGGTTTATTGTCAGTTTGGTTTCCATTTAACACCCAGTGCTCATCCCCAGAAGTGCCCTCCTCCATGCCCATCTCCCTCCTCCCCCCCNTGGTGTTTCATTTTTGGGAATTATATTAACTCTCAGTTTAAGATAATTTAAGATATCTTTTTTTATATTAATAAGAATGCTTTTTCTATTTTTCTTATAATTTTATCAGACATGTGTTCTGAATGCCATTCAAACTTTAGAACTTTTATTAAGGTTTTAGAATATCTTTCTTTAGAAACCTGTTAATGTAATATACTATAGTAATATATTTAGCAACCCTGAAATAATTTTGTGTCTTAAAGAGAAACCTCACTTGGTTGAGGGAGATAATTTTTTATTACACTAATGAATATTTTCCCAAATAATTATTAAGATTTTTAAATCATATAATAAGTGAGTTTGAGTTATCATTTCTTTTTTTTTACACTTTTTTTTTGATTTTATGATTATGATAGTTCCATAAAAATTACCTTTTTTTTGTCTGAAAACATGTATGTATATATTTTTAGACATTTTAAAAATGTTTATTATTTTTTTTGAGAGAGAGAGCAGGGAGGGGCAGAGAGATAGGGAAACAGAGAATCTGAAGCAGGCTCCAGGCTCTGAGCTGTCAGCACAGAACCCGAAGCGGGGCTCGAACTCACAAACTGTGAGGTCATGACCTGAGCCGAAGTCAGATGCTTAATCGACTGAGCCACCCAGGGGCCCCTAAGTATGTTTCTCAATTAAGGTTAATTGAAAAAACTGATTGAATAAATGGAAATATACATAGTAAAGCATTAGAAGACTTAGAGATGAGACAAATATTTGTCCCTTTTCATAATTTCATGAAGCGTGCATTTATAAAAAAAAAAATACTGTCTACTTGGACTGGCATTTGTCATCTCCATTCATTGGATGTAGGACCAGGGTCATTAAGATGCTAAGGTCAAGGGGCGCCTGGGTGGCTTACTCGGTTAAGCGTCCGACTTTCGCTTGGGTCATGATCTCGCGGTTCGTGGGTTCGAGCCCCGCGTCGGGCTCTGTGCTGACTGCCAGCTCAGAGCCTGGAGCCTATTTCAGAGTCTGTATCTCCCTCTCTCTCTGACCCTCCCCTGCTCACGCTGTATCTCTCTCTCCCCTAGAAATAAATAAAAATATTTAAAAAAAAAAAGATGCTAAGGTCATATTCATTCATTGGATGTAGGACCAGGGTCACTATGGCCCTATGGGAGTCTTCTCCAAACCACCAACACTGAAAACATTGTCTTCTATCAACAATATTACCTTTTACGTATGAGGGCCCCAGTTACTGCTACTTTTGAGCATAACAAGAGCTTCCACGTACCGTAGTTCCCTTATGTGCCCCACACTTCTTATAAAGAAGATGAATTGGGGAGAAGGTTTTGTGGTGGCATTATCCTTGAAACCTCAGTCCCATATTCCACTTATCTCCATGATTTTGGAGCAAGGTGATGCAATTTGGCCTAATACGTGGCAGGAAATCTGCTTCCCACTCGCATGTGACAGGTGGCTCCCAGACAGGTAGGCTGGTAGAGCCGGGCTTCCTTCCGTGCTGTCAAGGAGCAGCGGCATCCTGCTGGTTGATAGCCACGGCCTTGCCATCATGTTGCAAGTCTCTCTTTCTTTTAATTCCCTTCACCATGAATCTTTTAGGGATTTGCTCCTGTTGTGAACGAGGCTGTCGCAGTTGGCGAAGCTCTACTGTGGTCTGCTTATCCCAACGAAATGTATTTCCATCTGTGTGGGGCATATGCCTGCATTCTGTCATCTGACTTGTCTTCCACCAGACACCCAGACTTCCCTTAGGGAAAGCAAGAAAGAGGCCTGGAATTAACCCCCGGCTCCTATGGTAGCTGATTCTACACTTGTCTCCCAATCGAGTGCTTCTCAGATGTTAATATTCTTCTAAATTGCCCCGGATGCTTGTTAAAATGCAGATTCGAATTCACAAGTTCCGGTGTTGGCCTGAGATTCTGCATTGGTAACAAGTTCCCAGAGGGTACTGATGCGGCTAGTCTGAGAAGGATACTTTGAGCAGCAAGGCTTTAATCGGCACATTGTGGAGAGTATTTTATCTCCTACCTCTGGGCTCCCATGACACCCCAGCTGGGGTTTCCTCAGTGTACTTGGGAGTGTTTTCCCAGCATTCCAATTGGCTATACACTTATCACCTGAAGCTGGCCTAACTCATTGCCCTAAACATCAGTGCCTCAAAAATATACATTGAGTTAAGTGGATGAAAAGGAACATAACAAAACTCAATGCAATTTACTCAGTAGTTAGCAAATCAATAGATTGATCAACAGGCCAACCTTTATCCCATTTTATTTCATTCCTGATTTAATATTTTGTGTTGTCCAGAGCTTCTGGTAAGGGAAGAAAAGGGAAGAAAGGTGTTTAATTCCATTCAATCCAATGCATTTCAACTTAACAAACCAATTATGGAACTAGGTGCTTTGGAGATGCCAAAAAGGAACATGCACAACCTTTCCTTCAAAAGCTTTGCAAGATCCCAGAGTGAAGGGATGCTGATTTGTGAGTAGACGGATCGGTAAAAGATACATTCACAGACTCTACTGCAAAATGTAATGTGCTGAGGGCTACTACATAGGTAAGGGGAGTAAAGACCTTAGGATCTTGCCACTCCAAGTCGAGTCCATGTGCCAGGAGTATCAATATCATCTGTGAACTTGATAGGAAGTTCCTATTCTTAGACTCTACCCTAGAACTACCCAATGACAGTCTGGGGGGAGGCCAGCAATCTTCATTTTACCACGCCCACCAAGTGGCTGTGATATAGAGAATAGTTTGAGAACCAATGATCTAGAAAGTGCTAAGCACCATCTATAGCCTGTGAAATGGGAGTGAACAAGCATTTCAGAGTACGATGTAATAGAAATAAATATAATTCATATATGTAACTTTCAATTTCCTAGTATATTTCGTGAAAATATTTTAAGAGAAACAAGTATGATTATTTTTTAATGTATATCCAAGTTAGTGTAATAATGATTTCAGGAATAGAATTCAGTGATTCATTACTTACATATAACACCCAGTGCTTATCCCAACAAGTTTTGTCTTTAATGCCCCTCACCCATTTAGCCCATGCCCCCACCCACCACCCCTCCAGCAACCCTCAGTTTGTTCTCTGTATTTAAGAGTCCCTTGTGGTTTGTCTCCCTCTCTGTTTTTATGTCATTTTTGCTTCCCTTTTCTTATGTTCATCTGTTTTGCATATTAAATTCCACATATGAGTGAAATCATATTTGTCTTTCTCTGACTTATTTTACTTAGCATAATACACTCTAGTTCCAAACACGTTGTTGCAAATGGCAAGATTGCATTCTTTCTGATCGCCAAGTAATATTCCATTGTGTATACATATATACCACATCTTCTTTATCCATTTATCAGTCAATAAACATTTGGGCTGTTTCCATACTTTGGCTATTGTCATAGCACTGCTAGAAACATTGGGGTGCACGTGTTTCTTCAAAATAGCACTCCTGTGCTGTGCAATTGCAGGGTCATAAGGTAGGTCTATTTTTAATTTTTTAAGAAACCTTCATACTGTTTTCCAGAGTGGCTGCACCAGTTTGCATTCCCACCAGTAGTGCACATCCTCACCAACATCTGTTGTTGCCTGAGTTATTAATTTTAGCCATTCTGACAAGTGTGAGGTGGTATTTCTGTGTGGTTTTGATTTGTATTTCCCTGATGATAGTGATGTTAAGCATCTTTTCATGTATCTGTTAGCCATCTGGATGCCTTCTTTGGAAAAGTATCTATTCATGAATTTTGCCCCATTTCTTCACTGGATTTGTTTTTGGGGTGTCGAGTTTGATAAGTTCTTTATAGATTTTGGATACTAACCCTTTATCTGATATGTCATTTGCCAATATCTTCTCCCATTCCCTTGGTTGCCTTTTAGTTTTGCTGATTGTTTCCTTTGCTATGCAGAAGCCTTTTATCTTGTTGAGTTCCCAATAGTTTGTTTTTGTTTTTGTTTCTCTTGCCTCCAGAGACGTGTCAAGTGAGAAGATGCTGTGGCTGAGGCCAAAGAGGTTGTTGCCTGTTTTCTCCTCTAGGATTTAAATGGCTTTCTGTCTTACATTTAGGCCCTTCATCTATTTTGAGTTTATTTGTGTGTATGGTGTAAGAAAGCAGTTCATTCTTCTGCATATCACTGTCCAGTTTTCCCAGCACCTCTTGCTGAAGACACTGTCTTTATGCCATTGAATATTCTTTCCTGCTTTGTCAAAGATTAGTTAGCCGTATGTTTATGGGTCCACTTCTGGGTTCTCTATTCTGTTCCATTGATCTGAGCATCTGTTCTTGTGCCAGTACCATACTGTCTTGATGATTACAGCTTTGTAATATAGCTTGAAGTCCAGGATTGTGATGCCTCCAGCTTTAGTTTTCTTTTTCAGGATTGCTTTGGCTATTCAGGGTATTTTATGGTTCCACACAAATTTTACGACTGTTTGTCCTAACTCTGTGAAGAATGTTGTTATTTTGATAGGGATTGCCTTGAATATGTAAATAGCTTTGGATAGTATTGACATTTTCAAAATATTTGTTCTCATAATTCATAAGCATGGAATGTTTCTCCATTTTTTTGGTGTTCTTCTTTCATAAGCATTCTATAGTTTTCAGTGTATAGATTTTTCACCTATTTGGTTAGGTTTATATTTTGGTTAGGTATTTTACAGTTTTGGCACAATTGTAAATGGGGAAGATTCCTTGATTTCTCTTTCTGCTGCTTCATCATTGGTGTATAGGAATGCAACCAATTTTTGTACAGTGATTTTATATTCTGTGACTTTGCTCTTTCCTAACAAACAGGAGTCCAGAGCTGGATGGCTTCCCAGGGGAATTCTATGAAACATTTAAAAATTCTTTTGAAGCTGTTCCAAAAAATAGAAATGGAGGGAAAAACTTCTAAACTCATTCTACAAGGCCAGCATTACCTTTATTCTAAAACCAGACAAAGACTCCACTAAAAAGGAGAACTACAGGCCAATTTCCCTGATGGACATGGATGCAAAAATTCTCAACAAGATACTAGGAAACCAGATCCAACAATACATTAAAGGAATTATTCACCAGGATCAAGTGAGATTTAGTCCTGGGATACAGGGCTGGTTCAGTATCTGCAAATCAATCAATGTGATACATCACATTAATAAAAGAAAGGATAAGAACCATATGATCCTCTCAATAGATGAGGAGAAAGCATTTGACAAATTACAGCACCCTCATTTCTTGATAAAAACCCTCAAGAAAGTAGGGACAGAAGGATAATACCTCAGGATCATAAAAGCCATATAGGAAAGACCCACCACTAATATAATCCTCAAAGGGAAAAAACTGAGAGCTTCCCCCCTAAGGTCAAGAACATGACAGGGATGTCTACTCTCACGACTGTTATTCAACATAGTGATGGAAGTCTTAGCCTCAGCAACCAGACAACACACAGAAATAAAAGGCATCCAATTCAGCTAGGAGGGAGTCAAACTTTCATTCTTCACAGACGACATGATACTCTATGCAGAAAACCCAAAAGACTCCCTCAAAAAACTGTCAGAATGGACCCATGAATTCAGAAAGTAGGATTTATCTTAATGATCTATTTTATTTAGCCGAATATATCCACACTATTACCAAAATGTGATCAATTTAAAATTATTACTGAGAGGGGCGCCTGGGTGGCTCAGTCTTGGTTAAGCGTCCAACTTAGGCTCAAGTCATGATCTCACGATTCATGGGTTCAAGCCCCACATTGGGCTCTGTGCTGACAGCTCAGAGCCTGGAGCCTGTTTCAGATCCTGAACCCCCCTCTCTCTCTGACCCTCCCCTGCTCTCTCTCTCTCTCTCTCTCAGAAATAAATAAAAACGTTTAAAAATTTAAAACAATAAAATTATTAATGAGAAGTCTTACATTCATGCTTTTTTGGTAATAAATCTTTGAAACCCTGTGTACATCGTACATTTACAGAACCTCTCAATTCAGACTTATCACACGCAAACGCTTGGTAGCTCTGTGTGGAACTACGCGGTAGCTTACCACATTGGCCAGTGCTGCTCTAGATGTTAGTATTTCAAGTGTGGTCGCTGGACAACCAGCCTCAGAATCACCTCGATCTGAATCAGAATCTGCATTTTACCAAAATCTCCAGATAATGTGTGTGCGCTTTGCAACACTATCAACACTGCCTTTGAATGGCTTGAAGTCCATGTTATAGCAAAGTAGTTCTCATCTTCCTGCATGGCAAAGACTTGCTAAAGTAAGTACAGCGGAACTCACTTCCCTTCCCTCTAACCTGTGCCTCTTGGAGCTTCTGACCCTCTGATGAACTGGCAACATGAAAGAGGGAAGACCAGAGTTTTACCTGGTACCATCACGTACTGTTTGAGGACTCTCTGGGAGCCCCCAAATCCCCGAATCTCCACAGCAACTCCCTTCATCTTTTCTCTGCCAAATTTGCTCAGGATTACATGAAAACATAACTATTATATTCAACATTAGCTGTTTTGAGCAGAAAAATTCCTAAGGTAGAAGTTCCTGAGATCAGGTAGTTGAGTTGGTCTTGGATAGAGAAGAATAACTCTGAGTTCTGGAAAGGTTAATGAAAACAGGAATCAGTTATGGAGCGACCTATGGGGACGACTGATCACGCTGTAAAAATGAATGAATTATCAGGGAAGTGAAAGATGTCAGGAGAAAAGAAAAAAGAAACCAGTCCTGCCAGCCCATAGAGTATGTTGACCAAGAAGTGGTGGCATAAAGGGAGATGAGACTCTCTTGTCCACGCCTTCCTTCTCGAGTTGTACTGTTCCTGAATACTTAGGGGGCTTTTGCTAAAGAACTCGGTGAAAACCTTAATCCCTTGGGACATAGCTCTAACACAATGAGCTGGCACATCTGAATCATCCTTTTACTGATATTATTGGTAGGTAGTGAGGCAATGAAGGAAGAAGAGGTTATTGCTTGGGAACGGGGCACAAAAGCAAGGTGTTTTAGGACTCATTCATAAAAGCACATTTCAGTTCTGCTTTTTCATGCCCAGCCGAGATTCTCTGAGAAATGCTAACACACTGTGCTGGCAGTGTCCTTCTCGGAATTTGGATGCACATAAACCAAGCAGTAAAGGGCTGAGCACAGACATAAGTTCAGCCACAGTCACATCTTTGTGAATATCCCAGTTAAGAACAGACACATATGGGGGAACTAGTAAACCCGAGTTTTCTGCTTTTTACTGTTTATTCCAAGTACAGGTAACAAAATCGCTTTAAAGCCCCCTTAGCACTGTTTTAAAGTCACCCCAGGCTTACATTAAAAAAGTTTCTTGTTGTTATTCCAGGCAGTACCTTCTTAGGAAACAAATGATTTCTGTTATTACTGTTTAACACATTTCCCAAAGCTCCAGCTCTCATTTACACTGCAGAAGTCACATTGAATTATTTCTCATTTCTCTCCCTTAAAGGGCCCAAAGTTATACACCACCAGACCACACAGAACAAAACTTCCTGTAGACACTGGCCGTGCTGAAAAAAGCAAGAACCAAGTGATGAGATCCCACAAACACAAAACTTCAGTTGCATCCATTGAGACCAATTTCGGCCTCAGACAGGCAGGCATATTTATTGGTCCTGTAAACATAGCCACATATAGGATGCACAGCCCATGATTCCTCATGCACATAATCTCGCTGAGAGGTTCTGGGAGCAAAACTGGATAAAAGCATCTCTGAAGGATCTACTTGCCAAATGCCTGGGAGGCTTGGAAGCTGGGATTTACTTAGCCTCTAAAACCAGAGCCCAGGGATCCAGGACCCCAACTGGGATGTTCACCCAATGGTCTTTTCTTTAGAAGGAAAGTCTTCACCATGACTTGCCTCTGGTCCAAGCTGTTAGACATTCCTGGCCAGCTTGCCCAGTCCACACTTGCTGTGCCTGTGGACACAGACTTCAAACACCAGCTGTCACTTTAACTCCTGACTCAGAATGTCCCTTCCAGACACCAACCACAGAGAGGCTCCCACAGGTGCTGGCTCCTCCAGGGGCCTCAAGCTCGCAGGTGTGAGTTTGGCTTTCTTGCAGTCCCTCAAGTCTCAGATAGACTTGGCTTTTCTTCTGCATGGTCTTTTTGCCCGAGCTCTCCTTTCTGGACCCTGCACTTCTTTTTGTCATTAAGAGAATATATTTATGTTGTAAAGAATGGTAGACAGATGAAGAGAAAATTACAGAATCCTAGAGCTCAGTGGTCAAATGTGAGAAGCCTCATAAACTCCCAACCCATCCAGCAGATAAATGAAACCCCTCCACAGCTTGTTGGCAGAATCAATATAAATCAGTATGTGCAGCAGTACATCTTCCTCAGAGGACCTGGCCTTTGAGTAAGTGGGGAGATGTGTTCTCTAAAAGGCCAAAAGCAGTGCGCAGAGACAGATCTGCCCCTCAAGTGATGGAGGGCAATCCCAGGGGGTACATTTTTAGGCTGTAGCCCTCGCTTACATTTCTATGACATGCCCCCAGGGTGAGGTTGAGTAGACATGTCTTCAAAGAAGATAGATTGCAACACACTTTTTCCTCCCTCTCCCTGCCCCAGGGAGAATGAATTGCATCCTTGGAGTGTGTTGTGAGTTTGTTAAGTCTGACTTTGTGGGATTTGTGTGAGGAGATGGCAGTGGGGCCATAAGCCACTCAAGTGGCATGGGGACTGAGGCCATGGGCCAACTTGGAGTCAGAAGGCAGGTACCTGTGGGCCGACCATAGGCTAATATCGCATACCTTTGAGTCTCAACTTCCCCACCCTTATAATGGGTACATACCCCAGCTCCAAGGTAGTCATTAGGACTGCAGTAGATAGTACAACTGTAAAGCACAAGACAAATAGTAGCTGTGGCTATGAGCAGACAGAACTATTTGTTGGCATTAGCCATGGTCAGTAACACTCTATTTTCTTGGGACAAAGCACTGAGACCTGGCTTCTCCGTGGTTGGGAAGGATATAGATCACGAGCTCAGAGGGCCAAGCTTGATTCTGTGATCACCAACTATAATACCCTACAGCCTGCGGCACCTGGGTGGCTCTGTTGGTTAAGTGTCCAACTTCAGCTCAGGTCATGATCTTGCAGTTTGTGAGTTTGAGACCCCTATCAGGCTTTGTGCTGCCAGCTTGGTGCCCGGAGCCTGCTTCAGAATCTGTGTCTCCCTCTCACTCTGTTGCTCCCCCATTCGCACTCTGTGTGTCCCTCCCTCTCTCAAAAGTAAATAAATATTTTAAAATTTTAAAACAAAATAACAGCTCGCAGCCCAAGTTGGTCACTGCCCTGATGTGCACACTGACCAAAGGAGGAGTTTAGAGGGAAATGGAGATAAATCAGTCCAATCTTGGGCCCATGATAGAAAGTAACCGACCAAAAGGTATAATGGAAGCATTTTCTTACTGGGGGTGAGTGTGGGGAGGGGGGTGAATTCATGAGGGAAGATCCACATGCACTTAGGTAAGACTCAAAGGTGCAAAGATAGGATTTAAAGGCAGATTCTCAAATGGAAAATACTACATGACATGTCGTATTTAGACAAAAATATAGTCTAATTGAATAAATAATTTGAAAGTAATACAAAAGTGAAAAAGAAAGGAAGGCAGCTTTAGCATTAGGTAATTTGTGTACATTTGTATCCTTAATCCTTATTGTAATTCGGAAAAGAGAGTATTATTGTCTTCATTTCACAGATGAAGAAATCAACAAAGAGGAGAACAGAAGGAGGATTCAAACACAGGTCTCCAAGGCTTCTGTGATCCTGGCAACACCATCCTTGACACGAACACCACAGTCATCTCCACCATAGAAATCGCAGAGAAATAAGTATCAAGCAGAATATATACAGCACACTAACACGACTAGAGTAAGGATAAGAGAGATTAAGTCTTTCTCGATTCAGAGAAGTCTTTATGGAAACGATGATGTTCCCGCAGGACCTTGAAGAAAGCAGACACATGACTGGCCCGATAAATACCCAGCAAGATTAGGACTATCTGTGGATTCAGGACTTGAAGAATTACTCGAATGGCTCAGAACCAGTGAGGTGGGAGTATTGCACAGAGATCGTTCCAAACAGGTATTTCAGGCCTGCCTTCCCCACAGACAGTTCTCCAGCCCAGAAAACTCTCGCCACAGAAAAAGGCCATCCTCAGCAAGAGGTCAGCAGGCAGAGCCTCAGCATCTGACAAGAGAGGGCCTGGGAGGTAAGCATCAGCCTGGCCATCCGTGATCTCTGCCTCTAGAAAAGCAATACAGACCTCCCTCCATGCCACCAGGGGGCTCACAGACAAACCCGGCTACAGAAGGCTGGGAGCCCCAGCCTCCTATCCCTCCAGTCCACAGAACATGAAGCTGTCAGCACTGTGACAGCGGGGTCTCTGTGGTCAGAGAAGGTCCTTTGCTGAAAGAGAATCATTTTGCTTGCAGGGATTCTCTATCTAATGGCCACGCCATTGTTTAATGAGAACCATGCTGTAATACATATGCATTAGCTCCATTAAATTATGTCCAGAGGTGGAAAAAGCCCGATAGATGTGGCTGTCAACTTTGTTCATGCCACACAATAAGGCCGCCACACAAGGCATCGTAAAAGCCCTTCAAAACATGAACCGCACTCTTCATTTTTTAACCTCTACTCCACAACACGTTTGCTTCTCTAAGTATTTCTACAGATAGTAGCACCCCTATAGATCCTTCTATCATCTCAGTGGAACCTCAGCTGTTCACTCTGACTCAGGCTGGGTGGCACAGAATACATTAAAATCCTCAAACCACCACTACCTAATTTGGAAAATTTCCAGTATAGCTTAGAAATAAGATTAAAACAAAATAAAAACAAAACAAAACAAAACAAAAACTAACTGCTTTTCATTCATCTTCTTCTCCCTTTCTTTCTCTTCTTTATTAATTTATTTTGCAAAGTTGACACAAATTAGGTCTAGGAGGTGGAGGGGAGGCGGGAGCATAATTCTATAATGGGGAAGTTCGAAAAACTTGACTGACTAATCTTGGGAATATTAATTAAATCCCCAGGTGGAGGTCTTTCCATCTGTGAAGTGTGAATAATATAACAGTATACCTATGACTGATACCAAGGATAACGGAATAAAACACATGGTGCTTCTGAACATGCAATTCTTAAATCATAAAGGATCACAGGTTGCAAACCTTTACATGTATGTGTAAGTAAATGTTGTGAACAACACACAAACTGTACAGATAATGTGCTGTTGCAAAAAGAAGGTATATATTGAAAGACAATGAAAAACATGCCATAAACACAGCAGATGAGCCATGTGTCTTCATCTCTTCTTTCTGCAATGTCAATCCTAAGTAAATAAGAGCAGAAGAATTTCACAGGGCATTGCAAGCAAGCCAGAGGGAAATGGAGACATGGGGATGGTGTCGAAGAGATTTGGTAAAATTTGTGGAAGTGAGAAAGCCAGAGGAAGATTGATACCAGAGTTAATGAAGTTAAAGGAAGCTGTAAGTAAAATGCCTGCAGGAAGGAACATCACTGAGAATGAGCAGCCCAAACTTTAGTCCTGAGAAAGACACAGGACTTGGAGGATGTGAGCCACAAGGAAGGTTCAAGGAAGGCATGGATGTGAACACAGCTGAATTACCTGAAAATCTGCAAAATAAACACTGAGGCCACCACCCACCTCACACCCCACGTGAAGACAAGGTTCCTCACTACAAGAACAAAATGGTTCCAGACAGTGAGACTGAATGGTAATTCCTCAACCAAAAGTTTCCTCTGCTCTAAATAACCTCACAAGGGAGCCACAAAGTTGACAAGTCAGGTGCCGGCAAAGAGAGCTTTGAGTGAGCATATTTGTGCCTCCATTTTAAAAGAAAAATGGGCAAAGGGCACCAGCAATTGAATTAAGTTTCACTGTACACACACACACACACACACACACACACACACACACCATACAAAGAGGAAAACAGAAACCTAAAAGAAACAGGGAAAATGAAAATNACTGAATGGTAATTCCTCAACCAAAAGTTTCCTCTGCTCTAAATAACCTCACAAGGGAGCCACAAAGTTGACAAGTCAGGTGCCGGCAAAGAGAGCTTTGAGTGAGCATATTTGTGCCTCCATTTTAAAAGAAAAATGGGCAAAGGGCACCAGCAATTGAATTAAGTTTCACTGTACACACACACACACACACACACACACACACACACACACCATACAAAGAGGAAAACAGAAACCTAAAAGAAACAGGGAAAATGCAGTGAGTGTGAATAGGATAAATAACACAAATTTAAAACAAAAGCCATAATATCTCATGGAGATAAGAGAAGATATTACAAGAGCAGAGTGCTATTTAAAAAGTAATTAGGGGCACCTGGGTGGCTCAGTCGGTTAAACAACCAACTTTGGCTCAGGTCATGATTTCACGGTTTGTGGGTTTGAGCCCCGCGTCAGGCTCTGTGTTGACAGCTCAGAGCCTGGAATCCGTTTCAGGTTCTGTATCTCCCTCTCTCTCTGATCTTCCTCTGCTCACGCTGTCTCTCTCTCTGTCTCTGTCTCTCTCTCAGAAATAAATAAAACTTAAAATAAATAAATAAATAAAAATTAAAAAATAAAAAGTAATTAAGAACACATAGATATAGAAATCCTGTATCAGGAAACTTTTTATAAAGCAGGAAGCTTTGAATCTAAAATGTTTAGGGACACTTCCCAAAAGCACAACACACACACACTCCCACACACACACTCCCACACACACGCACACGCACACACAAACATGCACACAGAGAGAGATTGAAAGGAGAGACCCTATAAGAAAATTAAGTTGAAGGAATATGTACATCTTGAATTACACAATGTTATACTGCAAAAAATATCCAATTTAAAAAAAGAAAATTGAAGAACAACCAAACATGTTTCGACTGAAGAGTTCTAGAAAGAGAGAATAGAAATAGAATAATCAGAACAGAGGAAATTGAAGAAATAATACAAGAAAAATGTCCAGAACTGAATGCCAGGACTAACTGAGGTTCCAGGACAAAATGAAGGAAAAGAAAGGAAAGAAAACGAAAAAGGAAACAGAAAAGGGAAAGGAAAGAGGAAGACAAAAGGAAAGGGACAAAAAGGGACAGGAAGGGGACAGGAAGGGGGAAGGGACAGGGAGAGTAAAGGGAAAAGAGAGGAGAGGGGAGGGGAGGGAAGCGGAGGGAAAGGGAGGGAAGGGAAGGAGAGGGAAAGGAAAAGAGAGGAAAGGAGAGGGAAGGAGAGGGATGGAGAGGGAAGGAGGGGACGAGAGGAGAGGAAAAGCACATCTTGCACACCAAAACACATCACAGCTATAATTTTCCAGAACAGTGAGCATAAAGATCCTAACAGCTTTTAAATGAAAAGTGGGGTCACATGTAAGAGAGCAGGATTCAGATGACATGCATAGGACTTTTCAACAGCAACATTGGAAACTAGAAAAGATGAAGCATTGTTTCCAAAAATCTGATTTTCAGCTTAAGAGTCCTTACTCTGCCCTAGTACTCAACAACGAAAGAGTAAAACAGGGCGTACTCAAAACAGACAATGAAAACCCCCTTCTCTCTTATCCTTTTTAAAGAAATTACTGGAAAATATGAGTTCCCACAATGAGCGGGCGAACGCAGAAAAAGATGGGCGCAGGAAGCGGACGACCTGACACAGGACTCCAGTGAAAGACAAGCAGCCTCTCTTGGAACAAAAAGAAAGGGCTGAACTCTGGGGAAGTGATAAAACGTAGCAGTCATCTGAACAATGTCGGTGTTCAATAAGTCAGTTAGAACATTTACTCAGGGGCACCTGGGTGGTTCAGTTGGCTCAGGACCAACTCCGGTCTCGGCTCAGTTGGTCAGGACTCCGGTCATTGTCTCAGTTTGTGGGTTCAAGCCCCGCGTTGGGCTCTGCACTGACAGCACGGAGCCTGCTTAGGATTTTCTCTCTCACCCTCTCTCTCTGCCCTTTCCCTGCTCACACACTATCTCTTTCTCAAAAATAAATAAACTTTTTTAAAAAGAACACTTACTAAGAAATTTATGAGATGCATAGCTAAATAAGTGAATAAAATAGTTAGATAAATATCAATTCCAATTTAAAAAATGTAAAATGTATTAAAAAGAAAAAGAGAGGCGCCTGGATGGCTCAGTCAGTTAAGCGTCTGACCTCGGCTCAGGTCACGATCTCATGGTTCATGAGTTCGAGCCCCGCATCGGGCTCTGTGCTGACAGCTAGGAGCCTGGAGCCTGCTTCTGATTCTGTGTCGCCCTCTCTCTCTCCCGCCTCTGCTCATACTTTCTCTCTCTCAAAAATAAAATAAAACATTAAAAAATTTTTAAAAAGAAAAAGACTTACTCAGCTTAGCAGAAGGTCTCATTTATATAGAAATAATAATACAAACATTGTGATCAGGAACGTGAGGAGAGAGAAGTCAGACTGTGGATATGTGTGGGTAAAATAAATTCTCATATACCATAACAGGAAATGTGCAAGGCCTGAACTTGATAAATACCAAAGGCCAATGCACTCAGAATCTTTAGAAATATGGAGAAGTGTATCAGGAAAAAACTTTGTTCAAATGTAAAACAAATCTATGTATGCCTCTGTAGAGCAGTACTGAAGAATGGGGAAAGTTTTTTAAATTTAAGTCCTTTTAGTGCCATATGATATCTATTTATTTGTATAATTGGATAAAAAAATAATTGAACAGATTATCTGAATTAGGTTTGATTCCTGGCTGACTCTGTTAGTTGTGACCTTGGACAATTTACTTCACTTCTCTGTGCTTCAAGGCCTTCCTCTGAAAATAGGGATTACCATAATAACTACCTCTACGAGTTGTTATGAAAATATCTATGAAAATAGAGACAGAGAAAGAATGTAAGAGGCATGGCAGTCTGTAAATGCTCAAACAAAAAGAATCTTCTTATCATTTTATCTCCTCTTCCTCTTCCTTCTTTACCTGAATGCCACAAGGCTAATCAGGTTCACAGTGGGCGTGATCTGGTACCCTATCTCAGTGTAGTGTACCCCTCAGAAGCTGTTTGGAAAATATATAGCTGCCTTAATCCTAGAAGCCGAGTTGTGTACTGGGTCTACTTAATGCAATAAAAGTAACAGGGGAAGAGGCCAAGAGGAAAACATTCGCACACCAAATATCTTCCCCAGCTTATAAATTATCTCATAAGGAAAGTAATTTTCCAAAGGTCAGAGCTATAACATATTTTCTGTCAACAAATTCCATGATGTGAAAGTTACATTAAATGTTACCTTAGCTATTTCTTCAAAGAAATACACAAAAATAACCGAAAAGAGTAAAGAGACCACTTAACATTCAATAACGTTGCTTTCAGGTACCCAGGGCACAAGGGGATGTGGGCTGGCTGTAATTGTTCCAAAGTACATCAGTGGAAGGAAGTACAGGAAGGAATGACATGGAAGATTCCAGAGACATTTTTAACACTGCTAATGAGAGAAGTGAAAAGGCGTGTTTATGTTGCCCACACTCTAGTGTCTTTTTATATATTTAGGCTCAGTTTAAGCAGTGTCAGCCTAGTAACGTTACCTGGCAAAGACCCACTCCAGCCCCTGAAGGAGGCCCAGGGGAAAGCTTCTCACTGTCACTGGATTCCTGATCAGAATCCGGTTTCACACTGACTGACAGCATGAGGAGAGCGCAAGTCCCCAGAGAGAGCTGCTGTGTTTGTCTCTGCCGCAACCACAGCAGCTCTCCCTCGCGGTTCCCACAACACATCATTTGTGATTCCTTTTCTCTCCTCACCCACTGATGTCATCCCCGGTATGAAGGGAATGGCTCTATATCACCCGGTCCCCACACACCGGCAGAAGGAAGTTAATGCTTCACAATAAAGCTTATCCTTTGTCCTCTGCTGCTTGCATGGGCAGGGCCTCTCCGGAACATTCTCCAGGCCTTGTAAAAATCCCTGTTTGGTGTCTGTAGGCGCTCCTGTTCTCACTGTACCCGCCTAGAGAGAGCTTCCTCTGCAACTTGCAATGCAGCCAGAAGTAACTTCTTTTTTGAAGCTTCAGAAAGTTTCAGGAACTTTCTTTGAACGACACACACACACACCCCATCCGCTGGCCCTCCTGTATCCCCTGTGAAGTCTGTAGCACCCCTGTCCCCCAGGGAAGGAAGGTACTTGAGTTATGTTTAGCCTCCTTCAAAGCCAGAAGTTGCAGAAGTCTGAAGACAGGCTCAAGTTTCCAGAAGCAGTTGGTCTCTTTTGCAGAATTATTCAGAATCTTATTCGAAAAAGTGGCCAAAAATGGAGGTCCTTTTCAAACCAGCAGTGAAGCCCTCCCCCTCCCATAAAATTGAGGTGTGGCTTGTCCAGGACTGAGCTAATCACATGTGCATACATGGATACATCATGTTACAGGTCTTCTGTGCATACTGACAAATGTCTGCCATTTATCGAACACCTACTATTTACCAGGCTGTTTGGTTTCATTCTTGTAACAACAAACCCAGTAGGGTTGTTGCATTATGAGCACCCCTGTTTTCTGAAACTGGCTGATATGCCTACGGCCATGAGACTTACCTACGACAGCATATGTTCAAACTCAGGAAAGCATGTATTAACACGTCTTTTTACTGCGATGCTTTGACATGTCAGGGCCTTGCTGACCTAGGGGGACTGCCCCTCCAGAGCTGGCCAATTCTTAGAGATAGTAATGGACTGGCATGTGTAAACTGACCGATCTAGAGTACTTCATCTATCAAGCTCTCAAACTGTAGGCCACCGGCCCTCATCCTACTCACCCCCAGAACCAGGTAGTAGACAACGAGGGATCACAATAAAATCTTTTGCCCATGCTTTTCCCTTAATTCCCTCTGTGTCTCTGTCAACCATGATGCTTCCCTGTGTGGCATGGTACACCCGTCCTTGGGCACGGTGAGCAATGGCCCATCTTTCCAATGACAATCGTCTTCTGATCTAATGGCCTCCCCTTACCTACATAATAAAGCCAACGCTTAGAAACAAGTCTGACTGCAAACTTCAGCACCTTCTTGTGTCACTGGCTTTCCTTGTGCAACACAGTCTACCCGTTGTGCGATGCAGTCTACCCATCGGGGCCTGGACAAGACTGGGGCAAGCAAGGCATGCAGGGTACAAATTTTAGGAGGCACTTACACGCAGGTCCATGCAAATGTCAGCCCCGCGCTGAAGCAAACCAGTGGGCCTTCCGTGCCTCTCCTCGGTCTCAATCCTGAAGCCCATGTCCCGAGGCAACAGAGATGAAAGACTCAGATTCTGCCCTCAGTCTCATGGAGGAAAGAGACAGGTCAACCAACAATTAGAGAACAGTGCACTGGCTGCTGGCCTAGGAGATCTCACAGGTGTCGGGGAGCCCCAGGAGGGACTCCTGATTTTGGAGGGGGGGGGCAAGAAGGAGGAATCACTAAGGTAGGCTCTTAGCAAAGGGGGCCCTTGAATGGCAACTCCAGGCATGTTTCCCAATAGGTTTTGGGGAATAGATGTACTAACATACATGCGAGCAAAGTGTTCTTTATTTGCAGTGGAATTTCTATTTCCACATTCCATAAAAAAAAAACAAAAAACAAAACAAACAAAAAAAAGAAAAACTTAGGTGAAACTGCTTCCCATCTCCCTCTGGATTCTTTTAGAGACTTTAAAAGGTCAATTCTTTTACAAAGCAATATTTCACTCTGACTTCAAGGGATATCAGAAGTGTCCTGGTTTAGATGATAAATTATAGGACGTTCCTTTAAGAACACTAGGGAACAGAGTGGAACAGCATAGCATAGAGTAGCACAGCACAGAATACTTCTGTTAGAACTTCTGGAAGTCATCGCTGTCGTTTTGTCAACCTCTTAATGGATATGGATACTAAGGTTCTGGGAGCTTAAACAATTCATATACCATCATGAATTGAAGAGATTAGAATTGAATGAAGATTCCTTGACTCCACATTGTTCCGCCATTGAAAACCTTCTCATAAAACCTCCTGAACTATGTGTGCTCTTTCAAATCCATCTACATTTTATGACAGCACTGATATTAACAACAAAAACAAAGTGTCCATATGCAGTGACTAATAGCTAACTTTAAATCATGATTTAAGATCAGAGGCAGATGCAATTCTAAAGGAAAAAGTCTCCCTTACCTCTTATATTCTTAAGATAAGAAAATGTTTGGGGAGCCTGGGTGGCTCAGTCGGTTAAGTGTTTGACTTCAGCTCAGGTCATGATCTCACAATTTGTGTGTTCAAGCCCCACATCAACCCCTGTGCTGACAGCTCAGAGCCTGGAGCCTGTTTCAGATTCTGTGTCTCCCTCTCCTTCTGCCTTTCCCCTGCTCATGCTGTGTGTGTCTCTCTCTCAGAAATAAATAAAACATTTAGAAAAAAGGATAAGAAAATGTTCATGTCTAAAAAACATTTGCCATCGCTTTCTTTCTTTGCCCATCTCTCCCACCTTCCCTCTCATCTACACCCTTCCCATTTAAATTTTAGAGAAATCACCCAACTCTTTCTCAGATGGCTCTTTAACCAGCGGGAAGATACAGGATCTATTTTTGCGATGGGTCCACGACTCAAGTTTTGAATCACTCTGTTGAGGTCCGAGCCAGCTGGAAGCCTGTCTTGCCTGATTTTGAGGATGTAGATTGAAAGTCTTAAACACACCAACAATTACAGAAACAATCTAGCATTGAACTTCCCCCAGCTGCAGCTCAGAGAACACCTCAGGTGGCATAAAAGAAATGAGACTGTCAGATTGCTTTGTCCCTGGGTCAGGCTGACCCCCAATGGTCAAATCACTGAAGTCAGAATACCAAGCCTCAAGCAAACAATGCAGGGCAATGCAAACTGTAATAAGCAGAGAGCTAACACACAACCCAAGGTTAAGAGTGAGTATGAAATCTGCGGTTGGCTGAATCCGCAACGACTTGAGCAGCAATACCACGTAACTGTCAGGCATGTTGGGGTTCTGGTCCTGTACCATTTCTTTATGAACAGGAAGCCTCTACACGGGCCAAAAGATGCAACTGAAATGGAAGAAAAAAAAATGCTAAGTGCTGGTTTTGAGATGGAAGATAGTCGAGAAAGGAAAGGTGTGATTACATTCACAAATTACATTGTACAGACCAAGATGCATGCTAGCATCTCCTGTGGACAGTGTGACCCAAGTTGAAACACTCATACTAAGGGGGCTTGGAGGGAAACAAATCAAGAGGGATAAATTAGCCTGATCGGGGGCTTGGTTAATAAAGCTCTGTATACACCCTCAGGCAGCCAGGTGTGTGAGCAAAGAATATCTTCATATTCATGCTAAGAAGTTGCTAGAAACTGACAGTTTCTCCCCCAAATTTACATGCGAAGCCCTGGATCCCAATGTTCGAAATGGACCCTTTGGGCGGTAATTGGGTTCCCATACATGGAATCAGCTGGCATCGTGACCTTGGACTTCTCAGCTTCCGAAACATATGGTATTTTGTTATGGCATCCTGAGTAACTGAGTCTGATTTTGGTACTGAGAAGTGGGTGCTGCTGTAGCAAATACCTGAAAGTGTGGAAGTGACTTAGGATCTGAGTAATGGATCAAGCCTTGAAGTGTTTTGAGGTGCATGGTAGAAATACAGACACTATAGGCAATGCCTGTGAGATCGCAGGTGGAAATGGGAAGCAGGTGACTGGAGACTGGAAGAGCAAAGACCTTTGTTAGAAAGGAACAAAGAACTTAGCTGAAAGGTGTTCTGGTGTTTTGTGGAAGGTGGAACGTGTGGGCGACACAATTGGATATTTAGCAGAGGAGGTTTCTAAGCAAATCATTGAAGGTATGGTATGGATCCTCCTTGCTGCTTACAGTCAAATGCGAAAGGAGACACATGAATTGAAGAAGAATAGTTACACAAAAAGCAACGGGAACTCGACTAATTGGAAAACTACAGGCAGCTCCGTGTTGAAAAGAGTGAGAATGCTTGTTCTGCAGGGAAGACCACGGGTGTGACTGAAGAGACATGTGGTAAAGAGATCATGGGCACCGCTCTCGGACTGAAGTGGCCATCTCAGCAGATGTCCGGGATAAAGATGGGGTTATGCAAGCAAAACACTGCCATCTGGTATGAAAGGGAACAGAAAAAGCAAGACACGATGAAGGAAGCCTTGTTGAACTTCTCTAATTCTGCAGGACTGGACCCTACAGCTACTTGGCACTGTGGACGTGTGCTCTTCTTCAAGAAAAGGGAAGCCTGACCCTCAAGGCAGTTCAGACATGACTGTGACTGTCTCCATTGCCTTGGCTGCTGCGGGGAACAGGGCTGCTCCAAGCCTCGAGAGCATACCGCCACCTGGTAAAACCAGGAAGGCTGGACCGCCAACCCAGAGGGTCTATGGATGCAGCCACTCTCCTCGTGGGTCTAGAAGATGGGATTGCCATCCCAGTGTGCCTGGAGGGCAGGACATTGAATGACAGCTCACTTGGAATTTGCCTTGCTAGGTTGTTTGTACCTTCTCAGGACCTGCCACCCTTTCCTTCCTTCCTATTTCTCCTTGTTGGAATTGGATGTCCCTCTGACGCCGGCGCCACCATTGTATTTTGGAAGGTACATAACTTGTTGTGTTTGACAGATTAGTAGCTGGAGAGGAGTTTTGCCTCAGGTGAAGTTAATCTTCCAGTCCATCTCATGTCTGATTTAGATGAGATTTTTAAACTTTGGACTTCAGAGTTGATGCTAGAATGACTGAATAATTTGAAGGGGTTGGGATAGAGTAAAGGTATTCTGCATGTGAGAGAGACATGAATTGGGGGGTAGGGTGCAGGGCAGGGGTGGATTGTTGTGGATCGAATGGTTTCTCCCACAAATTCATCTACTGAAGGCCTAATCCCCAGTGTGATGGTATATGGATCCTTTAGGTGGTGACTAAAGTTAGATTAGATCATGAGGGTGGGGACTAATGATGTCATTTGTGGCCTTGTAAGAAGGGAAAAAGCTATCTTTCTCCCTTCATGAGCATATACTGAAGAGAGACCATGTGAAGATGTGGTGAGAAGCACCCATATGCAAGTCGGGAAGAGATCCTTTACCAGAAGTCAATCAGTTAACACCTTAAGGTATTTTGTTATGGCAGCCTGTGCAGACTAACATGGTTTACTTGACTTCTTGCGTAAACAGTTTTTTTGAATGTTTATTTTGTGAGAGAGAGATTGAGAGACTTTGTGTGCATGTGTGTGTGTGTGTGTGTGTGTGTGTGTGTGTATGCTAATGGGGGAGGGGCCGAGAGAGAGGGGAGAGAGAGAATCCCAAGCAGGCTTCATGCCCAGCACATAGTCAGAAAAGGGGCTCGATCCCATGACTGAGATCATGACCTCAGCCAAAATCAAGAGTTGGACACTCAACTGACTGAGCCATCCAGGCACCCCTGGGTAATCAGTTTTCAAGTAAGTAGGGCACCTGCAGTAATTTTTGGCATTATACAAGAGCAACGAGCCTTGGGGCACCTGGGTGGCTCAGTAGGTTAAGCATCCTACTTCGGCTCAGGTCATGATCTCATGGTCAGTGAGTCCGAGCCCCGCATTGGGTTCTGAGCTGACAGCTCATAGCCTGGAGCCTGCTTTGGATTCTGTGGATTCTGTGTGTGTGTCTCTCTCAGCTCCTTCCCCGCTCACACTTTGTCTCTCTCTGTATCTCAAAAATGAATAAACGTTAAAACAAAAAAAAAAAAAAAACAAAAAAAAAACAAAGAGCAACAAGCCTCAAATAAAAGCAAGTGGATTTCTGGAAGGAAGATCCATACTTGATAGAAAGGGACAAAAGAAATGGATGAGAGTGGGGAGGTCTGGGTCCTTTACTCTCCATTGGCAATGTAAGGCCAGCCTATGGTTCCTTTGAGAATTTTTGCCAAGAATCTGGTGTTGTAGACCCAGAAAAATGTCCACTGAGTGAATGCACTACATACTGGGTTGGCAAAATTAGAAGCTTGCCATTGATTTAGGTACAGAGGGTGAAATTCCGGGGAATATTCTCTTTCTAGGCCCATCAGGCATAGAAAAACTATGGACTAGTCTCCAGAATTCACTTATCATAGGAAACAAAAGCAAATAAAATTGATTTTATTTTATTTTGTGTTTTTTTGTCCCTTAGGCTCTGGCTGGAGAGAATCCTATACCAGTTTAGTCTACAGATGGACAAAGACTTTTCAGGAGATTTAATGTAGGGATCATATTTAAGAATGTGGTGTTAGTCCACATGAAATTTTGGGAAACGAGACTTGAAAATGGAGATGCTAGAGCTAAGTACAAGGTACACGTAAGAATAAATCCATTATGCTATAGTCCTATCCGACCATGTAGAAGGTCCGGTGGTTGTTGCCCAAGGAGTCATGTTATGCTGGACCCCATTTATGCCCCATTTACCTCTTTTCAAGTGTGAACTTGGAGGGCAAGCTTCTTCAAAGCAGAGGTGGATTTACCAGTGTGACTGTGCTAGGTAAGTCCTTTCTATATGGCCACTGGTTGGTTGGGACCAGTCTTCACTTTGGTCTAACAAGCCTCCTCCTAAAAAGCCTTCTCCCAGCTCATGAACGCTATGCCCAGGTGGCCATGCCTTATTAGAATCTGCAAACTCACCCCACTCTGAGGCTGGCTCTTCAATGTCTTGTACAACCGCTCTATAACAGGTCAACTGCCCAGCCTTAGTCCTTACCTACGGCCAGATGTCCATGATTCTCAATGTCTGGCTCAAACACAGACATCAGTTGCCACGGCCAAGGCATCTCTGCCTTGATTCTCCTCATTCTCATAAGTGAACTCCTTCACTCTACCCTAGGCGATCTCAGCTTGTGTGACAAATAGCCAGGCTGGAGAGTGTACAGGCACTCTCTTTCTTGGGGTACTCTTATAGGCAAGACCACATCCGCATTTATATTTTCTGTTCTTTGGCTGAAGTGTGTTGGGAATTGTCTTTCAATTTGTGGAATATCCAGCCTGATTTTTCTTATTCTGACTGCACTGAATAATTATTTGGAAAACCTAACTTAATTCAGCCTGAGACTGGGACTGCCAGACAAAATCACTGGCTTTATATATTAGACAAATACAAATGATTCTACGGGTAAACATTTTTGTATGTTTGGCTAAGTACATGGGGAAAAAGCAGTGATTGACTGAATTGTGCCTTAAGTGTTATTTCAGAGCTTCCCGTCATTTAAAAGTATATATATTTCTGAAAAGTTTATTCTCTGCCCTAATTTCAAACCCATGAAGCTCATACAAATTGCTGTTGTTTTATTTATAAAAATAAAAAGCACAAACATAGCCAAAAATAATACAGTACAGAGAAGTGTTAACTCCCTGCGCATCTATCTGTCTCTCCCTCTACATTGCCCACTCCATCGAGATGACAGCTTTAACATCTTTCTGCTCCTAGATGTTTCGTGACTGTTTATGCTTATGTCGCCCTTTAATTTGTCCATTTTAGGACCTTCTCTATTAACATCCTGCTCAGGATAAATTTAGCATTCTTATACTTATTTCATCTTGCCTTTTCTGTTCCCCTCCACCACCACCTCCTAATTTTTACAGTTCTATAAATATTTTAGCTTCCATTTCAGCTGTCTTTATAAAAGTTTAAAAATACATCCAAACTTCTTTTTTTCTTTTCATCATTTGGAGCATCTATGCCTAGAAGACCCATATTATCAGATGATAATATTCACGCATTCCTCTTCCTCTGCTACCGCCCGATCCATTTTGCCTTGTCATTGCTGAGGCAGCTAATGCTTCCCTTCTTTAATCTGAAGTATGTATTCTGTGCTTAGTTTGTTGATGTTCTCCAGTATTTGAAAGCCAGTAAAGATCCCCAAATGGAGTCAAAGCCCTGAGCAATCAGGTGTGAAAAGCTGTGCAACAGTAGGCACATCACAAGAACTTTCTAGACTTTCCAATATGCAGCCTCTATCCATAGGTGGCTATTTGCCTTTCAATTAATGTCAGTGCTAAATAAAAGTTAGAATTCCCTTCCTCGGTCACACTAGCCACATTTCAAGAGCACAATAGTTCCCTGTGGTCGGTGGCTACCATATGAAAAAAAATGCAGATATAGAAAATTCCCGTCACTACAGAAATGTCTATTTCTGCATTTCTAGACTGTGGGTTCTTAGTAGGTGAACAGGAAAGATGGACTAGATGATCTCCAAACTGCTTCCTGACCCTAAACCTTCAAGCTCCTGGAGCCAAATGCGATTTCCCCCCCAAGTTGTTGAGAAAACCCTCCCAAAGCCCAGATTGGTCAAAGGTGCCCAAAACAAGTGGCAGAAAAAAAAAAAAAAGGTGCTTTCAAAGATACGAGTCTCAGGCCAGAAGGAAAAAGGAATGCATTCTCACCAGAGATCTGCTTCGGGATAACGGAGAGTGGGAGATGGCAAGTGTTTAAGCAACGTTTTTGTGCTGCAGTGATCACTGTTATTCATGCTCATGAAATCTTTCAAGGTTAGTCTAGCACATGCCATGCGATGTCTTATTTCCGCCTTTTCCAGGGTGTTCCCCTTACTTAGCCATTTTTACCTTCTTTAACACTCACATGTTTGTGCTTTAAAACAAATTCGACCTGAGCCAACTGAGTGTTATGGAAGTTAGAAATCAGATTTGCTTTTTGTTAGTTTTGCAACATTAATCGTTTCGGTGGCAGTGGCAAAGAAGCAAAGAACTGATGTGTGCCAAGAAAGGTCATGCCTTGGAGAGCATGTGTGCATTTGCCCATTTCCACTGCAGCTACTTGGAGATGTCTGGCGATCAGCTATGACCAGAGGACCAAAGTGTCTCTGACAAAAGGGATGTGTCAAATCCCTCATGTCAGGCGGCAACCTCATCGGTTTTCAGTGCTTCCTGAGCTGTCCAGTGGTTCCCGGGGAAGTCTTGGCTCTCCCCACTGTGGGAAAGCACGTGGGCGGGGTGGGAGGGAAGAGACTGCCAAAGATTAAATCATAGAAGGATCTCAAATATAGAAGGGCAATTACTGAAGCCAATTAGTAAACTCTAGCTTTTCCTCTATTATAAAAATAGGCGAAATATCACCCCTGGAATGCCAGCAAGAGTGCCAGTTGCATGCAATTTAAGTCCCAAAATAGATTAAAGTGTCCAACTGCATGACATTGTATGTGCCATCTATCCCTCCTAAGAGCAGTGCCCAGGACCCATGAGGCACCCCGTGAATGCAGATGTGTAATTGGTCCCATGGCGTTCGTGGAGTCTGGTGGAAGCACCGAGATGTGTTGACAGGCAGGGGATTCTGTAACCTTAAGCGTCAGACCTCGCTATGATTTCACTCCTGGGAAACAGGCAGGCCTCAGCTCCTGCAGGCTTTTTGAGCTTCCTCCTCTGTGACACGGATATCATACTACGTGTCAGGACACACAGATTTAGTTTTGGGGTTTGGGATTCTTTTTTTTTTCCTCTAGCAGCACAAACAACAAATCTCTAAGATCCTAGGCTGTGAAATTATTTAAACGATATGAATGTATTTATAAAATGCTTCATCTCTGAGGCCTTAGCTTTGGTAAGTAGGAGACAGTAGGTAAGTAGGAGACACAGCAAAATTTGAGGAAACAACTCCTCCAGGTTCAATCAGATCATACAATGCTCCAGCTAGTCTTTTGAAGATGCACTAAGCTTCTTATTATTTCTGGCTTCATCTTCTGTACACCTCCTAAGACAGAGGCTGTCACTCATGGATTCCAGAAGGGTTTGCAACAATTTTTACTGACACTTAACACACGGAGACCTATACAATGACTGTCCCCGAAAAACAAGGGGAGAAGCTGTTCTGAGCCCCAAGTTAAGACTCAGGACAAGAATTCTTCCTACTGTTGTAAATTCAAACATCCAGAGGTAATGGGGGCAGAAAACAGCCTTGTGGAAGCAGATGTTATGTAACTTTTGCTGACCAAACTCGGATTCCATCACTATCAAAATACTGCAAGTTTAAAGGTAGGTTAAATGAACATTTCTATTCAGAACTCTCCAGAGAGTTTGGAACATTTTAATACTGAGTAGAATTTAATGAGTCTTAAGATCTTAATAATGTCATTTGCTGTTCTTTATTGTTCTGTGTATGAAATGTTTCCTGAGAAATGGACCTTAAAAGTAGGTCCAATAAGGACTTGGTTTCTCAAATGAAACAAACAACATCTGTGCCTCGTCGAAAATAATTGCTTGTATAGTTTTAATTGTCATATGGTAGCGTACAAGGGTCTAAAATGAGGCAAAAAAGAGAGTATAGACTCTTGTAATTGAGTGTCCAAACATCAGGAAAAAAGTCTCCTTGAACATTAGGAAGGAATGTTTCTGAAACGGGAACACAGAAGGGCAATGAGTGGGTGAGTGAGTGGGCTGGGCAACGTAGGAAGAAGGCTGGAGATTTGTGGATCCCTGGGTCAGCTACTTTTCCATTTTAACCCTGAGAACTTTCAGCTTCTTTGCCTCCTTCATTTCCCTATGGCAGGAACCATGCAGTTTAACAAAAGAGGAAATTAAGAGTCAGATTATAAATAAGTGACCAGCTTCACACCATTAGTGTTAGGTGTAGAACTTTACACTGTGCCCCATCAGCCTCTCTGTGCTGACACACTTTGCCATTGGCTTTGCAAGGCTCTCTGCAGCATGGGGAGCAGGTCACACAGCCTGTGGATTCTGCTATCCAACTTTGCCATCGTGATGAAGGGAATACGCCAGGGCTAATCCACTGGACCCAAGAAGAGGAGCAGAGACACATGAGCAGACAGTTTTGGCCGAGATCTCTAGACAAGCGTCAGACATATGAGTCTCTCTAAGACCATCTAACCCTGGATCAACCGACCTCCTCTGCCAGACTTACTGCTATGTGTCCCTGAAGTTCTATCGTGGTCTGTTATGCATAGAGAGTGTAAATTCTACATTGTCTCGGAGCCAGGCTACTGGTTCTCAGGAGTTCATAAATGAGGTCCGTTCATCAGATCCATGTTTCCTAAGAAGTCTGAAATGGGAAGCAGGTAAACATGAGGAGGTTGTTGGTGTGGTTCCAACCATAGTTTATTCCTGGTCCTCCAGTGAATAGTGTTCTACCATGGCTCCTTCCTTCCATGTCCAGACAAGGGGCAGCATTGAGAGCCTTTGGAGAATGTTTCATCTCTACTTCTCGTATCTCAGGAGTGAAAACTCTTTCTGGGGAATTCATGATGCAAACTAGACCACCGCACTCCCTTCGGTGATGTTACTGCAAAACTGTTTCTGACCGTGTCTGTCGTGCTTTTGTTTGAGCCGAATAAGTGAGACCCACATAGGCTTGGGATACACTGCCATTAGCTTTTGTGAATTTACTGGCTTAATGGCCCAGCGGCAGGCATATTTCAAGACCTCCGCAATCCCTCGTCATGAAGAAAGCCAATAAATTTCCCCAAGAAAGAAAGAACAGAGATTAACGTTGAAGATCATGGACACATGAGCTGAGGACGAGTCCTACAAATGCTCTAGGCTGTGTGACTCTGGGCAAAGCGTTTACCAATGCTAGACCTTGATTTTCTCATCTGTAAAACGGATGTAATAGTTTCATACTTCACCTTACGTGAGAAACACGAGGAGAGTAATTAGCACAATTCCTGGCACATGGTCAAGACGAGAGTGCAGCGAACTCAGGACATGGGCCAATGAAAGACCCAGAGTCAACAGTCACCGTTCCATGGGTGACATGTTCTGCCGCCACTGGAGCAGAGTCAGTGAGGTTTCGCTCTGAGAATTCTCTATTCATGCTAAATTGCAGCAGACTTCCATCACTCACATCCATGTCATCTCCCCAGTTACCAAAGGCACGACTATGCCTATGTTGTGCAAGCTTCATTAACTGTGGACTCAACATACTTAGGAGTGGTGAAAATGAATATCATATATTTGCACTTCACAAACAAATTAAAATTATATTTTGATTATCTTCAGGTTCAAGATTTTTTGTGTAAGAGATTTTTTGCTTCCAATAATTGACTCAGATAAGAATGAAAACATCCACATAATTTCTTTTAGTTGAATGTTCCCTTTCTCTCTCACTCTCTCTCTCCTTTCCTCTCTCCCTATGACCCTGTCTCAATCCCTCCTTCTCCCTTCCTCCCTCCCTCGTTCTTTTCCTCTCCCTCCCTCTCACTGTTTCCCTCTCTTCTTCCCTCCCTCTCTTCTTTCCTCTTTCTGTCTCTCTCTCCCTCCCTCCTTCCCCATCCCCTCTCTCTCTCATAACTATACACTACAGTGAGACTAGGAATCTGAAATTAAATAAAATTAACATCAAATTCCACTACAGATTACAAAAACAGTCTTTATGCATGTAATGCTTTCCATGTAAAGCTAGAAGCTGAACTATAGTTTAATGACCAAGGAATTGAGAGAAGTCAGCGCTCAACACTGGCTCCTATCAACTACCCGCTCCTTCATTATTTCTGTCTCTTCACATCAGGGAAGCAGTTAGACTTCCAAGGAAGAAACACAAGGGTTAAGCAAAGAACAAGGTGCAAAGAGCTAATAAATTCATTTCATCTAGTAGATTTCCAGCTGGTAGGTCCTTTTAAATGGGGAGAGGGAAAGGAGAGAAAAGTCAGGCTGAGTGACTCATCAGATCCCACAACGTGGGAGAATTAGATTTAAGTGAAAAAGGATGTTTCCTAGGAAACTACACGATCTGCTTGTGGAACATCAAACAAGTGCAATTTCCTAACAACAACCGCGACTAAATTGATCTACCTCAGACAGCTTTATCAGTATGGGGGAGATTAGCTGCCTTTTGTGTTTTCTTAGTTACTATCATCAAATTGTCTATGATGTGACAGCTTCCGGTGCTGCATTTCTGACCTTCTGTAAGGACAGCTCTGGTATTTGCTGTTATGTAATTGGCAAATAGTTTTCTCTCTTCCCCCTCCCTTTCCATCTCCCCCGAAACCCTTACAACATACGCCTCTTCATCAGCCCTTTGTAACTTCAATAGAAGCTTCTAATACTGTCTGCAGCAAACCACAAGATTCAGTCATTAGAATCACTAAAAATACCCTTCCAGCTTTAGTCATCCAGGGATCTAAATTAACTTACTCTCTTTCAACCATGACAGTGAAGAATCTGTAATTCACACTAATAGGGCAAGAGAGGTTGGTCCGGATTAGAAAACGGTCTGAAAATAAGTAGAAGACATTTTCAAAAAATAGTTTATTATCACAAGCACATGGAGTATTTAACTCAAATATGTTCACCACATAGAGTCTATTTGAAATCTTGAGTTCAAAAAAGGATTATAATTAGCATACTAATTGGTCGGAAAGCAGAGCCACACCATTCAAAGTCGATTATTCATAAAACTCTGAAGATTTTCTGGAATAACAGAGTTGAATTCTGTGGTTCGGAGGAGAGAGCTACTTGGCCCTCACCACCTCACCGCAGCTGGGAGAGCTTTCATGATCTCTGCCATTGTTATCATGACAGTTGTCACTGTGATAACAAAAGTGGTTAACATTTAATCCACTGATTCATTCAGCTAAAATTAATTTAGCATCTGGTACATGCTAGACACCATTCTAATTATGAGCACTAAGGCAAATAAGACCCCTGTCCCCAAACTACTCTGTAGTGGAAGGAGAAACAAGAAACAACTTCAGTGAACATTAACTTCAAATAGTGGTGATTTCTGCATGGAAAATAAAGTTAGTTATCCGATGGCGAGACTGGGGTAGGGATTTACTCCAGATCCATTCCTCTCAACTACCTGAGATCTTATCTTAGGGAACCCGGGGGTCTCCTTTCTCCTATCCATTTTGGGCCAACCCTTTTGTACAACACAATATAAATAATTTACCGGAAGAATAAGATGGGAATGCAGGTCCGAGTTTTGTCATCATTACATTCAACAGGCTCAAAATTACTCCATCAAATTGCTATAGAATTTTCTGAATGTTTACTCTCAATTACTATTCTTATCTACATCATAGGACAGTAACAAAGAGACTGCAGGAGTCCCTGTACTCACACCACACTTTGAGAATGACTTACATGTGCTCTAGCCAGGGCAGCCAGCTCTGATGCTCCAAACACTGTCTCAAATGGGGAATTGTATGGTCACCCACCATAGTACAGGGCAGGTTCTTTTTTTTATGTTTATTTATTCTTGAGAGAAAGAGAGAGCACAAGCAGGGGAAGGGCAGAGAGACAGGGAGACGCAGATTCTGAAGTAGGCTCCAGGCTCCGAGCTGTCAGCAGAGAGCCCCACGTGAGGCTCGAACTCACGAAATGTGAGATCTTGACCTGAGTTGAAGTCAGACGCTCAAACCAACTGAGCCCCCCAGTTGCCCCACGGCAGGCTCTTAACAAACCAGTCAATTAGCAAGGGTGTAGTCAGGGACTCTATCATTTTATACTTCCAGTCCTTCAAGGGTCTACATTGTGTTTTGCATCCAGTCTACATATCTAGCCATCTGCATTTTTATTTTTGTTTCTTTGGCAAAAATATGTTTAGAAGCCCAACCGACCATTTCCAAGAAGAATTTTTGGAGGCAATTTGTTTACTGTAGCTACTATATATTGACTGATTTACCCTGCACCAGGTAATATCATGAGCACTTTACACATAGAATCTCATTTTAATTTTCAAATGCCCCTGAAAACAGAAGCTATTATTATCCTTTTGTATGTCAGGAAATGAAAATTTTTACATATGTGCCTAGAGGTGTCATTTCCCATTTCCATTTTATTGGAGTATGTAATTATATTACAAAGATGAAAATTTGACATTCTCAATTTGTCAGTAATTAAGCCCATTAAAATTCCTTTAGCTGTGTGTGAAACAGTGTCATGGAAAAGTCTAGAGAATGGGAAGAAGCAGTCTTGTCCCTTTTCAGGTGTGGTGGAAGACCCAAGAGCAAGTTCAAGACCAGACACCGGGCAGATAATACAAAGCTTTCACCTAGAGTTTAGGAAGGACACAGACCATGTGCGTTGATCCAGGCATCAACTGATCCCTTCTCTGGTTCTATTGACTCATTTAGATCTTCCCTTTTATTGCCACAATGCTTCTTTTCTTCACCCTTCATTGGTATGTTCTAATGTGTCCAATATTCATCCTTCTATTTGCGTATATTCTTAACTTACATCCATAGTATTGGCTTATAAATGTTTCTCACCTTTTTTTCCCCCTCTGGCACCCTATTTTGAGATCTAACTATGCTGCTGTGTGTGAAGTTAATATCTCACTGCTAACCACTGTGGACCCACCACATTTTGCTTAACCAATATTCCGGAAATGGGTTCTAGATCCACTTTCACAAGCACTGCCTAGACCAGCCTCATCTATATCTTCTTCCTGTCCTTTGTGAGAATATATGCACAGACACACTTCAAATGTACAGACATACCTTAATTGTGGGTTTGGTTTCAGATCATCTCAATATACGAGTCCATTTTTTTAATGTCCCAATGTACATAAACGTTATATTTAAACTATCGTCTATTAAGTGTCCGATAACATTGTTTTAAAAATGTAAGTAGCTTAATTTTAAAAATACTTAAATGCTAAAAAGCGGTAACCTTCAACGAAGCTTTTAGCAGATCGTAATCGTTTTGCTGGTGGAGGGTCTTACTTTGATGTTGATGGCTACTGAGTCATCAGAGTAGTGGTTGCTGAAGGTTGGGATGGCTGTGGCTGTTTCTTAAATTAAGAAACAGTGACATTTGCTGCCATTGATGGACTCTTCCTTTCATGAAAGATTTCTTCGTAGCATGAGACGCTGTTTGATAGCATTTTACCCACAGTAGAACTTCTTTCAAAATTAGACTCCATGCTCTCAAACCCTCCCGCTCTTTTAGCGACATAGCTTACATAATATTCTAAATCCTCTGTTATCTTCTCAATAGTCTTCATATCATCTTCACCAGGAGCAGATTCCATCCCAAGAAATCACTTTCTTTGCTCATCCATAAGAAGCAACTCCAGATCATGAGTTTTATCATGAGATTGCCAGTAATTCTAGTTATCACTGATCTCCTCTCTTTCTATGATTTAGTTTTTTTAGAGTCCACATATAAGTGACATCATACAATACGGTATTTGTCTTTTGCTCTATGATTTATTTTATTTAGCACAATGCCTTCAAGATCCATCCGTGCTGTAGCAAATAGTAGGATTTCCTCATTCATATGGTTGAATAATATTCCACATATATTATATCAGATAGATAGATGATAGATAGATGATAGATAGATAGATAGATAGATGACAGAGAGAGGGAAAGAAGGAGAGAGAGAGAGAGAGAGACAGACCTTAATTTCTTTATTCATTTACTTATTGATGAACATGGTTGTTTCATGTCTTGGCTATTGTAAATAATACTGTTGTGAACATGGGGTTGCAGATACCTTTGTGAGTTAGTGTTCTCATTTCTTTTGGACGTCTTCCCAAAAGTAAAATTTCTGGATCATATGGTAGCTCTACTTTTCTTTTTTTGAGAACGCTTCATACTGTTTTCCATACTCTTTTCCATTTACTGTCCCACCAATGATACACAAAGGCATTTTTCATTTTTAAGTTTCCTTTTGCTGTCTGCATTATCCTCATTTCCTCTTTCTTATTTTCTTTTTTGATTTAGTCTCTGACTGTGACGCCAGGCTTCCCTCAACTGTTGGTGAAGAAAGACACTGGGAAGCCACTGATGGATGAGGGCATGGCTTTCTGGGGATGGCATCGCTGGATGGTAACTGGGCTCCTCCATCTTCAGGAGAATCCACGACTTTCTGCAACTCTAGGTCTGTTTTTCTTGGACTTGTTAATTTCTCCAGAGAGTAATTCTCTCTCGATAGGGGATATAAATTGGCTTTCTTGAATTTCTGACTTCCATTTTATCCCCATAATTTCATGCTGTGCTTTCTCACTCAAATGTGTATTGGATTTCCAAAGAGCCAAGTCCCTCTGCTTCTAAAATAAGCCTCTGGCCCTCTGATGACATAGAGGAAGCAGTTGCCAGTTGAGCAAGAGCTGGGAAGAGATCTGAAGTACCTGCTTCTCATACAAGCATTCTGTCAGTCATCCCTATTACTCTCATGTGCTCCCCAACTTTTGGAGGTTCTTGAAGCCCCCAGTCACTAGAGTATGTGTGTATATCAGTGGTGGGGGAAGGGAGGCAGGCTCTGTATTTTGAGTAGACAGGTTTCCAGGCTTCCCACACTGTGAAGTTAAGTGTCCATTTTCCGAGGTCTGTTAAATCCATTATTCCTCATCTATCTGTTCTTGGGCTTCTTGAATTTTATGGCTTTCATTTCCTCTCCCATGGTTTTTTTTTTTTTTTTTTTTTTTTTTTTCCACAATTTTTTTTTTTTTTTTTATTCCTTTTTTGTTTTTTTT
>NW_027528417.1:2636684-2695987 GCF_008692635.1 Crocuta crocuta
TAGATGACAGAGAGAGGGAAAGAAGGAGAGAGAGAGAGAGAGAGACAGACCTTAATTTCTTTATTCATTTACTTATTGATGAACATGGTTGTTTCATGTCTTGGCTATTGTAAATAATACTGTTGTGAACATGGGGTTGCAGATACCTTTGTGAGTTAGTGTTCTCATTTCTTTTGGACGTCTTCCCAAAAGTAAAATTTCTGGATCATATGGTAGCTCTACTTTTCTTTTTTTGAGAACGCTTCATACTGTTTTCCATACTCTTTTCCATTTACTGTCCCACCAATGATACACAAAGGCATTTTTCATTTTTAAGTTTCCTTTTGCTGTCTGCATTATCCTCATTTCCTCTTTCTTATTTTCTTTTTTGATTTAGTCTCTGACTGTGACGCCAGGCTTCCCTCAACTGTTGGTGAAGAAAGACACTGGGAAGCCACTGATGGATGAGGGCATGGCTTTCTGGGGATGGCATCGCTGGATGGTAACTGGGCTCCTCCATCTTCAGGAGAATCCACGACTTTCTGCAACTCTAGGTCTGTTTTTCTTGGACTTGTTAATTTCTCCAGAGAGTAATTCTCTCTCGATAGGGGATATAAATTGGCTTTCTTGAATTTCTGACTTCCATTTTATCGCCATAATTTCATGCTGTGCTTTCTCACTCAAATGTGTATTGGATTTCCAAAGAGCCAAGTCCCTCTGCTTCTAAAATAAGCCTCTGGCCCTCTGATGACATAGAGGAAGCAGTTGCCAGTTGAGCAAGAGCTGGGAAGAGATCTGAAGTACCTGCTTCTCATACAAGCATTCTGTCAGTCATCCCTATTACTCTCATGTGCTCCCCAACTTTTGGAGGTTCTTGAAGCCCCCAGTCACTAGAGTATGTGTGTATATCAGTGGTGGGGGAAGGGAGGCAGGCTCTGTATTTTGAGTAGACAGGTTTCCAGGCTTCCCACACTGTGAAGTTAAGTGTCCATTTTCCGAGGTCTGTTAAATCCATTATTCCTCATCTATCTGTTCTTGGGCTTCTTGAATTTTATGGCTTTCATTTCCTCTCCCATGGTTTTTTTTTTTTTTTTTTTTTTCCCAAANTGGTTTTTTTTTTTTTTTTTTTTTACCAAAATTGTTTCTAGTTTCTATCATCCCTTTGCTGTCATTTCTGTGAGATTCAGAAAAGTGTAGAATTGAATGCTCATGTTCAATCCACTTGTATCATTAGCAAGAAAAAGAATTACAGTGTTTTTTATTTTAACAGATTTACAGCACATCCTTAGATATAGTTCATGGTCACCATGCCTGTATTTCCTTCTCCATAGACAGTCTTCATAAGTGGAAAAGGAAATGTGGTGATAAAAATACAGTGTTCTGAGGAAGGATGGCTGGCTCAGTCGGTGAAGAGTGCAACTCTTGATCTCAGGGTTGAGGGCTTGAGCCCCATGTTGGGAGTAGAGACTACTTAAATAAACAAAGCTTATATAGGTATATTCTCTAAAACTGTTGAATTGTGTGGCCCTAAAAAACATGGTTAAGTTCTAATGCCCAGTATTTCAGAATGTGACCTTATTTGGAAATAGAGTTGTTGCAGATACATTCACTATAATGAGGTTATGCTGGAGTAGCGTAGGTCCCTAATCCAATATGGCTGTGACCTTATATAAAGATAACCATGTGAAGACAGAGACTGAGGAAAAATGTGTGAAGAGGGAAGCAGATGGTGGAGAGATGCCTCTACAAGTCAAGTGACACCAAAGACTGCCAGCCATTATCAGAAACTAGAAAAGAGGCAGAGAGCAAATTTCCCCTCAGAGTTTTCAGAAGGAACCAAGCAATACCAACACCCAATCTGTAGTGGTTATGACAAGCCTAAGAGACTAATACAGATGTTTGTGCGAAGAAATGGGATGCTGCTGTAACAAGTACCTAAAAATGTGGAAGTGGCTCTGAAATTCAGTACTGGGTGGAGATGGGAATAGTTTTGACATGCATGATAGAAAAAGCCCTTCTTGGGGCGCCTGGGTGGCTCAGTCGGTTAAGCATCTGACTTTTGGTCAGGTCATGATTTACCAGTTCGTGGGTTTGAGCCCTGTGTTGGGCTCTGTGCTGACAGCTGCGAGCCTGGATTGTGTGTCTCCCTCTCTCTCTGCCCCTCTCCCACTCATGCTCTGTGCGTGTCTTGAAAATAAATAAAACATTAAAAAAAATTTTTAAAGAAAAAGCCTACATTGCCTTGAAGACATTATTGATAGAAATATGGACACTGTGGGGCACCTGGGTGGGTCAGTCGGTTAAGCATTTGACTTCGGCTCAGGTCATGATCTCACGGTTCATGGGTTCAAGCCCCGTGTCGGGCTCTGTGCTGACAGCTCAGTGCCTAGAGCCTGCTTCAGATTCTGTGTCTCCCTCTCTCTGACCCTCCCCTGCTCGTTCTCTCTCTCTCCCTCTCTCTCTCTCTCTCAGAAATAAATAAAACATTTAAAAAAAAAGAAATATGGACACTGAGATGGTCCTGGTGGGGTCTCAGATGAAAATAATCACCATCTCATTGGATGCCTGAGGAAAGACAACCCTTGTCATAGTTTCTGAGAACTTGACTGCATTATACTCTACTGTTTGTTTTGTTAGCTTCACTTTTGTTTTTAATAAATCTTATATGGGACAAATTTGGATACTTTGCTGAAGAGATTTCCAATCAGAGTGAAAAGAATGAACTGTTTTCTCCTTGCTGTTTGTAATAAAATGTGAAAGGAAAAATATAAATGGAAGGAGGAAATGCTAAGTGGAAAGGAAATAGTGCTTAATGGCTTGGAATATCCAGATAGCATGCTCTGGAAACAGGGCCAAGGTTGTGGTTGGACAACCAATTGATAAAGGGCTTAAGTATGTGACTCGCTGATTCAGTGAAACATCTCAGCAGTAACTGGGCATAAAATGTGGTTCTCTGAGAAGGAACTGTGGTGAGCTCTTATCTAGAGTTGTGACCCCTTCAACCTCCACAGAATACCAAGAAGGTTTTGAAAAATTTCTACAAGCAGAAACACTACATGCCTGGATGGAGAAGGACAAAGATAAGATGAAGTGAAGGAAGAGTAACTCTCAAGATAGAGTCAGATTCAAAGGCTTGAGCTAAGGGGCCTCCTAGTCTCCAGAGGGCAGGGGACCCACCCAGGCCCAAAGGGAGTAGGGCCACCCCTTGCAAGGCCGGAGAACAGAGTGTCAAGCCTCAAAATTATCCTCAGGCCTCAGAACCTAGTAGAATTTGTCCTGTTGGATTGAAAACACGCTTTATACCAGTGATGCCTTTTTCTCCTTCTAATCTCAACCTTTGGGAATTGGGATGCTCATCCTACGCCTGCCCCACAGCTGTGTCTTGTAGGCAGACATCTTGTTTTCTGTTTCACAGGTTCAGAAATTGAGAGAAATTTTGCCTTAGGATGGGCTGTAGCCAGTGTCTCACCCACACCTGATTTAGGTAATTGAGAAGATGACATTTGGACCTTTTGAGATCGATTATGTATAGATGAGATTTGGAATTTAGGGTTTACGCTGAAGTGGGTTAAGGCTTTAGGGGATATTGGAATAGTATGAACTCATTTTGTGTGTGAGAAGGACATGAATCACTGCGGGCTAGAGAGCAGACTGTTTCGGGTTGAATTGTGTTCCTCCAAAGATATGTTGAAATCCTAACCTTCAGTTACCTTAAAATATGACCTTATTTGGAAGTAGGATCATTGCGGATATGGTAAGTTAAGTTCAAATGGGGTCATAGTGGAGTGTGGTAAGCCCTAATCTGATCTAACCAGTCCTTAAATGTGGAGATACAGAGACATAGGGAGCATGCCAAGTGAAGAGAGGCAAAGACTGGAATGATTTATCTACAAGCCACAGAAAGCCGAGGATGGCCAGACGTCATCAGAAGACAGGAGAAAGGTATAGACATTCTTCCTGAAATCCCTCAGAAGGAAGTAACTACTAGCAATTTGAATTTGGAATTCTAGCTTCCAGAATTGTGAGACAATGCAGTTCTATTGTTTTAAGGCACATGGCACTTTTTTCTGACAGTCCTAAAAACACCCAGGTTTAACCCGTTTATATCCCATTTAGCAAGAAAAGAAATTACAGTTCTTTGTTTTTCTTCACTTGATTTTAGAACATATCCTTAGATGCAATTGCAAGTCAGTATGCATGTCTTTCTTCTCCTTTGACAGATGTTTGTAAATGGAAAAGAACATGTGATAAAAAATATATACATTTTCCTCCACTTCAAATAGTACACATGAAGAATAGAATGTGTTTTTCCTCATAATTTACAATGAAATCAAAATGGCTATAAGCATTAGATATTAATATCATACAATTAGCATACATTTCAAAAGAAAAAGGCAAAATAAGACTGATAGAAATACAATAGAAGTTAAAAATTTTATAGAGCCCTCATTTTAGGGTTTTTCCAGTATTGTATTTTATTTTTTTCCCAGCTTTTATTGAGATATAATTGATATATTAACAGTTTAAGGTTAATTGGATACACTTATATATTGCAAAATCATTACCGCAATTGCATTAACCAACACTGGCAATACATCACATGATTACCATTTCTTCCTTGTGGTGAGAAAACTTAAGATCTACCTCTTAGCCACTTTCAAGTATAGAATACAATATTATTAACTATAATCGCTATGCTATGCTATACATTAGATCCTCAGAACTTACTCATCTTACACAGGAAGTTTACATTCTTTGACCAACATGTCCCAAACTCCCCAGCACCTGGTAAATACCATTCTAGTCTCTGTTTCTGAGTTCAAGTTTTTTTAGATTCCCATATATGTGATATCATACAGGAGTTGTCTTTCTCTGGCTTTTATCATTTCATGCAATGCCCTCAATTACCCTTAGTCTTCTCATCTCTGTTGTTACGAATGGCAGGATGCCCTTCTTCCTCATGACTGATAACATCCATACCTATATCTATATATACATGTATATACAACAGATATAATATTTATACAATCATTCATAGACACTTAGGTCATTTCCATATCTGGGCCATTGTGAATAATACTGCAATTAACACGAGGATATAGTTGTCTATTGGAGATCCTGTTTCATCTCTTTTGGATATATACCCAGTATTGGGATTGCTGGGTCATAGGGTAGATCTATTTAAAAACTTTTTTGGAAACGTCCATACTGTTTTCCCTACTGGCTGTACCAATTTACATCTACACCCAACAGTTCAAAAGATTTCACCTTTCTCCACATTCTCACCAATACTCATTTCCTTTCTTTTTGATAACAGCCATTCTAAAAGGTGAAAGATGATATCTCATTATGTCTTCGATTTGTATTTTCCTTATGATTAGTGATGCTGATGTACCTTTTTATGTACCTTTTGTACATTTGTATGTTTTCTTTGGGAAAATATATATTGAGTTCCCTCTGCCCATTTTTTAATTGGATTTTTTGAGGTCTTTCGCTATTGAGTCCTATAAACTATTGACATTTCCTTGGATATTAATTCTTACCAAATATATCTTTTGCAAATATCTACTCCTATTCTATAGGTTACATTCTCACTTTATTGATGCATTCCTTTCTTGTGCAGAAGCTTTTTAATGTGTTGTAGTCTAACCTGTCTATTTTTGTTCTTGTTAGTTTTGCTCTTGGTGCCAAATCTAAAAAAAAAAAATCGTTGCCAAGGCCAATGTCAAGGAGTTTACCCGCTATGTTTTCTTCTAGTAGTCTCTGGTCTTACATTCAAGTCTTTAATCCATTTTGAGTTGATTTTGTATATAAGGTAGAGATCCAGTTTCATTTTTTTCCACGTGGCTATCCAGTTTTCTGAATACCATGTACAGTCCTTTCCTCTCTGTACATTCTCAGCTCCTTTGTCATAAATTAACTCATCATATATCCATGGTGTTATTTCTGGGATCTCTATTGTGTTTCAACAGTTGATCTACGCATCTTTTTTTTAAGTCTATTTATTTGTTTTGAGAGAGAGAGAGCCTGTGCATGCAAGGAGGAGAGGGGCAGAAAAAGAGGGAGAGAGAATCCCAAACAGGTTCTGCACTGTGAGCATGGAGCCCAATGCAACGCTCAATCTCAGAACCTGAGCCAAAATCAAGAGGCAGACGCTTAACTGTCTGAGCCACCCAAGTGCCCCTTGCTTACTGTCGCTTTGTAATGTGGTTTGGAATCAGCTAGTGTGATGCCTCCAGCTTCGTTCTTCTTTCTCAAGATTGCTTTGGCTATTTGGGGTCTTTTGTGGTCCCCTACAAATTTTAGGATTTTTTTGTCTATCTGTAAAAAAAAAATGTCATTAGAGTGTTGATAGGGACTTCACTAAAGCAGCAGAATGCTTAACATAATGTGGACATTTTAGCAATATTAATTTCTCCAATCCATGAGCACAAAATATCTTTCATTTATGTGTATCTTCAATTTCTTTCACCAATGTCTTATAGTTTTCAAAATTTTCACCTCCTTGGTTAAAATTATCCCTAAGTATTTTATTCATTTTGATGCTATTATAAGTGGGATTGTTTTCTTTATTTCTCTTTCTGATAGTTCATTGTTAAGATTATAGAAATGCAACTGAGCTTTGTAGATTGATTTTGTATCCTGAGGTTATACCTCTTACTAGTGCTTGGTCTGTGTAGATTTTTTATTTCATCATAATTCAGTCTTTTTAGGTTGTGTGTTTCTAACAATTTATCCATTTCTTCTAGGGTGTCCAATTTGTTGGCATGTAATTATTCATAGTACTTTCTGATAATCCTAAATTCTTATGTGGTATCAATTTTAATAATTCATCTTCATTTTTAACTTTAGTTCATTGAGTCTTCTTTTTTCCTGGTGAGTTTAGCTAAAGCTTTGTCTATTCTGTTTATCTTAAAACAAAAACAAAAACCCAACTCAAGTTCACTGATCTTTTCTATCACCCTTTTAATATGTTTTTCCTTTGTTTCCATGCTGATATGCTATTTTCTTCCTTCTGTTAATTTTGGGCTAACTTTGTCCTTCTTTCTCAAGTTCCTAACTCATTTATTTGAGATCTGCCTTTTTTCTTAATGTACGCATTTATCACTATAAACATCCCTCCTAGAACTGCTTTTGTTGTACCTAATAAGTTTTGGTATGTTATACTTCCCTTTTATTTATCTCAAGATTTTTTATTTGGTTTTTGATTTCTTCTTTGACCCACTGGATGCTTGGGAGTTTGTCATTTAATCCCCATATATTTGTAAATTTTCCAGTTTTCTTCTCATTGATTTCTAGTTTTATACCATTATGGTTAAAAAAAATGTTTGACATGGTCCAAATCCTCTTAAATGTGTTGACTTGTTTTGTAATCTATTTTGGACATTTTTCTATATGTACTTGAGAAGAATATGTATCCTGCTACATTGGATGGAATGTTCTGTAAATATCTGTTACATCCCTGTAGCCTAACAGGGATGTAAGTCTAATGTTTCCCTATTGGTTTTCTGCCTGGGTGATCTGTGCATCATTGAAAGTAAAGCACTGAAGTCCCCGTATTATTATTGTGTTGCTGTGTATTGCTCCCTCAGTGTTCTTTCTCATGTTTATAGCCCATTTATCAACGTTTTAAATATTTTAAGCAACAGATATTTTCTTTAATATGCAACAAAACATAGTGTTATTAGAGATCATTTTATCTGACCGTATATCAATTACCTACTTTTGCAGTAATGCAGCATAAGAACAAACCATAACATTTCAGCATCGGCAACAATAAATATTTGTGCAGCTAATGCAATTCTGGTCTGGTTATGGGTCAGCTTAGCTAGGGCAGCCTCATTAATGGTTCTACTAATCTCAGTTGGTAGGCAAATATTTGATTGACATTGAAGGGTATAATTGGGGCAACTCAGCGAGCCAGCTCTGTTTTATATCTCGCTCATTTTCCTCCTGGGGCTAGTGCTGACCCAAGAACATTCCTCTCATACAACAATAGAAAACATGGAGAATTACACAAGGCTGCTTAAGGCCTAGGTTTGGAACTGACATGCTGTATTAAACTCCACTGCCCCAAGAAGTTGTACGACTAAATCTAAAGTCAAGAGACAGATACATGATACTCTTTCAGTAAAAGGCACTACAAAGTTAAGTGATAAAAGAAATGGAAGCCAAAAGAAGTGAGGAATTGGGGTCACTGATGTAGCAGTCTACTGATGTTGGCAATGGGATCTACAAAATCACTAGTAGTACTCAATAGTAAAAAATTGAAAAATATATAGTTAAATATTAGGCAGAGGATATCACCTCTCACCTATTAGAAGGGCTATTATCAAAAAAGACAAGAAGTAACAAGTGTTGGCGAGGATGTGGAGAAAAGGGAACAATTGTACACTGTTGGTGGGAATGGTGCAGCCACTGTGGAAAACAGTAGGGACATTCATCAAAAAATTAAGAATAAAATAAATATATGATCCTGCAATTCCACTTCTGGGCTTTTACTCAAAGAATAGGAAAATGTTAGCTTAAAAAAATAAATGCACCCCATGTTCACTGCAGCATTATTTACAATAGCTGAGAAACAGATACAACCCAAGTGTCTATCAATAAGTGGAAATGTGAGATATAGATAGGGTGGAATATTATTCAACCATCAAAAAGAATGAAATCTTGCCATTGGCAACAACATAATGGGATATGAGGGTGTTATGCTAAGTGAAATAAGTCAGAGAAAGACTCGTACCAGATGATCTCACTTATATGTATAATTAATAAAAAAAAGTTTATTGATTCAGAGAACAGATTGGATATTGCCAGGGCGTAGGGAATAGATGAAATAAGTGAAGGCGATCAAAAGGTAGAAACTTCCAGTTAAAAATAAGAAAATCAGGGGAGGTAACTACATGGTGACTGCACTTAATAATGCTGTATTGCACCTTTGAAAGTTGCTAACAGAGTAAATCTTACAAGTTCTCATAAGAAAAAAAAATTGTAACCATGTATGTGCCAGATGTTAACTAGATTTGTCGTGGGGATTGTTTTGTAACATATACAAATATCAAGGCCTTATGCTGCAACCCTGACATTAATATAGTATGAAATACATGAATTATACTTCAATAAAAAATTAGTAAAAAACAATAGATTAATTTTATCAAATGTAGCATTGGTGTACACATTGTATCAGTATCTATCTATCCATCCATCCCTATACTCCCACCAAATGATAGATAAATATTTATCTAAACTTAATTAAATTTAACAAACAAAAAACAAAGCAGTACTTTTAATAAGACAAAAATACTCCCACACCCTAATAAAGAATAATTAAGTCAAATTAATACTTACATGATACACGTGAAACGTTAGAAGAATCTTATAATATTCATACATGTTTATATTTTCAACATTTCCTAAATGATCAAATAGTACTTTTTCAAACCAGGAAACCTGGTAAATGAGATATTTAAAATACCTAAGACATTGCTTTTAAATGTGCAATTGCCTACTTTCACTAAAATAGAAAAATGTATATATAGCATAACGATTTTTGGTTTGTACTGAATGTTTCTTTTTTATAATATATCCTCTGAATTAAGTTGACAGGAAAATACCAGGAGGGGTTCAGGTGTATGGGTAATCTGATCAAAATGCTGTGAAGAAAGATTTTCAGAACATGCTTTTATGAGGTTTCGCTAGTAAATATAAAAATCATTTTCCAATTGTTATGATAATACTCTGTGTATTCTTGTCCTTAGTTCCTTTCCCAGGCTTAGGAACTTAACATTTAGGAATAATTTTCACAAGGTTACCCATTCTAAGTGTGCCTAAATGTAATTGTATTTATTTCAGAAGGCATAGTTAAATTTATGGAAGTAAAAACAACACTATCTTTATTTAGGGCGATGGTAAATTTTAATAGAGAGTTTACTCTAGCAGTGCATAATATGATAGCTGATGTATTTAACATGATTATGATTCAATGTAAACCCAAGGGAATTCCTCGAGAACCCTTTTCCTTCTAGTGTTTCTGTCTGTAGTTTAGTGAGAGGGAACTGAATTAGAAATCAAAGGACGTGGGCAAATTCTCAGCCAGGAAGCAATGTCTCTCTCCCGTGGGGATCCGTTGTTCCAGGGATTGACCTTTATCACAGTACTTTCAGGAGTGTTCTGCGTTTGCTGATTTCTTCCTCTGAGTTCCTACAGCACCACTAGACCTTTAGTCTCAGAGCCTGGTTTATTTATCGTCCTAAGGGCCTAGCAAGGTGCTCAACTGCTCTTTGTCAGATGAGTGAGAAAACAAAACGTGAGGCCTTGAACTCTGCCTTGGATTTGTTTCCTTGATGGGAAGGGAGAAGCTCAGAACTGTATTGTCTTAGGTGTATTTACATGCATGCTATATGCCAAAAGACAAATGGGACTTTCTCTCCACCTGGTTCGGCACATTTACTGTTAACAGTCTGCTATTTCTAGTATTTGACACCTAGAAGGCACAGACTGAATCTCGTTTATCTTGGCATCTCCAACTCTGAAAGTGATGAGGTTTGGGGGGCTTGGGGCATGGGTGAGGGAGTGTCCAGAGCCAACTGCCAATAAAGAATTCTTGGTGCAAAAGGGTGATTTTATTAAAGCACAGACACAGGACCCTGGGCAGAAGGAGCTGCCCAGGGACCCTGAGGAGAGACTTAGATGATATACTTGGGAGCTGGGGGAGGTAAAGACTAAGGGAAGTTTCCAAGGAGACTTTCATAAGCTAAGGACTCACAAATGATTGGAGGCCTGGCTATTGTCTAGCTAAGGTTGTTTTTCCCTCTAGCAAAGTATTAACATTAAGGCAAGTAGGAGGTTCGTGGAGAAACATTTTACTCTGCCAGCCTCAAGTACTTGTCCATGGGCTTCAGGTTATAAGGAAATTTAATTTTACCACCATTTCCTTCTTGCCTTTGTTCTCCACATCACTAGGGAGGGAGGGAGATGTTGGGGCCCCAGGAAGCTGAATCTACAGGGTTCTGGAGATGAGGCTATTGATAAGATTGCCTTTTTCTTGTAAGTTACTAAGATATTTGTAAATAGATGGAGATTTATTGTCCTGCAGGACTTGGTCTCTATCTCTTAACCATTTATTTTTGCTCTTTCTTTTGTTCTTGGGCAGCCTGGGGGGCCCAAAGAATGTCACATATTTACCACCTGAGGGGGTGGTTTTTGGAGGCTGTCAGCTTGCCTTATGCTCCCTCATCAAAAGAGTGTTCACTTCAATAAGTCAATAACTGAATAAATGAACATCTAGAAGTAATAGATACTTATTGGGGTGCCACTCACATCTCCTTCACCTGGTGAGTGAGCCCAGTCTCTACCAATTGCAAGTGTTGGTTGCCAATTATTCACAGTTGGCCTGCCTTCTCTCTAGGCAATTGCCCTGGGCATCCATGAGCCACCTTGCCAAAGATGAGATCATTCCCCAAAGACGAGATCATTCCCCAAAGACAACCTGACTATAATGACTGACTGACATGTCTCCAGACGGGGCCAAATCAACAGTGGAAGTCATGTTCCAGGGCCCTCATGGAATCAACCAGAAGGGGGTTTCCAGTCCAGACCATATCCTTACATAGTGCCTTCACCTGGCCCCTCTTTCTTCTCTCCCCTTCTCCTCAAAGCCCCTCCCAAAAAAGGGTTTGCCCAAAGATATCTGTCCAGGAGGGGCACCTAGGTGGCCACATCAGTTTAGCACTTGACTCTTGATTTCAGGTCAGGTCATGAACTCAGAGTTTGTTGGATCAAGCCCCGCACTGTCAGCACAGGGCCTACTTGGGATTCTCTCTCTCCCCCTCTATCTCTGTCCCTCCCCTGCACATGAGCACTCTCTCTCTCTCTCTCTCTCCCAAAATAAATAAATAAACTTAAAAAAAGTAATAAAAAATACCTGTCCTGGAACTAACCTGAGATACCATTTCAATGCTATGTTTTTCTTTGTTTTATTAAACTTTAAAAATTGCTTTTGAATAATTGTATATTGCAATTATAAGAAATAATACAGACAGAGACAATTTTCACTTCCAGCAAGTATGAGGAGATCCAAGGAGGCTCTGACCAGTGGAATTGATGAAAAAATATTTTTAAAAAATATTTAAGTCTCTTAAAATGGCTCTGTGGCTACACAGCAAATTCAGATACACCTGTTGAAGAAAATCTATTAAATTCTGGAAACGCTGTGAAAATCTGCACCGGAAACAGAACTGTGCCCTCTTGCCGCCCTTCCAGCTCAGTGAGACGGGAAACTTCACTGTGGACGGGGACAGCCCAGAGCACAGGGACCTCTCCCTGAAGCTCCCAGTCACAGAGCTGTCTTCCTGGAAAAAAGAATGTCAGCCATTTCTCATCCTGCCTCAGGTACCTGTGGCTGAGGTTAAGTTCAAGGTGAGTGCAGCCAAGGGGTGGGGACTCCCTTCTTCTGTCCAAAGTCCATTCATGCGATGGAGTTCTAGCTTGGGTATGTCATTGCCGGGAATACCAGGGCCCCGACTGCCCTTGCCCAATCTCGTGAGCTGGAGTGGCCACACAGAGGCAAACAAGGAGATGTGGGCTGCTGTCTGCTGACACCCCGTCCAAGGAGTGCTCGGCTCCTGAAGCAGAGTTGTTACACAGAGATACAGGTGTCCTTTTCCCCACCTCAGTGCCAGAGCCCGGCTCCAAGATATTTCCCTGGGGAATAAGCTGGTCATAGAACACAGTTCTAAATCCCTCCCCAAAGGAAATCGCTGCATTTGCCACCGAGTGTGGAGAAGGTCAGGCCTACAGGTGCACTTAAAACCTGTGGACCTTGTGTTGGAAGACAGTAGGAGATGGATAAACCCATGGATGATGGGGCAGAACTGTAGGCCAGCTAGTTTGTGGGACAAAAACAGGGAAAGAGAGGCAGGAGCCCTACACATATCAGAAAAATCTCATCATCCAGGGCTGGAGAGGGAGTTCTAGTTGTACACGTGGTTGCCACTGACACCTACCAAGTGTATTTGCCTCATTGACACTGGTGATGATGAGTCTTAACTGTCCGTCAGGCCTCCCCAGGCCCCACACCAGTGGAGAAGGAAGGAGAACCTCATTAGGGTTGGTCGGTGTGGAATCCAGGCTGTCCAGGCAGGGGGAGCTCATTACCAGTCCTTGGCGGTGGAAGTCCCAGGTCCCTGCTTGGCCCTCACAGACATTAACCCATCTGATGTTGGAGCCCCTCACTACAGTCTCATTAGATGGAAGTCCAGGCTCCCCGTCTAGCACCTGCTGGCATGGGCAGAGGTGAGAACCACAGCGTTTGTGGTGTAGAACCATTGCTTCCTAGTCCTTGGGCTAGAAAGAACAGGCTTTAGTTTGGAGTTTTGTGTGTATGTCTGTGCCTGTTGGCTTTTCCAGTTTGCTGGCTTCTTCAGATGCAAGTCTGGGATACTGGAGGCCAAAAGACACCTCAGAGAAATTATCACCCCATCATTCCTCATGTCCCACAGTGCTTCCTCAGTCTGCCTTCTTCTCTCCACCATTCGCTCTTCTTATGTATGTTTTTGTATTATCAGGTCCAAGGCTTTTTGGTTGTACTCAGCAAGAAGAATAGAGAAAAGCATGCCTACTCCAAATTCCTGGAAGCAGAAGCCCCCCACTCAATGGTTTTTAAATCAAATGTCTGACTGGTCTAAGCTGAAGCTTTCATGATAAAAGAAAAAAGTTAAGTGATGTGTGTCTTTCGGCCTTGAAAGATACTGCCAGTCATTAACATCGTTGATCTTTTTATGTCTTTGCTTTTCTCAGATTATGAAATCCTATTTAGAATGTGTGACTACAGCAATACAGTCCTTGCTGAGGATTTGACATTTCCTTTTTTCCCCTCCTCTCGTCTTACAAAGTAGATGATACTAAACCTTTCCATGAAATGGACAAAGGACTAAATATCTGTTGTGTACACACCAGGTGGCACTATATTGAGTAGAAGAACGATCTAAAGAACTGATTTTACGGGGCGCCTGGGTGGCTTAGTCGGTTAAGCGTCCGACTTTTGCTTAGGACATGATCTCGTGGTTCGTGGGTTCGAGCCCCACGTTGGGCTCTGTGCTGACTGCCAGCTCAGAGCCTGGAGCCTGTTTCAGTCTGTGACTCCCTCTCTCTTTGACCCTCCCCTGCTCATGCTGTCTCTCTCTCTCTCTCTCTCTCCTAGAAATAAATAAAACATTAAAAAAAATAAAGAACTGATTTTACAAGTAAGAAAAATTCAGCTCACTGAATTTAAGTGCATGCTTGTAAAGGGTAGATCCTCCACTTGAACCCAGGTCCAACATCTACCAAAATTTAATCCTGCTTCTTCCATACATGACCTTGAAAACTTAGTTGGCTTCTGCAGCTTTTTTTTTTTTTTAACTCTATCTGAAATGGAAATACATCTGCCCCTTGAAAATCAGGGGTTGGAACTGCATGAGTCCACTTATATGTAGATTTTTTATAGGATGATCCTATAAATGTGCTTATAATGTTCTTAAATTTTCTTTTCTCTGGCTTACGTTATAAGAAGACAGTATATAATATATATATAAAATACATGGTAATTTTACCGTTTATGTTATTGATAAGGTTTCCCATCAATGGCAGGCTGTTAGTTAAGTTTGAGGGAGTCAAATGTTATATGTGGATTTTTGACTGCATGAAGGTTTGACTTCCCTAACCTCTGCACTGTTCAAGGGTCAACTGTCATACCTGCATCATAAGATTATTAAGAAGGAAAATTAACTGGCATAGGTTAATATAGGTGAAAAAGCTTTAGAATATATCAGAGTATGTGCAACTTGGCACAATGGCTACCATTAGAAAGTCATTTCCCTGACCCATCAGCAGGGACTTGTATTTCAAAATAGCTGCCCAGTCATGATGACAAATATTTAGTGGAGCCCCAGAGTTTAAAGTCCTGGGATCTGGAGTATACTGCTGAGACACCAATTCTAGATATGACTTCCAGGATGTCTGCCCTTAGAGAAATTATATAAATTCTTAGAGACTCAATTTTCTCATCTGTAAAATAAAGATTATATATTACCCATGCCGCTTGGCTGTTATGAATATTCAATCAGTCAATCTGTGTAAAGCATCTAGTATCGTACCTGCCTCATGATTAGTACTTAATAAATTAGCTACTAGCATTAACTAATTATCTAACTACTTTTTTGGCCCATTCAGAAACACTGGCTCAGGTTTTGAATCATCCTACGAAGGTCAGGGTGAAGTCAGGGCTGTAGGACAGAGTGAGTATAAAGAACCTCCTGGGGCCATCTCAGGTCTGTTAAAAAAAAAAAAAAGCTCAGCATGAGAATCTGGAGCCTAAGTTAAAATCCTATAAGGGACAAGAAAGCATTAAGCCTTTGCATAATCCTTTAGCACTGCTTACTTACATGGAGCTGCTGATTTAAATAGCGTGCAGAAAGTATCTTTGGAACTATTTTCACAGGATTTGATTCATTGCCTCTGTCAAGTTAAGCTACACTATGATTGTCTTCAAACTCAGCACATCTACCTTGCATGTCTCTCTCCATCATGTTCTTTTATTACCATGCTCATACAGGGTTAATAAAGTATTTATATTTAAATTGTTATATCTGTCAATCAAATGGAGTCTCCAGTCAATCATATATCCAGCTTAAGATGAAAGAGGGAAGGGGCGCCTGGGTGGCTTAGTCAGTTAAGCGTCCGACTTTCGCTTAGGTCATGATCTCGCGGTTCGTGGGTTCGAGCCCCGCGTCGGNGTAAAAATATTAAAAAATAAAAATAAAAAAAAAAGATGGAAGAGGGAAAAAAAAAAACCCCAGCAGAAATGAGTTGGCTGACACAATGTGTATGACATCTATTCAGGGAAAAGGTTAAAAATGTATTTGTTATACTCAGTTAAGTTTGGGACAGAAAGTTTGGCCACTTAAACTGGCCATGAGAAAACTCTGGTGACTTCACCATTTTTCCTCTTCCCTTTAAGATTTATGTAAGTACATATATTAAGACATCTCTCCTACTCATCAACTACAAATATCAACATAACTGTATTATGAAACAACCATATTATATTATTACCTTCAATATCATCAAAATCATTTATTATGTGAGTAGATAATAGATCATTTAAAATGTCACCAGGTGAATAAAGCCATGTTAAAACTGTATGAGGTATTGAGTTTATTTGCGCAATGCTCAGCTTTTAACAATTTGTGACTTGAGTAAATCATATCAGTTCCCTGGTCTCATTTTCTTTATCTGCAAAATAGACTTTGGCTTCTTTGTCACCATTGACATCCATTACACAAAGACCAATGTGATTTTTGTACATATAGATCAGGTCATATCAACCAAAGGAGTTAAAATCCTTCAGCGACTCTTTATCACGACAAAAATGAGATTCTGTTTCCCTAGACTGATTTGACAGTGCTTTGTGATCTGTAAGCAGCCGTTTTTATGCCATGTCTTCTCCATAGAGAGAGAGAGAAAGAGATGATAGATATAGATAGATAGATAGATAGATAGATAGATAGATAGATAGATAGATAGATATAGATAAGTCACATTTTAATTCATATGCAGTACTCAGCATTCTGTAGCATGACTATTCTCTTTTTGTATGTGAACATTTGTAAATAAGCCATCTTTTTTCTCATTATGTCACTTGAAAATCTTTTTCTTATTTTTCCTTTCCAAACCCTACCTGCTCTGTGTTCCAACGCTTTCTTGAACCTACTTATATATACTTCCATTTTCACACATGCCATTATAAAACATCTGTATGTTACATTTCCCCATTAAATTCTGAGTCCCATTTAGGGCAAAATCAATGTTCTGTCCATCTGGATTTCACATACTGTCACCAATAGTAGATTACTCATTATATTATGTAATTAGTGATCAAGAAATAACTGTCACATCAGTCCCAACCACTGAATTAAGCATTTCGGAAACAAACAAACAAACAAAATCTAATTAGCCTTAAAAAAAACAGTAAAGGAGACAGAATAGATTCTGAAAAAAAAAAAAAGAAGTTAACCCAAAGGAAGATGGGAATGAAGCAGAAAAAAGAAAGAGTGGCTAGTAAAATGCAGAGATCACAATGGTAGATTTAACTCCAACCACATTATAATTATGTTAAAAAATAAGTCTGAATATGCAATTAAATGAAAAACACTTCAGAATGGATTAAAAAAAAAGACCCAACTATATATTGTTTACAAAACACACTTTAAATATTATATATACTTATATAAATAATAAATACATATAAATATGACATAGACATAGATTGAAAAGAAAAGAATGGAAACAGATAACATGCCAACTCCAAGCATAAAAGGAAGGAGATGAGATCATATTAATATCAAATATTTCAAGATAAGAAATATGACCAGAGATAAAGAAGGTCATTTTGTAACAATAAAGGAATCAATTCTATAAGAAAATCCAGTTTGCAGGTGAGGGAACTGAAGCTCAGAGAGAATGAGGTATTTAACAGAAAGTGGAAGAGTTAGGAATGAAAGTCATCTGTGTGAATTCAATATCCATTCTATCTAATAGGCCATGCTACCTATGACTTACATACTGATAAATGAAGCAACAAATGAATAAACATAATCTCTAGGTTCCTTTTCATCTCCCAAATCTCAGGAGTTTCTTTTCTTTTTTGTATTCCTTCGAAAGTACTCCCTGCCATATAATCTCTATTGTCAAAGGTCTTAGAGAGAAGAGGCAGTTCTCAAACACCGTGTATGTGCAGACTAATTCCTGGTGATAGCAATCGACCTTCAATAATCTGTGGTTTGTCGATTTACTGATTTTCTTTCTCCCAAATTTGATGTCCTCATAACTGTGGTAGAAGAGTGTTGTAAGTAATATCTGTTTCTCAGAAAAACACAGCTAAGCTGCAGACATTCCGTAGTTATTCATTTCAAATATGTTAGCATTTATTGCTTGATGAAAGATTTGCTACTTAAGAGGCTGCAGAAAGATGTATTTGCTATAGTACTGGCCTAAGCAGGAGAGAAATAAGACAAAGAATTCTTATTTGTGAAGTTTCCCTGCATCAGGTGTTTCAGAGCAGTGTAATGGCATTAATTAACTTGAGCTCAGAGTAAGAATAAGTGTTGGATGTATCGAAGACTCTCTGCTAAAAACTCCAATAAAGTTTCTCTTTCAAACTCTTTTTAAAGCTCTATCACTAAAATGCTGTTTGAACATCCTTGGAAAAGTGTGGAGTCTTTCCATCATCTTGATGTTTCTGATGTTCTACTTCATTACCATAAATTTCATTTTAGTGCTAATAGTTCCCCAGGATGTGGGATCAAGCTCCCCACACATAGAACCCTCGCTTTACTGCTGTGAGATTTCTCTGGGGAATCAATGTGACATTGTGGTGGAGTAGCTAGACCTTTGAACTAGAGAGAACTGAATTAGATTCCTAGTTACATTACCATTCGTATGCCTTTTGATAGCCATCAATGCCTTTAAATCTCAGTTTCCTTCCCTATAAAATGGTGAATCTAATGCATCCAAATAGGGAAATGAGATATTTGATGCACAGAGTGCCACCCTTAGTATATAACACAAAGAAAGCACATAATACATAGTATTTTGAAACACAGGGTGGAATGAAGTGGACTCAGCAGTTTGCAATCATCTGTGGGAGTGTCGCCCGTGTGGAGATGTCACTTGATGTGAATGTCTAGGTTACATCATGTTGGTGAGGTTGGTCACTTGAAGTGAGCTGCCCCCTCTGCAGAAATGTTTATGCTGTACACTGAACTCAGAACATACGGTTTTGAAAAATGGATGAATCCACAGAAGACAGAAGAGTTTGAGGTCTGCTTTTAGGAGGAAAGTTGCAAATGATCTCAAACTTTATATCTAATTTCTCTCTCCCACTGACAGACATAACGTGGGAGAACTTGGACGTTCTGTAAGTGGAAAAAAACTAGATCTCAGAAACTTAAGAAACATCAGAATTCATTCTCAAAGTACATGAAATGAACTATCATTCCATTCATTCTGCAATGTAAGACACAGTGAAACATTTTTCTTCTTGGTAAAATTAAAATTATTTTTTTAATGTTTTCATCATTCCGGAATATAAGAAACTATGGGAGACCATAAGGAGTATCGGTCCTACCATCACTATGTGTCTAGGTTCTTTTTACCACCCGCATGAAATCCTGTGTTCATTTGGACACTTCCACATTTATAATTGCTTTTTGCACACTTTTTTACTACCCACTTCTGTAATATTGCAGCTTTTATTGATTGGGATTTTTTTCTTGATAACTGTGTTATCAATAATAGTTTCTCTTGATCTTACTAACAACCTTGTTGATATATCTTTTTCTCCCTCCCTCCACCGCACCCAACTTTCTCTTTCTCTCTCTCTCTTCCTCTCTCTCTCTCTGTTTGCTCCATATCTTTTTCCTCATTTCTCATCCATCAGAGATTTGGATAGGTTATAAGAATCACTGGCAATTCCTCGCAATCCCAATCTACACACTTTCAACATGACTTTGAAGGTTCTCCCATAACTTGGTGGAGTCAATTTCTCCACCACTTAGGATTGGTCTTGGAGCTAACCATGTATGATTCATGAAGCAACCGAAATCTGATACGAGCAGAGACATTGAAAGTTCCTGTGGGTTATTGCTTAAAGGGGGATGGAATAGATGTACTTTTCCCTATTCTTGCCATCAAATACTAGTATAAACCTTGAATATTATGTATCAAAATATCATAAGAGGACTCTGTAAGATGAAGAAAAGAAGGCAGATTGGGCAGAGACCTCAGAACCCAAGGCATGGCATGGTAGTGAGTACCCTGAGTTTTCTTTTATCGCCTCATATATCCCAGACTTGGAGGTGTAAGAGCTGGAAATTCAAAAATGCCAACAGGTATGGACAAAAGAAGCCCTGACAGAAACTTTCTCTATATATAAAAGGAAAAGGGAAGCCTAGCAGGACAGAAAACTTTTAGGCAATAACATTTTTTCCCAACCAAACATCATGGAAATAACCATGATACCTGGCCCACTCATGTCAACAAAGAACAAGTGGAGGGCCTATACCTCCACTCCTAATGTGCTGTACCAAGTTGTCCCAAGGCCCCTGTTGGGGTAGTGTCACAGAAGTGGGAGTAGGGAGCTAGGACATTCATCTCTAGAGGATTAGTTTAATCTCTGCCAACAGCCTCTACTCCCAGAAGAAACAGTGAAGATTGCATAGGGAGCCTGGACTTCCACCTTCCCACCTTTACTTGGTGGTAGTGAGGCATCCTTTCCTCTCTCTGGTTGAGTGATGTCAGAGGAGGCAAAAGTTCTACCATCACCTAGTGTTAACCTTTTTAGCTACACTGCTTGTGGTATCAATGGAGGTCACATGAGAAGCAGGAAAACATATTTGGATCTCTTACATGGAGATCTAGGGAGGAGGTTTAGTGGGGAAACAGAATTCCCACCTTCACCAGCAATAATGAGGATTCTCCCCATTTGTGTGTAAATAGAAGGAGTTGAGAACCTAAATCTTACTCTACCTGGCAGTAACAAGGAAGTGCCCTACTTTTCCTGTAAAAGAGGTGAAAGAGGAAGCCCCATATAAAACAGAAGGCTTCAGGGTTGTCTGGGTGGCTCAGTCGGTTGGGTGTCTGACTTTAGCTCAGGTCACGATCTCATGGTTTATGGGTTTGAGTCCCACATCGGGCTCTGTTCTGACAGCTCAGAGGCTGGAGCCTGTTTTGGATTCTGTGTTCCCCTCTTTCTCTGCCTCTCTCCCACTTGCACTATCTCTCTCTCTCTCTCTCTCAAAAATAAATACCAAAGAGTTCAGTAAAATTGAGAGTTTAATATGAGAATATCCAAAATGTGAATGTTTCAGTTGAAAATCACTCATCATAAAAAGAAAAAAGATCTCAAAAAGAATGCAAAAAAAAAAAAAATCAATAGATATCAACACTGACATGACAGAGAAATTAAAATTGTCTGACAGTGATTTTAAAACAATGTTCAGGGGTGCCTGGCTGGCTCAGTTGGTTAAGTGTCCAATTCTTGATTTTCACTCACCTCATGATCTCACAGTTTGTGGGTTTGAGCCCTGCTTTACACTCTGTTCTGGCAGCTCACAGCCTGCTTGGGATTCTCTCTCTTTCCCTCTCTCTGCCCCTCCCCCACTCATGCTGTCTCTGTGTCTCTCAAAAATAAATAAATAAACTTTAGAAAAATTTTTAATGAAACAATTTTCATAAAAACATTTCAAAAAGCAATTGAAACATGCATGAAACAAATGAAAAGATACAGACTTCAGCAAAGAAATATAGGGTACACTGAAAAATCGAATGGAACTTTTAGAATGGAAAAATACATTTATCTAAATAAAAAATGCAATGGATTCCCTCAACAGAAGAATGGAGGATACAGAGGAAAGGCTAAGTAAACTTGAAAACAGAACAACAGAAATTGCCAAGTCTTAACAAGTGAGACATATTAGACTGAAACAAAAACAAAGAGAGCCTCGGGGACCTTTGGGAATTAAATAAGGATTTGTGTCATCAGAGTTATGGAAGGAGAGAATGAGGTTAGCGATAAAAAAGTACTCAAGGAACCAATGGTGGAAACTTACCAAATTTGGCAAAAGAGGTAAACTTACCAGTTCAAGAAGATGAACCATACAGAGTCAACAAGATGAACTAACTCCAAGCAAGTTAAACCCAAAGAAACCATGTCAAGGTTCATCATATCAGATTGCTCAAAATGAAAGACAAAGAAAATACATCTAAAGCAGAGAGAGAACAATAACATCTTACCTATAGGTAAAAAGAATTCAAATGTCAGTAAACTTAACAGAAAATAGAGGCTAGATGGAAGTGGCACATTTTTCAAGGGCTAAGAGAGAACTGTCAACCCAGAATCCTGTATTCAGCAAAAAATACCCCTCAGGAAAAAAGAGGGGTCAAGGCATGCTCAGATAAAGAAGACTAAAGAATTTTTAGGATATACACATAAATATAGATATAGATATATAGCCTAAATAAATAGCTAAATTGTTTCTTGGAGCACCTGGGTGGCTCAGTCAGTTGAACATCGGACTTTGGCTTAGGTCATGATCTCACAGCTCATGGGTTCGAGCCCCGCATGGAGCTCTGGGCTGACAGCTCGGAGCGTGGAGCCTGCTTGGGATTCTGTTTCTCCCTCTCTCTCTGCCCCTCCCCCACTGGCGCTCTGTCTTTTTCTCCTTCAAAAATAAATAAGCATTTAAAAAATTTTTTTAAGTTTCTTTTTATTTAAGTTTATTTATTTATTTGGGGAGGGGGGAGAGGATGAGAGAGAGAGAAAGAAAGATAATCCCAAGCAGTCTCTGCACCTCAGTGCAGAGCTCAACATTTGCTCGACCTCACAGACCCTGAGATCATGACCTGAGCAGAAATCAAGAGTCAGACGCTTAACCAACTGAGCCACCCATGCGCCCCTAAAGAGATGTCTTTAAAGGGAAAGGAATAAAAAAAAAAAAAAAACCTTAAGGGGCGCCTGGGTGGCTTAGTCGGTTAAGCGTCCGGCTTTCACTTAGGTCATGATCTCGCGGTTCGTGGGTCCGAGCCCCGCGTCGGGCTCTGTGNAAAATACAAATAAATGCAATAGACATTTCTTCTTTCCTTCACTTCTTTAAATTATGATGATTGAAATAAAACTATAACAATGCCTGATGTGATTCTAAATGGATGTAGATAACTATATGAGAAAAAGATATTATAAATGAAGGAGGTTATAGAGATATAAAGGGAAGTAACATTTCTACATTTTACTAAAACTGGTCAAGTGATAACATCAGTATAAATTATATAAATATAATATCTAGAGCAAACACAAAAAATCTTTAAAAAGACATACTCTAAAACACTGTAGATGAATCATATTAGAATTATAAAAATGTCTGTGCTGCCCAGAGAAAACCAGGAAAAAAAGAAAGTAGAAAAAAATGTAGGCAAACTTAAGCACTAGATATCAATAATTAAGTTAAATGCAAACGGTCTCAAAAGCCAATTAAAAGACAAAGATTGACAGGCTGGAATAAAAATATAACTCAACTGTATACTGTCAAGAAAAACTCACTTTGACCAAAATAATACATGCCAATTAAAATTATAACACTGGGAAAAATATTTCATGTGAACTTTAATCAAAAGAAAGCAAGAATATTCTATTAATATTGAAAACGGTAGAATTCAGAGAAAAGAAAATCACCAGACAAAAGTCATATAATGATAAAAGGATAAATCCTCAAGAAGACACAGAAAGCCTAGGTATGTATACACTAAACAAAGCTTCAAAATACATGAGGCAAAAACTAATAAAAAAGGAGAAACAGATAAATCTGTGTTATAGTTGGAGCCTTCCATCCCTCTCTCAACAATTTATAGAACTAGACAGAAAATCAGCAAGCATATAGAAGAATTCAACAGCATAATCAAACAACAAAATCTAAATGCATGTATACTCTACCCAGTAACAGCAGAATTCCCCTTTCTTTGAAGTTCACATAAAACATAGAACAACATGTATACAAGATATAGACCCATCAAACAATCCTAACAAAATTTAGAACACTTAAATCATACAGACTATGCCATCTAATCACAAGGGAATAATCAAGCTAGAAATCGGTAACAGAAAGATAATGAGTAAATCTTCACTTAGAAACTAAACAACAAGAACAGAAGTCTTGGGAGAAATTTTACAAATGCATGAAATTGAATGAAATGAAAATGCACCATATCAAAACTCGTGAGACACAGATAAGCCAGTTCTGAGAACCAAATTTACAGCAATAAAAGAGGGGAAGTCACAAATTTAAAAATAATAATAAGATCCTGCTCTAAGACCATAGAAAAGGAAAAGCAAAATAAACACAAAGCAAGCAGAAGGAAGGAAATTATGAAGGTAAAACCTGACTGTGTAACTTATAAACTCCCCCCAAAAAGAAATCTACAGACCTCAATGTGTTTTTTTTTTCAGGTGTTAAGTATTTTTAAACATGCATGCACTTTATTTTTTATAGCACTTTTAGGTTTACATAAAAATTGATCAGGAATTGCAAAATTCCCATAAGCCCCTTTTTACCCCTGCTCCTCCCTATAGCAACTTCTACACACAAAGTTTCCCCTACTATTGACATTTTGCATTAGTTTCATACATTTGTTATGGTTGATGACCAAATATTGACATATTATTAGCTAAAGTTCTCAGTAGGGCTTGACAATTGTATAATGACAAGTATCCACCATGATAGTATTCAGAACAACTCATTGTCTTTAAAATCCCCTGTGCTATCTACCTATTCATCCTTTTCACCCCTACCTCCACTTTCTGAAGCCCTGGCAACCACTTGCCTTTTTACCTTCTCAATAGTTTTGCTTTTTCCCAAGTATCATATAGTTGGAATCATATAGTGGGTAACCATTTCAAAATGGCTTCTTTTACTTAGCAAAATGCACTTAAAGATTCTCCATGTCTTCCCATGACTTGATAACTTGTTTGTTTTCAGCACTGAACAATATTCCATTGTTCAAGATTTGTCAATTATGAATAATGCTGCTGAAAACACTCACGTGCAAGGCTTTGCAGAGACATATCACTTTGAACTCATTTGTGTAAAAGTAGGAGTGTGATCGTTGAATCCTATGGAAAGAGCGTGTCTGTTTTTGTAAGGAACTACCCAACTACCTTCTAAGGAAGCTATACCATTGTGCATTCCCATCAGCAAGCAGTGAGAGTTCTTATGGCTCCATTTGATGTTGTCAGTGTGTGTGATTTTAGCCATTGTAATAGGTGTGCTTGGTTATCTCATTGTTTTCACTTGCAATTTCCTAATGACGTATGATATTGAACACTTTTTCTTAGGCTTATTTGTAATCTGTACATCGTCTTTGGTAAGATGCCTGTTCATATATTTTGCCCATTTTTAGACTGAGTTGTTTGATTTCAACCCAGATGCTCTCACTGAAGAATTCTACCAAACACTTACCTAAAAATCAACCCCAGTCCTCCTCAAACTTTTAAAGGAAATAAACAAGAATAAAGTGATTCCCATTTCATTTTATGAAAGTAGTGTTACTCTAAGACCAAAATAAAACAAAAACATATAAAAAGAAATTATAAATCAACTTCCCTTGTGAATATAGACACACAAATCTTTCATCAAATATTAATAAATAGAATTCAGAAATATATTTTACAAAGTGTACACCATTACTACATGAGGTAAATTACGACATGATAAAAGGCTGTGTCATTATTCAAAAATCATTGAATGAAATAACCATATTAGCAGACAGAGAAAGAAAGAGAAAGAAGAAAGACCACATGGTACTATAAGTTGATAAAGACAAAAAGCATCTGACAAAAAGTCAACACTAATTCACAATAAAAAAGCACAGAACATTAAGAACAAAGAAGACTGTCCTCCCCTTGATGAAAAAATGTCCAAACAATACAACATTATGTTTAATGGTGAAAGACTGAATGTTTACACCCACTGCACTCCCCGCCCAAAGACTGAGAACAAGACAAGGATGTCTGCTCCCACCGCATTTATACACCATAGTTGTAGATGTTTTAACCAGTACAATAAGGCAAGAAAAGAAAATGAAAGATAAATGAGAAAGGAAGAAATAAAATGGTCCATATTTGCAGATAACACGCTTATCTACATAGGAAACTGCAAAGGATCTATTTTAAAAAAAGCCTCCTAGAACTAGTTCAATGAAGTCAGCAAAAAAACAGAAGATAAATGTTCATAAATCAATTGCATTTCTATATACTAGGAACGAACACTTGGACTGAACTTAAAACCACAGTACCACTTATAATTTCTCATAAAATCAATTACTTCAGTATAAATCTAATGAAACATGCATAGGAGTTATATGCTTCAAGTTATAAAGAGCTAATAAAAGAAAACAAAGATGATGCAAATAAATGAAGTCATACAGTGTTTACAGATTGGAAGTCTCAACAAAGTAAAAAGGTTAATTTTCCCCAAATTCTTAAACAGTTTTAACACAGTTACAGTCAAAATCCCAGTAAGAATTGTGGTAAATTTATACATATTATAACAAAATACAAACCTTAAGAGAACTCTGAAAAAAAAATAATAAAATTAGAGGACTTATTTTATCTGACTTCAAGACTTATTATACAGCTACAGTAATCAATACTATGTGGTATTCACAAAGGGATAGACATATGTATCAGTGAAATAAAACTGAAATTTTGGAAATAGCCCAGTAGAAGTATGACCAATAGATTAAAAAAAAAGAAAAGTGCAGGCGTGCCCGGGTGGTTCAGTCAGTTAAGCGTCTGACTTCCACTCAGGTCATGATCTCATGGTTTGTGGGTTCAAGCCCCATGTCGGGCTCTGTGCTGACTCTTCAGAGCCTGGAGCCGGTTTCGGATTCTGTGTCTCCCTCTCTCTCTGCCCCTCCCCGTTCATGCTCTGTATCTCTCTCTCTCAAAAATAAATCAACATTAAAAAAACCCCTGTTTTAAAAAGTGCAAAATCGTTCAATGTAGGAAGAATAATCTCTTCAACAAACAGTGCTAATGTGACTGGATATCCATAGACAAAAATAAATAAACAATTGATCTATCAAAACTAAACCATGAACTTTGACCCACATCTCACAACCGATACAAAAACTAACTCAGGGGGTGCCTGAGTGGCTGAGTTGGTTAGGTGCCTGACTTTGGCTCAGGTCATGACCTCATGGTTCATGAGTTTGAGCCCCGCAGAGCCTGGAGCCTGCTTCGTATTCTGTGTCTTCCTTTTTCTCTCTGCCCTCCTCCACTCACGCTCTGTCTTTGTCTCTGTCTCTGTCTCTCTCCCTCACACACAAACTTAAAAAATTTTTTTTAATTATAAAGAACTAATTCAAATTAATCTTAAAATGATAACACTTTTAGGAGACAATCTAGAAAGAAACACACAGAAGAGAGTCTTCAGGGCCTACCAGTGGTGAAGAGTTCTTGGCAATGACACCAAAAGCATGACACATTTTTTAAATTGAAAAACTAGGCTTCGTCAAAATTAAAAAGTTTTGCTTTAGGAAAGACACCATGAAGAGGATGCAAAGAGAAGCTGCAGACTCAGAGAATACACTTGCAAACCGGGCAACTGACGATGACTAGTATGAAGACTATATAAAGAACTCTTAAAACTCAACAAGTTAAAAAAAATCCAATTAGAATATTGACATAAGACATGAAGAAACATTTCACCAAAGAAGATATGTAAATGCAAAACAAGCACATGAAAAGATGTTTCAACATCATTAGCCATTAGGGAAATGCAAATTAATCCCGAAATAACAGATCATGACAGATCTCTCAGACAACACTACATGCAGATGAGGCTGTGTAGAAACTGGAGCACACTCACTGTGGGGTGGAAGGTAAAATAATACACCAACTCTGGAAAACATTTTGAAATGTTCTTTAAAAACCAAATGGGCAGGGGCTCATGGGTGGTTCAGTCAGTTGAGCGTCGGACTCTTGATTTCGGCTCAGGTCATGGTCTCATGGTTCATGGGATCAAGCCCAGTGTGGGGCTCTGTGCTGACATGACAGCATGGTGCCTGCTGGGGATTCTCTCTCTCCCTCTCGCTGTCTCTCCCTCTCTCAAAAATAAATAAATAAACACTTTAAAATAAATAAATAAAATAAAAACCAAGTTCAAATACCATAAGGCTCAGCAACTACACTCCCCATCATACGTGCCAGAGAAATGAAAACTATGTCCACATAACACCTGTGCACAAATGTTTATAGTAGCCTCATTCAAAATATACCAAACCTGGAAGCAACACAGCGGTCTTTCCATGGGTAAATGGTGAAACCAACGGCAATATCATAAATGCCACTCAGAAGCTAAAAGGAAATATCTCTTGATACAAGCAACAACCGGCATAAATCTCAATCAAAGGTTATAGACTCTGTGATTCCATTGATATGACCTTGAAATGACAACATTATAGACAAAAGAGAACTGGAAAGCAGAGTAGTGTTTCTCATAAGCTAAGAAAGAGGTGGGGGGCAGGAGAGAAGTGGACGTGGCTCTAAAAGAGAGGTAAGAGGAATCCTGTAGGTGATTAGATTGTGTCTTCTTTGCATCCATGTCGATATCCTGATTGTAATACTGTACTCCAGTTTGATATGATGTTATCATTGGGGGAAACCTATCCATTGAGATATCCCCTTTTTGGCTATTCCTGGTACCTTATCTCTCTCAGAAGAAGTAGCCTGGACTAACCTGCTGAATATGAGTGACACAAGGGACAGTCATATCTGTCAACCTGGACAAGAGCCAGCCAGTTGCCAGACATGAGAGTGATTAGTCCGTCACCAGCCCAGGTGAGCTAGGGGATGACAAACACTTGAGGGATCCCAATAAATATCCACCAACCCAACCTAGTCCTCAAGAATCAACCAAGTGATCCACAGATTTTTGAGCTAAATAAATACCAGTTGTTTTAAGCATTTAAGTTTTCTGATTGTTTCTTACACAGCAGAAAGTGTCTATTACAGAGGCTAACTAAGCAGGTTCCCTGGGCTCTGGTTTTTGAGAACAAGCTTCCCTTGGAGCTGCATGGCCAGGACAACAGGGACTGACCTGTGTGTCCAGAAAGCAGTGGGACTTTTTGCTCTTTGGAGACACCAGGTCTGATACCATCATCATTTTCCTCGGATTCTGGTCACGTATGTCTTTTGACCTGCATCACTCTTAGCTGCATGCCGGAGATACAATCTTTGATAGCTACTTGAAGTTCATTTTTAAGACATTCATTTCTGGTTGCCCGGGTGGCTCAGTCCGTTGAGCAAACGGCTTGGCTCAGGTCATGATCTCACGGTTTGTGGTTCTGAGCTCCATGTCAGGCTCTGTGCTGACCACTAGCTCAGAGCCTGGAAACTGCTTCAGATTCTTTGTCTCCCTCTCTCTCTGCCCTTCCCCTGTTCATGCTCTGTCTCTCTCTCTCTCTTTCTCTCTCTCTCTCTCTCTCTCCCAGAAATAAATAAATGTATATTAGAAAAAGACATTTGTTTCTACTGAATCCAACCTGAGTCTGAAATACATAAATAAACACTTCACTCCTTTTCATTTGGCTCAAAGTCTCCTTGTGAACTTGTCTCAGCATTGCTTCACTTTCTGGAATGTAGGGAAAAATTCATACTGGGACATTTCTTCTCTTCACCCTCTCCTTGCAGGATCTCCAGGCAGGATCATGTTGTAAAACTGTGGCCTTGAATCAGAGAGGCTTCTATTTAGAAGCCCCACCATTAAATAACATGTTGCTTTGGGCAAGTCACTCAACTTCTCTGAACTTCATTTGGGCATTAGTAACTTTAAGGGTAATTACATCGTACAATGTACATGAAAGAATCTGAAGCTGTGCGTGATATAAAAAACATGGCTTCCCTTCCTCAGAACTTCATTTCTGAGTCATGCACCTGTTTAATCATCAGAGCTCAAATGACTGCTCATAAAACGTCTTCATGTAATCAATGTCTTAGGAATCTGTTCATCCCCTTCTCCCAGTGAGGACTTTTACAGTGGTGTTTCATGTTGATATGAGGATCCATCTATAAAAAGGAAAATGACTAGAAGAGGGGAGCACAGCAAATTGGGGGCCCTTTTGTCCAGCTTACTGTTATTAACTCTCAGAGAGTGGCTTCAAGAGCTTGGACAAATGCCCTTTAATTTAATTAAACCCGGAAACAATTGCCTTGCTTATTCTAGTGTGTTCTCTTCTTAAGAAGGAATAATGTGAAATTGCATCGCGGTCTCCTGCCAGCAATTGTCATGTCCCCATCAGGCCCAGTGACCTGAGCCCCTGCTGCTGAAATGAGGTGACAAAGGGACACAAATCAGTGACTCTTCCTCAAGGTGTGCAGGAAAGGCAGAGCCCGCATTCATCTTCTGGGTGACAGGAAATGCAAATTCAAAATTAAAGCTGGCACATTCTTCACCACTGCACTGGGTAAGGCTGCAATCAGCAGCAAAACACAGAACTTCTATTTGTATAAAAGGGCAATGGAGATGGCCTACCTTCCATTTAAGTTGCATGTACTGTCTTCATTTGGGTTCTTCTAGAAACAATTAGTGAGACCACAACTGTGAAAAAGTTTACTTAGGAAACGAAGGTAATACCAGTAGGGAGATGAGGAAATGAGGAAAATCTGTAAAGGGTGTTTTGTTAAATCAGTTCCCACAGTGAATCATGTGGGGAACTTAACTATAGTGGCCAAGGAGTGAGGGAGCCTTGGTATTTATACCCCACAACCAGCAGTCATTGCCTAAAGGCTGCCCTTGGAAGATTCCAGGCCTCTTTCACCTACCAGGAACATGGACAAAGCAGGTTTTGGAAATCCTAGGAAAGCCCTCCCCAACAAAAAAACCACAGGGATCGCTATTTGAATTTGCACTGGTGTGTCTGGATCAGAGAGAATGTGAGCAGAACACAGCCATGTACCCATGAAACATTTTACAGGTGAGATTCCCTGGGCTACCTTGGTTCTTAAAGGTTTTAGGCCTAGCACTGCAAATTGACATGAAGTACCTATTACATTTATTTTATGAACTTACACTGAAATACGGCACAATGAAATAAACTATCAAAGTCAATAAAATGAAAGATGGAAACTCAACCCAAGCCACTGTAGCCTGGCCAATTTAAAGTTAGTTACAGTCCAGTCATTAAGTTCCACTGGTGAAGGTGTGAGATTGAGGGGCAGAGACTCGGGTCCTGCCTTGTTGACGCCCCTGCAGCTAGCTGTATGACTTTAGAGAACTTATTGAAATGCCCAGTGTCGGTTTCTACACTCATAGGATGTATGGGAATGTTTCAAGTTCAAAACTTTGTCTTTGGCTATTAAATGGTCATGCGTCCCTTAGAAAATGAGGTAAAGTCACTCAAAATTGTAGCATTTAGAAACATGAATGCCCCCCTTGTGCCCAGAGAATGAAATCCAAACCCATTGAGAGCCACCCACACCATGTGATATGGCCCCAACCTTGCTTTTGAACTTCACTTGCTCTTGTAAAAAGTAAAATTCACAGTTAATCAATCTAGTTGCCTTTTCTTCAGAGTAGCAGGATGAAGGCATTTAGAAGATGCTCTCTGAAACCGTATGACCCAATACATATCATTTGTGTAATCCCAAGCACTTATCTGTAACGAGGAACAATAATAGTACCTACTGCTCTTCTTCTTAAGAAGATTATATATTTATACGCATTGAAGTCATATGTAAATTTCCAAGAAATTTGGCACATGGTATGTATTTTCCAGCCTTTGCTAATTTGGGGTATCTCTCATTTAAAATGCCTTTCTCTCTCTACCAGTCACAGCTCCATCCTAAATCAGAGCCTCTCTACAGCTCCCATTCCAACCTTAAGAATAACTCCGTCCTATGAACTCCTGTGAAATATACAATCAGTTCCTAGTTTGGAGCATGCATGAGGCACACACACAGCTCTCAGTTATTCTCTCCCTGGGTGAAACATTTTCTTTATTTCTGTGACTTCACCTTCTCTCCTGCCTTGGCCCCTGGCTTCCTAACCTCTTCTTCCCTGTCTCCTTTGCTACTTCATTCCTGTGTTCCCAGGTTCTAAATCTAGCCGTATCCCTGCACCCACCAACGACCTGTTCTCCACTCCACTAACCCACCCAGTGGGCAAGTTCATCTCTTTGCGACAAACGAAACCAAGCGCTTGTATGTCTATGCTCCCCCAAATTTACATCTAAGCCACCAATCTTTCTCCTGAACCCAGATCAGCATAGGACATCTGAAACTCATCCTGTCAGCAGCCAAATTCATAAGTTCGCTCCCACACCTGCTTCGGTCACAGGTTTCTCTGGCTCAGTAAGTGGCAAGTATTTATGTCCATGTGTTCGTGCCTCCAAACCTTTGAGTCATGCTCAATCCTTCCATTTAGCTCACACACTAAAGCAAAGCCATCGATGAATCCTATTTCTCTATCTTTAATATACATCCAAAATTCTAGCATCTTCTCTTGTTATCCCCCTGTTCCTAGGCACCAGCAACTCTTGCCTGGGTTACTCCAGCAGTTTCTTATCTGGTCTCTCTGCTTATCTAACACCCTACCATTTACTCCCCACAAAGGACCCAGAGTGTGTTTTCTTAGATTCAAGTCTGTCACTCTTAGGGCTGTACCTGCCCAACTCTCCATTCTTTCCAAATCATTCAGAATAATGGCAGAGCTCCAACGGGCACTGCAAGCTGCTTCCTTTATAGCCTTCCCTCCATAAGCTCCTCTCCTCCCTCTCTCTCCTTCACCTCACCAGCTTGCTGGTCCCTGACTCCTGTAATGAAGCGCAGTCTCCCTTTCAACTTGTTTCCTCTGCCTAAAACACCTTTTCTCTCAGAGCCACATGACTTCTTCCTTGTTGATCTTTTGATTTCTTACATGTCTTTCAACCAAGCCTTCCTTGACCACACGACACAGACTAATACTCCCAACCCCAGCTTGAGTACTCTGCCTTCTCTCACTTCTTTCTTCTTCAGATCACTTACTGGCTTCTATCATTTTACTACTACGTGCCTTACTTTTTTACTTCTTTACCATCACTTCCTTCATTAGAAAGTGGACAGCGAATGTCTGTTTTAGGTTCAGTACGGATCCCTCCTGCATCCCAACACACCTTCTAGAATTTGGGTCCTTCATCAATATTTGCTGAGTGGATGAATACATGTAAAAGACTCACTAGGTCCATATCATAAAAATTTCTAGTTAAGTTGCAAGAGCTCCAAGAAAGGGAAGAGTTATCTCTTTCCCCACATTTCCACACTCCAGCCCGGAGTGGAAGCTTAATAAATGTTGGCATTGGAGGTTAGAATCAGCAACCGATAAAGCCGCCCTGAGCTAAACTAAATAGTTTTTCCAAATGGTTTGGTTCAGGAGTAGGGACGTGCAGTGAGGCAAATGGATCATGTTCCCTATCGTGCATTTGCTGTAACCCTATGTGACACCACAGAGAGGTGTTTATTTTTTTAATTAACATAAGCAAGAGATACCACTTAAATGACAATAGTGAGTGTCAGAGTGTCAGGCAGCCTTGCAATTGGCTGCATTTTTTGGATCAGTTTTAAATGTCATTCTTATTCTTGCTTTAATCCACTGCCACTTCTTTCTGGGTTCCCCAGAAGCTCTTTAGGGGAAACTGTAAGGGCATGAAGGAGACGGTCCATTTCGTGTTCTGGGGAGACAACCCTGACCGGTCAGTCAACCTGGACAATCCTCCAAGTAGAATCAGCCACGACAAGGATTTGCTTTGAACCCACCACCGTGAGTCTTCCAGAAGCAATCTGTGGCCCTAGATGACACCGTAGGGCCCATGTCCCTGGGGGCAGGCCCCAGCTTCCAAAGGAGGACCTGGGATGTTTATTCCACTATTCAGCTGTTTCAGCTGCCTGAAGGGTGATATGAAAAATCACCTTTTCCCAAACCGGGGAGGTGGCTTTTCAGATGCAACATTATTGTTCTCTCTTGGGAGAGAAGGAACTGGAGTTTCAACCTATCCAAGCATCAGTAGACTTTGTTTCTAGATCATAAAGTAAAAATGTGATAGGAATCTGTGCTTTGGCATTAGGCTGCAATAAAACAACTCTAATTAGGGTTGTAAAAAGTCTTTTATGATGTTCTGGGAGAAAAGTATTGGTCGAATAGTATGTTCCCAAAGGGTCAACCCCAGTGTTTTCTTTTAGACTCTGAAATTGAAATTACTTGCTTTAATGTTGATGGAAAAACAAAACCAAAAGAAATAAAAAAGTATGTAGTGAAAATACCTCTGTGTTGGCAGTGAAAACACCTGACTATAGTCCTGGCCTCACCGCTGCATAAGCTGTGTGTCCCTGAAGGAGGGCGAAGGCCAGACTTGGTCTTACGTGGACCTCATTTAATCCTGATTCCACAAACTTGAGCAATAGAACTGGGCCTCTGTCCCCAAGGCCTGCCTGAGATTCCCTTTTGCGGAGCCTTAAATATCTTGCAATATTTCCTAATCTGCCTGTGACCTGATCACCTATAGTCATGGGAGGGCCACCTCTCCTCAAAGGGATTGTGAGGCATCTGCAAAAACTCTATACTATTCATCCTTGTAGCACTATGACTAGCTTAAAAGAGAATGCAGTAGATAATAGATGCTCATTAAACAGTTGCACATTTTTAATGTGTAGCTGGTGGAATGCTAAGTCCATTGCCATACATGATCTCCTTTGTTGTTCACTGCAGCCCTGAAATGTGGGTGTTCTTGTCCCCTTTCAGCAGATGGGGAGGCTCCTGTTATCTGCTTAAACCCTGACAACTAATAAGTTGTCACACCCAAGTCTTCTGCTGCCAGATCTCATCTTCTTCCCGCGGTTACAGAGGCCCGTGGCTGATGGAGACTCAGGCTTTGAGAAGGGCTGAGCCTTCCAGGGAATGAGCTCCGTGTTCAGGTCCCCACACGGCAGCTGCCCCTGCCACTTCCTGTGGCAGTTAGAAGCCCTAGAAGCTGAGGGTTCTAATCTCTCCACTGTTGGCTGTGCCTGAACAACTTCACTGCATGGGTCTCTGGCCAAGAGCCAGGGTCTGAAAGACACAGAGCTGTGTCCTTAGGACGCGATGTCTCCTTCCTGCCTGGACACAGAAGCAATATCTCAGTGTTCACACACACCGTGTTGAAACTATGACAAACTTTTTGTCCTTGTTTCCAAAGTGCGTGAAGGGTTTTCCATTGGGGATCCCTTTCGGAGCCTCCTCAGACTCTTTTTCTTCTCCCGGGTTTTGGATCAGTTGCAGGGAGCCTGGCTCTGAACCACCATCTCGCTAAGGCTGAGTGTGGCCATCTCATCACGTGTAGCCCACACTCTCCTTGTCGGTGGGTTTTCCCAGATCTGTTGGCATCTACACTCGCTCACAGGTACTATCCCCCATTGGAGGAGGTGTTCCCGGGGTGAGCCCATCACATCTGGTGCATCGGCCAGACTTCTGATACGTCCCCCATCGCCACCTTGGGACAAAGGCTTCTTAGACTGAAGATCCAGGCCTAGAAGGGAGAAGGGATCAGCTACAAGTTCAGGACCTCCAACCTATGGGTCAAGGAAGCTCCTTAGAGCCAGGTTTATGGCATCCCTTCTTCTAGAAGCTTCCTCCACTACTCAATACAGCAGACCAAGGTACCCAGGTCTTGGTTCAGCTCACCAGCCAGGGCTCCCTCCTCTTGAATGTGAACACCCCACGCCCTGGCCATGTGCTTTCGCTCCTACGTGCCTTCCAGTATGGGTGCACTGGCTCAAGGCACAATGGTACTCAAGGAAGTGTGCTCCCTGTGTCTGGAGTGGGGCTCCAAAACCCCCCATATGTGGGACCAGCTCTGCCTTGGCAAATGTTTTCATCCAGCTCAGTACAGCACATCACCCTATGGCTCAGGCCTCCTTGGGCCTAAAAACTTCCCCACAGGGTGTTACCAAGACAACCTGGCACCTTAGAAGTTCTATAACCAGCTCTGTGATGAGATAACAGCCTCGTTTGTTTGTAGGGCTTGTCTATATGCCTCAGCCCAGAATTTAGCAAAGATGCTTAGAGCTCATGAGGATGGCATGGAGCTATCCTTCATCAGTCCTGATGGGTGGATGTTGGCTTCCCATAATCTCAGGGTCCTTTTATCACTACACCCACTGTGCGTGCGACAGAGTTTTGGAGACACCTCTTCCAGACGGACCTAGCGTCATAGCTGTTGAGCCCGGGGCATTCCCATCACCAGCAAGCACTGGAATAGGTGGTGAGTGGAGAGTGTAGCTCTCTTAGGAGGTAAGAGGAAGGGCAAAGAAATCGCTACCCTCGGAGGCAAGGACCTCAAGTATATAACATTGCCTTGCCTCATCCCCTCTAGACAAAGCCAGCTAAGGCATTGATGGGGCACTCAATAAAAGTTAGAGCCGACTTCATCATACATGGTGATATATCAGGAACACAGAGTCACACAAACCACCACGGAAGCCCATGTGAAGGAAAAATAAGATCCACGTAGGACTTACAGAGGCAGGACACGCAGGGAACATTTTCCAAGAGAAGAACATCAGGACAGAGTCCCAAAGCATGGGCAGTGTTCAAGAGGAGAAGAACATTCTAAGCTTGGAGAATGGCCGTTTATATGCTCTTGCTGTATTTGGGGTGACCCAATCAGTCCTGAGCTCACATCAAAGTAATTGACTGCACTTTGTGTAGGAGAGGATGAGAGACACCATTCTCCTTGTTAGAGATGCAGCTCCCCCATTCGGACAGCATAGCAAGTGCACCCCTTATTCTTCTGGCTTCATTGGGTTCCCTAGAGGAGACTGAATTGGAGATTCTCATCAAACAGTTGATTAAAGGGGTGAACTTCGATGAAATATGTGAAGAGATAAAGGCAACACAATGGGGCAGGTGAAGAGTTGAGCAAAAATATGGTCTCAGCAGAAGATGAGCTTCAGCCTGATCCCACGGGGGTCTCGGCAGCCGACACTGGGCCATCAGTGTCCCATTGAGATAAAGGGGCTGCCATTTTTTACTCTATGTCAGTAAGTCACTCATCAAATTCTGACTCAGAGGAGGAAGTGTCAAGTAAGGTGGCTTCTTTAAGGCCAAGGGCAATTCTCTAGAGAAAGGAGGGTCTGTGGAATGCTAAAAGGAAGTGCTCTCAGGAGCTGGGGAAAGGGCATACCTTCTGGGGAAGTGGATCTGGAAGGGGCACTGACAGTTTCCATGACAACTTTCTACCTCTGAGACACAGAAGAGGTACCCAGATGCCCCATTAAACCAGCCTGACTTATCTGCACCCCTGCACCTGCCTCCTGGAAGAAGAGTAAACACAGGAGCTCAGTTTGAAACACCAGCCAAAACTTGCTTGTTGGAAGCCTATTTTTTATCTCCCCCCACACCCCCAAACACTCTTCCTGCCCATGCTTTGCCTTTTTAATCCCAAGCTCGGTTCTCATTTCTGAATCGAATCTAAGTCTATTCCTCCAGGCTATGACTGGACTGATTCCTTAACCTTCCAGCACCCCATGGGTAGAGACTGGCAGCCCTAACCTCCAGACTTCCAAACCTCATTCTCTGTCCCCGCTACTAATCAAGAGTGGCCTCTGTGGCCTCTCTCCAACGGAAGTGACAGATCCTGATGCCTCATCTGAAAGTTCACAAGAAGAATTCCGTACAACATTCTTTACCATGATGGCAGGAAATCAGGATGTTACAGTCTTTCATGTCATGGACACCAACCTGAAAGTATTGTTTTTACATTAAAAGGAAAAACAAAAGCTATTTTTAGCATGCAGAGAGAACCAGAGGATGTATGCTACAGTTGTCAACTGTCTTTAAAATGTATGTAACACACTGGAACTCATAAATATTCAAAAGGACTAAATAATTATCTAAAGCTCCCCAGCCTGCCTTTTAAAATTATCATTTCCACGGGGAGCAAGGGAGCATTTGTTCTTTGTCAACTGTCCAGGCAGAATTATCCTATTTGAAAACTTGGCCCTCCTGTTTGTTGCTGTTTTTGTCATTTTTTACTCCCTATCCAGTCCCCTTTTAGCTCTCCCCGCTGGTTTCAATGCCACAAATTTGGCATGTGTGCCAAAATACTTCCATCACAGGCTCTCCCAGATAGAAGGTCTGAACATCCGGGAACCTGCTAGAGCAAAGTCATAAACAGGGGTCAAAGGATAGAACTCAAATACATGATGCCCCTCCGAGCTGTCAGGAGTCTCCTAGGCAAAGGAGTGTTGTAATGGCTTAGCTAGCTATCTGACATAGTCTTAGAACAGGTCTATAGGATAAGAAATTTGTCTGGATGGAAAAGATAGCAAGATGGTGAAATCGAAATTCTAATTCTGTTTTGGCCACTTGCTGTGTAACTCTAAGGTACTTATTATAAAGGAAAGCTGGTAACAGTGATCATACAGGTTTATTGTGAGAATTAAGACGTTTTAATTTTTTTAAAAAATTTTAGGGGCGCCTGGGTGGCTTAGTCGGTTAAGCGTCCGACTTTCGCTTAGGTCGTGATCTCGCGGTTCGTGGGTTCGAGCCCCGCGTCGGGCTCTGTGCTGGCTGCCAGCTCAGACCCTGGAGCCTGTTTCAGAGTCTGTGTCTCCCTCTCTCTCTGACCCTCCCCTGCTCACGCTGTCTCTCTCTCTCTCTCTCTCTCCTAGAAATAAATTTAAAAAATTAAATAAAAGTAAATAAAAAAATTTTAACGTTTATTTATTTTTGAGAGAGAGAGACAGAGACAGAGCACGAGTGGGGCAGGACAGACAGAGAGGGAGACACAGAATCTGAATCAGGCTCCAGGCTCTGAGCTGTCAGCACAGAGCTCGACGGGGGTTTCAAACCCACGAACTGTGAAATCATGACCTGAGCTGAAGTCAGACACTTAACCGACTGAGTCACCCAGGCGCCCCAAGAACGTTTTAAAAGCTAGATAAAATGCAGAGCCCAATACCAGCCACCCATTAGAAACTCAATAACTGGCAATGATTATAATTTTTTATCTTATTAGTATCCACTCTCTTAAATAACATAATATTTAAAATTATCTCAGGGGGAAAAAAGATCTTTAAATATATTTTATATAGCATTACCCTCTTTGGTGTGGTGAACATTTTTAAAGATTTTATATTCCCTTGATGTCAATGTTATGAACATGTATTATAATTTAGGTCTAGGACATGGGTGATCCTCACGCTGACTGAAATATGTAGGGATGAGTGTCCCTACACTGTTGTTAGACTGCCATGATCTTTGTTGGGTCTGTATCTGTTTTTCTGGTCTTTTCTATTTCCATGTTATTTCTCAGGGAAGATATATATTTGATGGTAGCAAATGGTTCTCTTGAATTTTTCGTTCCAGGTTGGTGGTCATTGGTAACAAAGACCACTGAGATTGGCAGAACTACATATAGTCAGGGTTTTGTTCCTGACCATATCATGAAAGTCCTACTCATAAAAACCACCTGGAAACACTTGGATGAAAAATAAGAACATGATTTTAACGTACAGCAGTGTTCTAAAAATGTAGGGGGAATATTGAGAGAGCAGGGATGAAGGAGAATCTGAAATCAGACATGAGTAGGTACTGAGGTTTCTGCCACTTGGTGGGTAATTGAAATTTCAGTAACAGAAGGCGCCTGGGTGGCTCAGTCGGTTAAGTCAGAGTTTGAACAACCCTATATGGTTAGGAGAAGAGGACATGGGCAGATACTAATAAGATCCCCATATAAACATGGGATGTCAAAAATGCTTCAACATCAGTAATAAGAGAAACTTGATTTTGTTTTTTTTTAATTTTTTAATGTTTTATTTATTTCTGATAGAGAGAGAGAGACAGTGTGAGCAGGGGAGGGTCAGAGAGAGAGGGAGACACAGAATCTGAAGTAGGCTCCAGGCTCTGAGCTGGCAGTCAGCACAGAGCCCAACGTGGGGCTTGAACCCATGAACTGAGAGATCATGACCTGAACCACAGTTGGCCGCCCAACCGACTGAGCCACCCAGGTCCCCTGAGACTTGATTTTCTTTAATGGCACCACAGGGATAAAGGAAAGGGGGAAACATTCTATTTTGCTGTGAATTCTGAACAAAAGTAAAGAAAAAAATCCCCTAAGACTTTAATATTCTTATTGTTGTTATTATTATTATTATTTAGAGAAAAAGAGAGAGATCTGGAAAGAGGTGTGGTAGGGAGGGGCAGAGGTAGGGAGAAAGAGAATCCCATGCAAGCTCCATGCTCAGCCTGGAGCCCAAGTTGGGGCTCAATCCCACAGTCCTGGAATCATGACCAGAGCCAAAATCAAGAGTCGGACACCCAACCAACAGAGCCACCCAGGTGCCTCTCCGCTAAGACTTGACAAGCATAATTCTCTGCTCATAAGGGTTTAAGTTTGAAAGCTGCAATGTCTGCATGGCCCAGAAATCCCCAGGCTAATAAATTGAGACAAAAGGTGGTTCCAGGCTGGTAATATCTCAGGAGGATGGAACAGAGGCATTTATCTTAGGTATTCCTCAGAAAGCAGAGCCAGTGGCAAAGGACTTATGGGCCACCATTCCTTTGGAGTGACTGAGTCCAAGGGGTGTCAAGCTAGAATTAGAGAATTATGGGAGGGTGCTGATGGGTGTGGCTGCTTACTTGATCTCACAGGAACCACAGAACTATATCCATCTCTTTAGAAGAAGCAAAAGGGGACAGCTCCATCTCCTGGCTCCCATATTTCGTTCATCACTTACCCCATTAGGCATAAACGTCCCCAATGCCCCAGCGTTTGCTAAGCTGGGTCTTTGAGTTTCCAAACCCTGACACCAAAGAGGATGTCCTAGGCAAGAGGCAAAAGATAGGGACGGGTGAGACATGTGGCTATGTGACACGGGGTTGTGTCTTTGTGAAATCAGGAGGAGCCCAGGGAGACTCAATGACCACAGTGGCAATTTAGCTGAGAGGCCCTAGAGTGGAGCATAAACAGTGTCTCATATGCCAGACTGCACACGACCACCACAGATAAAACTCCTTGGACAATGCGCTTGCAATATAAAATGACAACACACAGGAAGAAGCAAGACACCGGGAACAATGCAAATAAACCAACATAAAACCCAAGACAATTTATATGACAAATAATCAGACACGTGGTTAAAAAATGTGTTTAAAATCAGTACATATAGCAAAGACAAGAGAAAGAATCCGAAAAGCAGATTTCCAAACAATTTATATATGTACTACACCCTCCAGCTCTATGCACGCCTTCTGTCCTTAACTGTGGGCTGGGCTTGGTGCCTTGCTTCCCAAAAGCACGGAGGTGAAACAGTCACTTCATGCTGAGAAACACAGAAAATACCATCTTGGTCTTTTGATGAAGGTTAATGTCATGGGCGATTAAGTCACAGCAACAGAATGTATCCTTAATACAGTGAGAGGAGAATGGATGTTTACTTCTGTTCTCTTAGCCCACAAAATCCATAATCCCTTAGGGGATTAAGAAACCTTGAGAAAACCATCAGACAACCCCAAAATAAGAGGAATTCTAAAAAATGCCTGACTAGTACTCTTTAAAACTCTCAAGGCCATCAAAAACTGTCAGTCTAGAGGAATCCAAGGAAACACAATGACTAAACACAAGCGGTGCCCTGAGTGGGAATAGCAGAAGGGCATTGGGTAAAAAACTTTGGAACTCCAAATGAAATGTGGAGTTTACTTATTAGTAATATACCAATGTTTTTCCTTAGTTGTGACAATTATGCTCTAAGTGGAAAATCGTCGTAATACATGACTTTGGTAGGATCTTCAGAAGATTATTGCTTTAGCAGTGGGGTTATGTTAGCCCTAAGATAAAAACCGGACTCATCATAACAAAGTTTGAAAGAAGCCCGGAAATGAATATACTGAACCTAAGTGACTACGTGGCCAAAGCAAAGTTGTATTTAGAAAATACAACAAATTCCAGCATCCAAACAGAAAATTTCAAATATCCAAAAGCCAGTCACACATCACCAGGCACAAAAAAACTAGCAATAGGTTCCCGTTACTAGTAGGGGAAAAAACCAATCCCTAGAAATAGACCCAGAAATGACATAAAGATTACAGAATTAGAATATAAGTATTCATAAGGCAGCTATTATAAATCAGCAATCATGCTGATTTGAATCTATATTCAAGAAGACAAAGAAAAGCATGAAAATAGTGAGTAAAGATTAGATGAAATGAAGTCATTCCTGGGAAAGTGCAACTTATTAAAAGTAATACAAAATTTAAAGAAAGTGCAATAGCCCTGGGACTTATAAAGAAAATTAATATGTGATTAAAAGAAACATTGCTTCCTACAAAATATACCTGGCTCAGGTAGTTTCACTAGTAAATTTTACCAAGTAGATAAGGAAGAAGCAAAAAAACAATCTTATGGATACTCTTTCAGTGGGGAGGCATATAAGAAATATTTCCCAGATATTCGTATTGGACCTGCCCAAAATTGATATCAGAGCCTCAAGAAGACATTCAGAGATAGGAACATTCTCTTCTATACATAGGTACAAAGAATAGTAAAAGCATGCTCGTGATAGCAAATAATATATATTTTTGTAACTTGTATCTATATTTCTATTTCTATCTATATCTACGGGTATATCACGGCCCATGAACTGAATGACTGTACAGAAATAGACTTACAAATATACGACCACTTGATTTTGACAATGGCAGTACTCAGGAACAATGAGGGAAAAGATGACGTTCAATAGTGATGCTTGGAAAATCGAATACCCATGTGGAGAGAAAAAGTCTTGCTCCCTATTTCACAACTGACAAATAATACACTTCAAGTGGATTTTACCTCTACATGGGAGAAAGGCAAAAAGTACATTTGAGAGAATATAATACAGAGGAACGTATTTATAACATTGTCTGAGAACAAAACAGAGGTTTAAGTGAAACTAGAAAAATACCAACCCTCTGGAAAAAATAGGGCTACTTTTAAATTGTCAACTTTGGTTTATCTTGAGAATCTGCCTAAAACAATTAAAAAGTGAGCCACACTGACAATGTGAAAGACAAACTCTGTGGTAAGTGAAAGGCTTCTGTGTGACCATGCCCTGTACATATCCCATGATGAGCTATGAACCAGCCACACTGACAGGCTTGATGGGTCACTCCCAGGAGGGGAAAAGGGACCATGGCAATGCCTTGCATATTACATTTGTGTCAAAATGAACTGAAACATTATAAAAGCAAAAAAGCCACAAAGTGAAAACAGGTATGTTCAATATACATAAACAAGGTAAGACCCCTACGAAGATATACAAACAATACTTTCAAATCAATAAGAGCTTTAATTTAAAATTAATTATAGATCAGGAAGGCAATCTAATAAGAAACTGCAAAAAAATTTAAGAAATTCTCCACAAAAATTATCATTATATGAAATTACATTAGTCTTGGTAAAATGAGAAAAAAAATGGTAACGAAATAGCATTTCACACTCACCAAAATGTCTAAAAAGAAAAAATTGGATAATTAAGTTTAGTAATGATGTGGCGCCATAAAATTCTTTTCAATACTGACAGTTTGCTCCGGACATTTCAGGAAACGCATTGGCAGGGTCAACTACTTTTGAACATAGCATAGAATTTTTCAACATGTAGCAGGAATGCATTAGTGTACGTAAGAAACAACATGCTCAAAAATATTTATAGCATTTTTAATCTTAATCACCACAAACTAGTAACTGCACAGATATCCACACATTCCAAAGGGTAGGTCCCTGGAACACAATACACCAATAAAGATGCTATGCCACACCTCCATGTTCAAAGACAAATAAACCCAAATCAATATGAGCCAAATAGTGTAAACGTAATGGATTATTACTGGATCATTCTGCTCTGTAAAGTTGAAAAACAGAAATGCTAATACTCATTATTAGAAGCCATGTTACTCCTAGACTTTGGAGAGGAGAGAAAGGACTGTTTGGGAGAGAATATGAAGGAAGCTTCTAGAATTCTCATTATTCTATTCCTCAAATTATTTACCTAACAAAAATGTATTGAACACATATTGATACCCTTTTCCATGTGTATGTTCTTTATTGATATGGTGAAATTTTTTTAAACTTTTTTTTTGAGAGAGAGTGCAAGTGGGGGAGGGGCAGAGAAAGAGGGAGACACAGAATCCGAAAGAGGCTCCCGGCTCTGAGCTGTCAGCACAGAGCCCGACGCGGGGCTTGAACCCACCAGCGGGGAGATCATGACCTGAGCCAAAGTCAGACACTGAACCCACTGAGCCACCCAGGCACCCCGCAATTTTTAAAAGAATGTTTGCTACAGTCTAGAATAAAGAAAAATTGGAACAAATGTAAATGTCCTTCAATATGTTGGTGATGAATAAATTTATGGTGCATGGCTAATATGGAATAATATCTAACCATTTAAAACACTGTGATACTAACACAATTTCCCTGAAGTGGAACATATGAAAAGATGTAAAATATAATGGGATCCTCACCCTCGTCCCCAAAATATTTAAAATCATGACTCCTTTTCAAATTACTTTTGGATAAAGGTAACTTCCTTTCCTGCGTAGAGTAGCCTCTGGTGGTTCGAAATCTAGGAGTTGGCCTCATGCATAGAGGGGAGGCAGAGACCTAAGGAAGAGGAGGCCACTCCAGGCTGTCAGGTGGCCAGTTTAACCAGCAAAGGAACTTACCAGGTTTCTGATGTGGCTGAAAGTCACGTGGATCTCATTCCTGCAGCCAGAATTGTAAGGTTTCCATAGAGGCCTTAACAAGGCCCAGTCACATATATCCACCATCTGCAGGATCTAAAACACCACCTCACTGCCCCAAGGCTGCATCCTTGAAAACAGTCACCACTGTGAGAAAGGTGGAGGGAAAGGGTTGGGAGCCCCCATCCAGCTCACAAGTCAACTGGGGGTCATGGTCTTCTCAGTGACCTTCCCTGTGAGTCAGCTCAGGGATGTATTTTCCCTGTTTTCAGTCAATCGCTTATATCAGATTAACTAATGACCTCTCCAGACAGAGACGGTCTCTTTCTTTGTTGAACCTGGGAAAATAGTCAGTGCCGCCAAGAACTCTAACATTCTTGTGATTTAAGATACTTTAAATCCTTCTTTTGTTTATCTGACCATATCACGCTGGACACAACATGCACCTAACAGAGGGTCTGACCTGAGCTTTACCCTAATGGTGGACTCTTGTAATATTAGAGAAATAAAACCTGTACTCACAGACTGATGATCAGTATTTCCTGGCCAGGTCCCATTTCATTTCAGCAAGGATCATGGAGATTTTGCTCATATAATATATAGAGGAGAAAGAAAATAGCAGAAATATATATACATATATATAATGTCATATTTACATAAAATAAAATTATATAGATAGATATACACGAGTACTTTCAGGTATATAAGTACAAATATGCAATGGAATCCATCCAGATTCTAGTTTAGGCCATTGGGCCGCACTTCTTGGAAAGTAGATGGAGAAGGAGGGAGGGGTGGCCCTCTTCCTGTTGAGAGGGACCATTTGGGACCAGAAGTGCCCCTCAACCAACAAAGTGTACCGCTAGCTGTTTCTTCTGATGACCACTCCCTCCCTCCCCACCCAATGTCAGAGAACTTGCTAGGATAAAAAAAAAGCCAAGTCTGGGTACCAAGGGGATTCAGAAAGATGTCAGGTTTGTAGAGAAGCAGACAAGAAACTTGTCACATCAGTTTCCCATCATCCTATGGTCACAGCCACCTCATAACTACGATTATCACACTGAAGTGGAACCAGCAGCTCACTACATGTCCTCTATGAAATGTACACTACACAGAAATAAAATTAAATAAAGGCTGAAGGTGATCTCCATGTGGACCTAAGGGAGAACCGTCCAATGCAGGTGGATAAAGGTTTAAAAATATCCAGGAGGGTCACTGTCGGTACTTCCCAAAACCCAGGTTCATGGCTGAGAAGACGGATCAATAAGGGAAGGAATCCATGTAACTTTGAACCTTGTGTTTCCACTTCTCAGGTCCCAGAGCCACAGAATCGGAACTAACTGCCAAGCAAGGGGTGGATGAAAAGCAAAAACCAAGGATCAGTGGGAGATGGGAGCAAAAACTGTCCTCCATTCTTTTCCCGTGAATGCCCTGAGCTGTGTGAAGAACAGATCTTAAAAACAGCCCTGTTTTACTTCTTAGTAAAGAGCTATAGGAAGTGTGTTGTTTCTCATTTAAATGTTCTGCTTTATTATTGGCATCCATCAGTGTTGCCCTGGGCCATTTGTGGCTGGGTCCTCTGAATCCTGGGGGACAAAGGGGGCCCAGAGCTCCCCAGGAATTTTGCCAGACCACCCCTAGTCCTGGTCTCCAGGGCTGTGAGTGGGGGAACTGTGGCTAAAGCTGCTCTGAATCACTAAACACTGTGTGTGTGTGTGTGTGTGTGTGTGTGTGTGTGTGTGTGTGTGTGTGTGTGTATTTCAAATTGGTTTCAGTGTTGTTTTCCTCTAAATACTGCCTCCTAGCCTCAGGCTTCCCAGTGAGAAAGGATCAAATTGCCTGTAAGCCTGTAACCCTCAGAGGGGGTTGGGCCTGCCAATCATCAGCAATGAGAGATCTAGATGGTTCTTTGTGGGACTGCCAAGATCCGTCTTGGGTCCTAGAGAGAGAAGAACCAGAAAACCAGACTCCAATCTATTCTCTAAAGAATTCTGTCATTTTTTTTCCCTTCTACTTCTCAGAAACAAGTCTGTAAAAAAACATGTAAATAACTTTTTCAAGTTTTCAAAGTATAACATGTTGATCATAGAAAATATGAAAATAAAGGTTTATATAAGAAAATAAACATGGTCAGGGTGCCTGGTGGGCTCAGTGACTTAGGCATCTGACTCTTCATTCTGGCTCAGGGCGTGATATAATTGTTCGTGGGTTCAAGCCCCGTGTCAGGCTCTGCATTGGGGTTCTATGCCTCCCTCTCTCTCTGCTCCTGCACTGTGCTCTCTCTCTCTCTCTCAAAATAAATAAATGAACTTAAAAATTTTTTTAATAAAAGAAAACGAACATGGGCTATAAATCTAATACCCAGACATATCCATTGTTCATGCATTAAACATATTTCTTTTCAGTCTTTGATCTATTTAATCTCTTTCTTTATATAATCTATAGATATCTATCTATTGAATATATCATCTCTATATAATCTATGTTGCTACTCCTTACTAAAATATAAACTAAGACTATTTAGAGAGTTCAGCCTTCCTTTCTTCTCTGTTTCTGCCCCGTACACATGTGCGTGTGCACTTCTGATTTATTCATGACTCTGTTATTTTATCTGCGTGCATTTTTAACTGCGGCTGCCACCGTTGGCTCTTTCTCACTCTTTTATGGCTGCCCCAGATCCTGCTATCATTTATTTATTGAAGTTGCACAATCTTCCTCAAAATCCTTCCAGAAGACTGTATAATTTAAAAATAAAACCAACCCCATTTCCAAACACCCATCTCCCTGCCCTTCCTATCTGGTCTCAGTTCTGGCAGAATAATTCTCAGTGTTAAGGTCACGTTCAACTACGGTCATCCCCAGGTGTCATTCCTCTCAGTTCCCAAGTGTCTCTGGCCCTTGGGCAGGAGCGTGGGGCTGTCCCTGACACCACCCTTTGAGGTCCTCCCACACATCTGGACTAGCCTTCTGAGCATGCTCGGACCCTGTTTTAGGGTCCAAGTGGTGCCTTCATTCACTTTCTCACCCGCACTAGAAACCTATAGGCATCTAAGACTCCTTCCTCACCTGCATTCCCAGACGATCATTCCAGGCCCTCCAACTCTCGCTCCCCAATTGCTCCTAATAAATCTCTTCCTGCTCTTTCCCTTCAACATCACCCTAGTTCAAACTCTGTTTGCATCTCCCCTGAGTTACAACAGGAACCACCTGGTTGGATTGCTTCCCTCCGACCCAGCCTTCACCTCTTGTAGTCTCCATCTGGGCTCCACGTTCATTGCCCCTGGAAACTTATGCCTCTATGATTTAGAAATCTTCAAAGCCCCCTCTCTCCCAGGCTTTCTTTCAAGGTCTACTGTATAGGGCCTGAGAATCTGCTAAAGCAGTAGCTCTCAGAGTGAGGTTGCCAGGCCAGCAGCAGCACCCAGGAACAGGTAAGAGAGAAGCATTTCCAGGCCTCGGGCAAGACTTCCGGTGGACCTAGCAGTTGATACTTTACAAACCTTCCTGGTAATTCTGACTCCCACTAAAGCTTGTGCAAAAAGGATACCCTATTCAAATATATATTTCACTGGTTCTTAACATAATGTAATGCTACATCTACAAACAACATCTGAGGGTTCTCATTCCCTCACGTGAAGGCAGTAGGGCTCAAAAAGGAGGTATGGACCGATTAAGGAAAACGCTGGACCCGGTTCTCCTATCAGTGTCGGTTCCCACTGTTCCATGCTGCTTACGGTGCAGTCCCCCAGTCTGGAGTCAAGAGAAGTACCCGCGAATCCACGGGAGATTCTTGGTCGTGTAGATCCCCTACTGACACAACCATCTTCCGTGGCTTTGGGACCAGAGAACGGAAGCTACAGCAAGTACCGGAAGGTTATCAAAAATGACCGTTATTCTGTTTGTTTGGGGTATTTTTGGAAAGTTCGTTATTATCTTTATTTCTTAATTATCTCCTTTATTTTCCTCTCAACCGCTGAGATGTTGGTTGCAAGTTTGGGCAGGGCAAGATTTACGTCTTCTAGACAGCAGTAATAATAGACATCAAAATATAATTACTAAGAAAAACACAGATTACAAGGACATGTGTCCAATAGAGTATTTGTGAAGTGTGCCAGGCACGTTTATAAGCTGCTTAGAGGCATCAAGTTTGGCTCAACCATGCTTCAGGGAAATTTTAAGAGATGTATTATAATTTTAAATATGATATCGTAAATCCTTTTGTTAGAATGGTTCTGCGAAAAATACTCCCACATATGCACGTGGGGGCGTAGAACAAGGACGCTCTGTGCAGACGTTTTTAAAAATGTTTATTTATTTATGTTTTGAGAGACAGAGATAGAGAGCAAGCAAGGAAGGGTCAGGGAGAGAGAGGGGGAGAGAGAGAATCCCAAGCAGGCTCTGCACAGTCAGCACAGGGCCTGACGTGGGACTCAAATCCATGAATCTTGAGATCATGGCCTGAGCCAAAATCAAGTTGGACACTTATCTGACAGAGCCATCCAGGTGCCCCTGTGCACATATTTTTATAAAAGCAACAAATAAGTAAGATAACTGTTAAGTAAACTAAAGCACATTCATCTTAAGGAATACTATCCACCGATTACAATCCAATGAGGTCCTTTTTTGATTTGGACAGGAAAAACTCTTCAACACATACTTTTGCATTAGAATCCTTAAAATTTGGGGCATGTGGGTGACTCAGTCGGGTAAGTGTCCAACTTTGGCTCAGATCACAATCTCACGGTTCATGGGTTCGAGGCCCCCGTCAAGCTCTGTGATGACAGCTCAGAGCCTGGAGCCCATTTCAGATTCTGTGTCTCCCTCTCCCTCTGCCCCTCCCCCACTCATGCTCTGTCTCTCTCTGTCTCAAAAATAAACTCCAAAAAATTTTTTTTAAATAGAATCCTTAAAATTTGTAAAAATTTACTTGAAATTGCCACCAAAATTGATTACATATCTGTATTATATATCATATGTGTATGATAATGTGCGGCATTTGATAGGGATACATATACAAAACATAAATAGTGGTTACCTCATTGGAGAAAACTGGGATCAGTGAGGAGGACTCTGCTTCAATGTAATATTACTTTTCCAGCTTGATGCTTTCATGATGTACTTAGGGAATTAAAATAAATTTAAGGGACACCTAGGTGGCTCAGTCGGTTGAGTGTCTGACTCTCAATTTTGGCTCAGGTCACTATCCCAGTCTTCTGAGATTAAGCCCAGCATCAGGCTCGGCACTGAGCATGGAGCCTGTTTGGAAGTCTCTTCTCACTCTCTCTCCCTCTACCCCTCTCCCTGCCTTCTTTTTTTTTTCTCTCTCTCTCTCTGAAATAAGCAAAAATAAATAAAATATGTTTAAAAAAGCAAGTCCTCTCCTCATTCCCTCCAAAAACTATGTTATATCCACCTTGGTTGGGGAGACAGATGGAAAAGATGAAATGTCCATACCCTGTTGTTTTAGACCTAAGATTGCCTCTACACATATCACTGAGAAAGTCCCCAGGTTCCCAGTTGAGAGGCCTGTCCCTGATGTCAGAATCTCTTCCCAGTGTATGCAGATACCTCTGTATATTTCTTGTACTCTTTTATTTATTCTGAAGGTGTACAGACAACTTTCTACATAGTCTCAAGTGCCATCTTTAGCAAGGTGGGTGGATCTTCACATCATGCCGGAAGTGGCCATCTTCTCAAGGAAACTCAGATCAGCTACAGAAAACAAAGCTACATATATATGCATTGGAAATCCCTTCGATCTTCCTTTTGAACATTAAGTATTGACATCTTTGCCTCTCTTCCTCTTTCAGACCTTCACAGACTAGCTTGTCCTACCTCACCCACCTTTAGGACTTCTCGGAAAAAATACAGCATAGTGCAACAGATCTGAGCTTTGAAATCCAAAGTCACAGCTCCTATAATGATCAGCTGTGTGACTTGGGGAAAGCCAAGTTCTCCAAGCTTTACTTCCTTCATCCAACAAATGATGAAAATGCCAGTCTGGCACCCAGTAGGCACTTACTATTTTCTTTCCTCCACACTATGTTCCTCCATCCCAGACCTCAGATCACTGATAGACCCCTTCCTGAAACATCACTTATTAATTTTCTACTCAAAGACTCCAGAACCTACTTGCTGTTCATAAGATAAATGACCATTTCTATATTTTTTAATGAAAGCTATGAGTCCTCTGGAAATGGACTCCAACCTTTTTTTCCCAAAATGCCTTTGGTGATCTCTGTCTTGGTGAAATGAACCAATCTCTACTCTCTGGAGTATTCCAACCCTAATCCTTTTTCCTCTATTGTGTTTGATTTATCACAGTTTAATTTACATGCTGTAAAATGTGCAATCCAAGACGTACAACTGAGTGACATTTTATACACGCACACACCTACATAACCACCACCCAGGTCGAGCTGCAGAACACTTCCATCAGCCCAGAATGTTCCTTAATTCCCATTCCCAGTTGATTCCCTCCACACCCCAGGAGTGAATCACTTCTCTGATCTTTATCCCTATACATTCATTTGGTTTAATTTTGAATTTCATGCAAATGGAACCATCCTTTACATACATTTTTGTGTCTATGTTCTTTACCCATCGTAATGATTTGAGATTTATCCATGTTATTGCAGATGTTCGTAGTTTATTCCTTCTTATCACCGGATGGTATCCCATTGGGTGAATATGCTACCATTGGTTTAGCCATTGTCTTCTCAGTGGACTTTTGGGTTGTTTCCAGTTTTTGCTAAAGCTTCATTAATTTCTGCAAACAAGCCATCCCATCTGTTTTACTCTCTGCTTCCTACCACTGAGTGTTTATCCCTCTCAAAGCCTCGTCCCAATGCAGATGTCTTTCCTGACCACAGAGAATGCCAACGCTGACTCCTATTTTTCCCCACCCCCTCTGCCAATGGTAACAGTGACTTCTGCTGTCTAGAACTATTACATACATGAGTCACATGTTGCTCCAAGTCATTTTCTCCTGAGACAGAGACCCCTAATTAGATGGAAAGCTAGAACAAAACACAGGTAAGGGTCCTCTGTTTCCTTACATGTATCAGGGCCTCGAGCATGGTGCTGTAGCCAATATTTGTTAAATGAGTAAAATTTCAACTTCACAGAACCTCCATAATAGCCCAATAGTGTAAAAAATATTAACAATTTCCATAAACAACAACATAATTAATTGGGTGCCTGCTAGGAGGCAGATGCTCACCCCTGAATTCCAGTGCCAGCTTTAACTAGCCAGGCTTACTTGACAAGTTACACAGCTACCCAAAGTCTCGGCTGCAGGGTCTGTAGAAGAAGAATATTAGTTCTTATTGATATGAGGTTTATTTAAGGTACAGTGCTCTGCCTGGTGCCAGGACTGTGCCTCAGGAATCTCCCAAATGTTTAATAAATGGTGGTCACTATTATCTCATTTAATTGTCATTAATATCATTAAATTTCACTCAATTTCAAGGTTTGGCCGCATTTCAACCACCATCCACTATCCCGTGTCACCAGCCTTAGCCCAAGAAAGCCAGGTATCCATTTGCTTGCCTTTCCTCATTAACATCCAAGCTCCCTTGGGCAGACTTTGGATGGCAAGGACTTTGTCTGGTGAATCATTCTATCCCCATCCCTGTCAGAATGCCTGGCAGACAGCAGATTCCCAATAAATATTTATTGAATAGTTGAATGAGTGGATATAATATCCACCCTTTCAGGGGTGAGAGACTGAGGCTGAAAGCCTTAAGTTAACTCAGCAAGTCTTCGGGCTAGGAGGTGGACCCTTCCATTTCCGCAGCAAACCACCTCCCTGCCTGACTTTGGCCAGTCCTGGGGACCCCATTACTCAGCTCAAGAGTCTGTCTGGTGATTGATCGTTCTGATATTCAGGGAGTTCTTCCTTCTCCTGAGCTGACAACTCTCTCCCTGCGCAAAATGGCAGCATCTCTGAGTTGAAAGGGATCTCAGGGATAGGTCCCCGTGCCTGGGCACCCAGAAGCTCCTGTTCGCCTGTGATGTGTCACGCTGGAGGTGGCATTTAATTCAAATGAGAAGCGACACCCACATCCCGGTGCCTCAGCTGCCAGCAAAGGGCCAGTGACAACTTCCATTACACAGAAGGGTGAGCCAGATGTCCTAGAAAAACCTGAGCTTCTCAACCCCCATCTGCCTAATTAGATTCTCTCTGCAGCGTTAGCTGGAGCCCTTCTTCTGTGGCAGGTCCCAAGTTCTGCTTCAACAGGACTGCTTGGTGCTGCAGCCCTGTAAAAAGAGAGGGAGGCAGCCGGCCATCAGAGAAACAGCAGGAGCTGAGCGACAGGAGGGGAAGATTGGGGAGAGGGAAAAGTGAATATCGAAATATACCTACTTCCATATTTAGCAGAAGATGGTTTGTTCTGAGGCTTTGATTTGTGGGAAGTGTTCAACCTCATTAAGTTCACAGTTTGGGGATTTGGGGGGAAGAAAAAACTTCTTTCCGTCCCATCTTGGGCTCTGTAGGGTGCTCAGAGGTCTGACCTTAGACAGCCCTTAAAGGAAACTCTCATCATTAACTCCAGTTATGGTGGCCTTCCTTCTCTTCCTGGTTCTGAGAATTGTGCACCAGGGGCGGGAAAGCTCTGCTCCACCCCTACCCTCCAAGCCCCCCACCCTACTCGAGCTCTGTGTCAGCCAAAGAACTGCAGAGCTGCTGATGTGATGTGATAGTGCCAGAGGAGCTTTGAGTTGGTCCAGGGAGGGCTTGCACTGAGTTCACAGTCTTTTTTACTGAGGAGAAGACAATGACATTGAAATTGTGGTTTTTGTATGTTTACACGCATGTGAATTGGAGCAACTACAAATCAAGCAGCATTTAGGACAAAATATAAAATTCTCTTATGAGTTCAGACTAGAAATGATACTCCCATGTTGAACAGTATTTTTCACGTAAAGAGAAATGTAATACACTATCATCACTACATTTTTAGTTTAGAAATTGAGACATATGGGGACACTTGAGTGGTTCAGTCAGTTAAACGTCGACTTTGGCTCAGGTCACAATCTCACGGTTCTTGAGTTGAAGCCCCGCACGGTGTTTTTTGCTGACAGAACAGAGCCTGCTTGGGATTCTCTCTCTCTCTCTCTCTCTCTCTCTCTCTGCACCTCCCCCAACCACACTTTCTCTCTCAAACTAAAAACTTTAAAAAAAATGAAATCAAGATCTTTGATGTGAAAATAAGACATAAATTTTGAAACTGAGGAAAACCCAGGTCTTCTAGGAATGCCCTGTGTAGGCAGAAGTCCATGATATGGCTATTCAGTCAAAAGATAGAGCACTTATAGTTCCTATCGGTCACTCCCAGAGAAGAAATGTTCTCTGTAGCCAGGGGCAAGACACTGAGGAGGAGGGAGTCGCAGACGTAACTCAAACAGAACTTGCAGTATATCGCAGGAGTAAGCATGTTTATGCCATTGCCATGGGACGTGATCTGTAGTGATAAATGCATGGTGAGCCACCATAGAAAAAGTGGACTGGACCACCCGAAGGGGAGGGGTTGTAAGTGCCAGCTGGTGATTCATCATGTAAATCTACAGAATCTGCTTAATGTGATTAATTCAAGAAACAAAAGTGGGGAGATGCCCTGAAGAAAGTGTGAGTTCGCTGAGTGGAGGGGGCATTCCTATGCATTTAGGGGTTGGGGGTTGGCGTGGCCCTTGAGGGCAAGGGTGAGGATAAGCTATCCTGGGGACAGGGCACTGAAGAGGGCCTTATGTCAGGTGGAGGAGTCAAGCCTAGATACAGAAGGCGCTACAGAAAGCACTGGGAGCTTCTGAGCAAGAAAGGGTAGGCCAGCCTTGTGTTAACGGATATGGCTTTTAGAGATCAGTTCCTGGTTCCCTTTTCTGCATCCACCAGGAGAGGCAGGGGTCTCCCAGAAAAGGTGGCTGTGGGGAGGACACCGTGGTAATTAGAGGAAAAGATGCACAGAAGACTGAGGGAACAGAGACAAATAGGGCAGGAAAGATTGAGCCTCCATCCTCACCCGCCATCTTTCCGCCCAGCCCGTGTTTGATCGGCCAGCACCCACGCCGGAGCCACAAGAAGACTGGAACTGAACCACCACTGCTCAGACAGAGGCGGCCTCTAGAGTCTCAAGCCCTCGACCAAGTCAAATGCCTTCACTCCTGTTCCGAGCAAGAGCCCCTTAATCTCATCCTCTTCTTCATGTCCCTTGGATGGTAGGATGGAAGAATGCTTTAAAATACCAAAACCTGGGTTGCAGAATTCCGATGTAGGGTCAAATTCAAGCATCACATTAGTTCCACATACAGGAGCCGCTAACCAAGATGGCCCTGTCCTGGACCACTGCCCCTTTCAAAGATTCAGGTTATGGAGGTAGAGGGAATTGAGGGGCAAAGAGGCACATGGCATGAGATAGGAAGACGTCGGGAAGGGTGGTTGGAAAGGAAAGAAAAAAGCAGAATATAAAGGCAATGAGGCTATTGATATCTCCGCTCTGACTAGGATCAATCCCACATTTCCATTTTTGGAAAATAAAGTGCTTGACACATTAAGGAAGCCATAATAGGCCACCATACCAAAGTCTTCACTTTAGCAGTGTATCAGTACCAAATGTCAAGTTCATCCTCTGGGACTTATGAGTAGCAAGTCATTAAGGAGGAGATATCACACACCTACACATGCTGTAATAATGGATTATCGCTTATTCTTGATGCAGTGTAGTTATCGGCAGATTTTCTTTCATGGGGGAAAAATTAAACGTTCACCCAAACTTAGATATAAAATGCCTTTTAACAGTAGAAATATATTGTTTAAAGGAAATTAGTTTTTGTTAGGATGTTAGTAGGAAGGAAATGGTATGTAGATGAAGCACCGCCTGAGGAAAGGATGGGTGTGCGGAAATCCTTACTCTATCTCCCACCTTGTGTGGGACGTGAGCACAAAGCTGTGGACGTTTCTCAGTCTCTGGAGCTTCATGCAGAGTGGTGGCATCAGTCTTACAGGAGTCCCATGGTGGTGGCCTCAGTTAAAGAGAGAATTCACAGAAAACTATTTCATGGTCACCTAGTAAATTCTCAAGGAGATTTAGATACTTTTGACCCTTTGTACACACTAACTAGGCTCTTTATTTATTTCTTTAATGTTTATTTATTTATTTTGAGAGAGAGAGAGAGGGTGAGCATGAGTGGGGAAGGGGCAGAGAGACAGAGGGAGAGAGAGAGAGAGAGAGCATCCTAAGCAGGCTCTGCACCTGTCAGCACAGAGCTTGACACCAGACACAATCTCACAAACTGTGAGAGCATGACCTGAGCTGAGATCAAGATTCAGACACTTAACAGACTGAGTCATCCAAGGACCCCCTAACTAGGTACTTTAAATTACTAATAAAATTAAGAAGGCAATGGTGCCTGGGTGGCTCAGTCGGTTAAGCATCCAACTTCAGCTCAGGTCATGATGTCGCAGTTCATGATTTCCAGCCCTGCATCAGGCCCTGTGATGACAGCTCAGAGCCTGGAGCCTGCTTCAGATTCTGCGTCTCCTTCTCTCTCTGTCCCTCCCTTCTCACTCATGCTCTGTCTCTCTCTGTCTCTCACAAATGAATAAATGTTAAAAAAATATATATTTTAAAAATTAAGAAGAAAGCAAAAATGCCTACAATCTCACATTTTTAAATAAACCATGTGGATACATTTTGTAATGAAAACACGTCATGGTCAAGTTTTAAAAATCCAAATAATATAGAAACATAAAAGTACTAAACAAAAGTGTCTTTCCCCACATTCCAAGTGCTGTGTTCCAAAGAGACCAAGGTAACAGCCTCATATAATTCCTTCAAGACCAATTTATTATGCATTGTCAATGTACACTTGTTTATGAATATAAAGACAATTGTTCATATTTACACCACAGATAATAGTATATAATAGTGTACATGTCTAATGGTCTTTGTTTATTGTGCTTAGTAATACATGTTAGAGATATTTCCACAGTAGTGTATGTATGCAGGAGAAAGGGGCAGAAGGAGGGAGAGAGAGAAAAAGAGAGAGAGAATGAATATCTTAAACAGGCTCTCTGCTTGGCACAGAGGCTGATGTGGGGCTTGATCCCACAACCTGGAGATCATGACTGTAGCCAAAAGCAAGAGTCAGACGCTCAACCTACTGAGCCACCCAGGTGCCCCTTATTTAAATTTTTAAATATATATTATTCGACAATTGCTTGTCTACTGTTGTTTGCTTAATCATAACAAAGTTGTCATGGGAGACATTCTAGTTCTAATAACCTGGCCACCTTTTCCTGGTACAAATCAAAAGATGAGAATCACTGAATCCAAGCACCCAGCTTTTTTATTTTCCTCTGAAGGGAGGTAATTTACACGGCTTTCCAGTGTCAGTATTACCAATTTTAAGTTTTTGCCAGTTGAGTAGATGAAAACATTTATCTCATTTTACTTTCATTTAAATATATGTATTTGGGGGTGCCTGGGTGGCACTGTGCTGGGGGTGCTCTGTGCTGACAGGTCAGAGCCTGGAGCCTGTCTTTGGATTCTGTGTCTCCCTCTCTCTCTGACCCTTCCCCGTTCTGCTGTCGCTCTCTCTCAAAAATAAATAAAACAGGGGCACCTGGGTGGCTTAGTCGGTTAAGCATCTGACTTTCACTTAGGTCATGATCTCGCGCTTCATGAGTTCGAGCCCCGAGTTGGGCTCTGTACTGACTGCCAGCTCAGAGCCTGGAGCCTGTCTTTGGATTCTGTGTCTCCCTCTCTCTCTGACCCTCCCCTGCTCACGCTGTCTCTCTCTCTCTCCTAGAAATAAATAAAACATTAAAAATAAATTTAAAAATAAATAAATAAATAAAACATTTAAAAATTTTTTTAAATAAATAAATATCTTTATTTGGAGGATGTTTTAAGATTATGGATGGCTTTCTGGACGTTCCCAGAACAATTCACAGAAGTGATCCTCCAATGTGGAGAAACGGGCACCCTCCTACACTGTTGGTGGGAATGCAAACTGGTGCAGCCCCTCTAGAAAACAGTGTGAAGGTTCCTTAAAAAATGAACANGAAGTGACCCTCCAAAGTAGCCTGCACCTCAGTCAAACCAAGAAGCAGGAGAGTCAGGAAATGGGAAAGCCTGCTGCTAGCTCCAGTATCACACCACCCGAGCCCAGGTCTTGGAGTCAGAGGCATGTCTTCACTCCGAATAACTTGAGGAAATCACCATGGAAGTTGAAAACTGGATCAGAGACCACCACCCCCTTCATAACCGTCGGTCTTACCAGCTAACTTCAAGTTGTGAGTCATGTCTGTCATATGCAGAAGTTTAGCTGACCAGTCTCTTTAAAACAGACATGCTTCCCAGGCTAGGGAAGCTGGCATATATCTTGAAGAACCAGCCCACCATAATTGTCATGTTCTTCTAACAACAAACCACACCTGTGCGCTTATCATTTGGGTTATGGCATATTTTATTTTTGAAATAAACTGAGTTATATTACTATATGTCATTTTTAAAGTTTTACCTTAATATTCATAAATAAAGCTGGTTCATATGTTTCCATTATTGTTGCTCTCTTTGTAAATTTCTAAGTGTCATAGTTAAAATGGTTGTGAAGGTATCATCCACCAGGGATCCCTTAAAAGCTCCCCCTACTCTTAGATCGACCTCACTTTCTCTTTATCCTTCACCTAGTTTTACTGCTAAGTAGGCACTCATCCATCCTTTTATATTTAACCTTTTTGAGTCCCACTGTTTTATTTTTTTCAGTGTTTATTTATTTTTGAGAGAGACAGAGTGTGAATATGGAAGGGGCAGAGAGAGAGGAGACACAGAATTCAAAGAAGGCTCTAGGCTCTGAACTGTCAGCACAGAGCCCGATGCGGGGCTTGAACCCATGAACCATGTGTTCATGACCCGAGCTGAAGTCAGATGCTTAACCAACTGAGCCACCCAAGCGCTTGAGTCACACTGTTTTAGATATTTCTTGCATGTAATACCTATCAGGCATTGCTGCTCTTTAATGCAATCTATGCCTTTAATGCTTCCAAGAGATTGAAATTTATATCATGTTTCTATTGAACTAACAGAATCAGTCTCCCTACAGTCTTCTTATGTAATTTTCTTCTTTTTAATATCTTCTCTCTTTTTGCAAAATGGCTATGTATTTTTTAGGATATGTACAGGGTGTGTGTGTGTGTGTGTGATTCCCTTCTTATATTTTATAAGATCCAGAGTCCCCTTATGGTTTTCAATGTATTAAGTTTGCTTTTCATAGTACACCTACTTCTCTGAGTCATTTTTCACAAACTATATGGAGTTCCTTTGACAGTAGGAGGAAAAAACTAGAATCCTACACCTCCTATCATCTCCTCTATTCTTTCTAGCTTTTAATATCTACTTTTTTTTGTTGGTATTAGCATATTCCTACTATTACCTCTTCTACTGATGTGTTCTATAGCTTCTATCTCCCCTTTTAAGGTTCATCTAAATTAGACAGAAGCTATTAAATGATCACTTAAAAGAATAGAGAAGGACATTGCGCCGTCTTTCTTACAGCTTCCTTTATCATCCATTTCCGGGTTTTGTTTTCATTGTATTTACTTCTACATTGTCAGAGTTGCTAGTATTTACCTTCTGGGACCCCATGCCCAGAAGATATTGTTTTATCTTTAAATGAATTCAGCGTTCACCATTAGTCCTGTTCTCGTACTTTCCTTCTTTTCATCTCCAGTCATCTCCACACTATTTTGTTGTCAACTTCTTTTCACAAGAATATCATCGATTCCTTTCCAATTAAAAAAAAAAAATGGCCAAAAGACATGCGTGAGCAATACACAAAAGAACGTCAGTGGTCCACCAAACATGAAAAAATTCCTTCAGACTAATGATCAAATGATTATCAGGTAACACACTATAATAACACTATTATTATTATTATTATTATTATTATTATTATTATTATTATTATTTGCTGTGTGACAGTCTGCTAGTGGCCTACCCCAATATC
>NW_027528417.1:2696003-2775272 GCF_008692635.1 Crocuta crocuta
AATATCTATACTCCTCTTCGTCTCTACCAATATTTGCTTTTCGGTTGAGTTTTTCCTGGAGCATATTGTCATTATGGGGAAAAAATCTGCAATTCACCATCTCACTTGTGACTAAGTATATTCACAGGGAGCCCTGGGGAACGAGATGTGACTGGAAGTTTAGTGTGGAATTTCTGGGAGTGTTTCTGAATGAAAGTCAACTAAAAGGTGCTCTTTTCCCCTGCTCTGTTTTCTCTCCTTCCAACTTGCAACGCACAGGTCATGGCGAGAACTCTGTAGCACATTTCTTTTTTTGTACCATATTTTACCTTGAAGTAGACCAGCCATACGCTAGGATTGTACAGATGAAATGAGGAGCTGGGGCTCTTTAACACATAGTGATTGCAGATGCAATCATTTCACTCTCAAGAAAATGGTGTGATGCATTATGATATTTCCATACAATTAAATATTCTAAGGGCAAGTTCAGTGTCTATCTTTTTTTTAAAGTGCCCTACAGTGAACATTCTAAACAGTATTTTATACAGTATAGAATGTCCCTGGTTAGAAACAAACAAATGAGATAAGAATGTGAGAGAAAGAGAGAGAAAGTGGGGGTGAGGGAGAGAAGCCGGGTAAAATAGAATAAAAGAATAAATGTAAGTCTAAGGGTGAAATTACGAAAGACGTAACAGACTAAACACATGACCCAGTGAGGAATTCTGGGGACCAGTTAAATACATTTATAGCTGTTTGTAACGTGACCCCAGTTATCTGTGAAGGTTTCTTAACAGAAGTGGAATGCCACACAGTGGACTGAAGCAGGAAGTGGTCTATAGCCTCCCGCCTCCCTTTTTCCCCTTGGTCTAAACACTGACACACATCCTGGGTACCAAGATGTATGCTAGCTGAACATGGACACGTTATCATCTGTGATGATTTTCCTCCGACTTTCCATCCTGTCCCAAAACACTGAAAATATGCATCAAGACCCAGGTGTATGGAGGGAGGCAGGGCTGGAAGAAATGCAGTCAGAATTCAGCTCCAGAACAGCACTAAAAACAGAAGAGTGGCTCCTGGCATCAGAAATAGAAGCTGTGTCCCTTGTTCATTTCCCTTTTTCTGCATGACAGTTGTTGGAAGAGAAGGAACTCGGGTCATGGAGCTCAAGACCCAGGATCTGGGCCCTCAGGGAGGCTTTGGACTTTGAAGAATTGGGCAGTTCTAGTTTATTCTTCTAGAACAAACGCGTGAAACTAGAAGAGAGGGAATCCAATTCTGTGACTCCCAGACTCTTGAGTATCTCCGTAAAGTAAGAGAATTGTTCATAATCAAGGAGTTAAATTCCAAACAGAAGGCAGGTGCCCACAAAGAAAGCCCCAGGGGAACCCTCATGTAGCACTCTCTGTCTCTGGCACATACCCAGGAATCACAAGTGTTGGAGAGGATGGAGATCAAAAGGGCCCCTCATGCACTGTCCGTGGGAATGTAAACTGGTGTCGTCCCTATGGAAAACAGTATGGAGGTTCCCCCCAAAATAAAATTAATAAATAAAACTGGGATATGATCCAGTAATTCCAGTACTGGGTATTTACTGAAAGAAAATCAAAACACTAAATTGAGAAGATCGATGCACTGCTATATTTCTTTGTTTATCACAGCACTATTTACAATAGCCAAGATATGAAAGTCTACTTGTCCATCCAGAGGATGGAAAGTCTACTTGTCCGTCCATAGGATGGAAAGTCTACTTGTCCGTCCATAGGATGGAAAGTCCACTTGTCCATCTCTCTGCGCCTCCCCAGCTCATGCTCAGTCTCTCTCTGTCTCTCAAAAATAAACAAACATTAAAAAAAAGAAAGAATGTCATTTGCAACCACATGGATGGATCCAGAGGTTGCAAGGGAAATAAATGCTAATAATGCTAAGGGAAATAAATGCTAAATAAATAACGCCAAGGGAAATAAATCAGAGAAAGACAAATACCATATGATTTCACTCATATGTGGAATTTAAGAAACAAAACAAAGAAAGACAGAAGAGACAAACAAAAAACCAGACTCTTTAAACTCTTAAATACAGAGAACAAACTGGTGGTGGCCAGAGGGGAGGTGGGTGGGGGATGGGATAGGTGGAGGGGATTAAAAGTACACTTACCTTGATGAGCACAAAGTAATGTATAGAATTGTTGAACCACTATATTGGACATCCGAAATTAATGTAACTCTGAATATAAATTGTGCTTCAATTACAAAAAAAAGAATCAACACTCCCCTTTCTGCTGCCACTGTGTACCCTTTCTGATCTTGTCTGTAAGTGTGTGATTTTTAACTTACTTGATTCCTTTCTTGACAGCCATTTACCACTCAAGGCTATTTCCTGCCAGCTTCATTGGAACAAAACCCAGACAAACATCATCTTTCTCACATTAAGCACAAACTACAAAGATATAATTTTAATATCTTTCTAGGATTATAACAAAAGTAGAAAAAACACATTTGATATATATTCCTAAATTATTACCTACAACCACTGTATAGATTTATATTCCTGAAGGATCTACATGAGTGTGTAAATTTTCTTTGATTTAATCAACAGAGGTTGATTATTTTTAAAATCTTACCAGCTTGGCAGGAGAGGGACATATGATGTACATTTGTTCAATTAAAAGTGAGGTTTAAAGTTTTGCTATTGACGCTTTACCGTTTGTCTCTTGAGATATATCTCTGCATGTCTTTAAACCAATTTTTCATTTCTGTGTTCACTTTTCTTCTTGATTTAGTTGTAATTGCACTTTGCAAGTGGAGGATATTGACTTCAGGTCATAGTTTTTAATGGAATATAATTTCTCAGGTTACCTTAAAGTTTGCTTTAAGTCATTTGTAAAAACCTTCTAGGGTCTTCCCAATCTCATCCAATTTGGGTAATCTCTAATTACATAAGAAGGTGTTGTCTCTTGGGGAAGGATTCACTATTCTATTCTAGGCATCTTGGAGCAATAGCATAGGTTTGGAGGAGGCAGTAGGCAATTTGGAGGGCTAAAGTCAGTGATTCTAATGATTCAGCAAATGGGAGTTTGAGATAAGATTGCGTGAATTTTGTATGTGTGTGCATTCACGTGAACATACATTGTGTAAGAAAAGAATCCAGTCTCTGTTTGTCCTCATATTCAGTCCTTAATCATTTCTTGAAGTTGCTTTATTTCTAATAAAAGTTTATGCATGTTTAAATAATTTTTAATGAATGAATAAGTAAATTCAGTTAACGAGTGGGTAATAGAGTTTTCCTCACTGATCACTTTTAAGACAGTATGATCAGTTCCCTTTCTAGCTATTTTTTCCTTCTTCTATGATAGACAATTTTAGTTCTGCATTTTTATTAGAAATCTATGCCTAATGAATTTCAATAAAATATTTTAGATCCTACAAATACTGAATCAAAGAGCTCACCTTTTGAGAAAGGTATTTGGATGATTAGAGGCATTCTGTTGTTTTATTTATCACTTACTGGAAGTTAGCAGGACATAAATAAACAGTAGTCTGAATGTATTGCCTGGTTCCAAAATGCAAGCTCAAATAATGATTCCCTTATTAGATAAAAATAAAAGTATCATATTAAGTATAAATTTCACTACTAGGTTATTTTATTTTATTGTTGAGAAAGAGAGAGAGTGAGAGCAGGGAAGCGGCAGAGAGAGAAGGGAGAGAGAATCATAAGCAGGCCACATGCCCAGCACAGAGCCCAATGCGGCGCTCAATCTCACGACCATGAGATCATGACCTGATCTGAAATCAAGAGTCAGACACAACCTAATCACATAACCAGACTTCCCATTATTAGGTAATTTCAAATGTCAGAGTTCATAAATACAGCATGTATAGTATCATGGGAGTCAAGGGTGACTTTTTAGGTCCAGGTGCAAAAGACCTGGGCAGACCCATCACATTATGACAGCCTCAGAATGAATCACTCTGGGATGGGATGACCTAGGGTCTAAAATGTGGGGAACCCCAAATACTCAAGAGTTCATAGGGGCCAAATAGTCACAAATACAAATAAGGAGCTGATGGCAAGAAGAATCAGTAAGAGACAGCACATCGCTGCTTTAGGATTGAAGGTCATTGAACTAAGTCAGAAGCTATATGATGTCCCTGGAAAAGCATATACACTTTGCAGTCAGACAAACACAGACAACAGCTCTGGCTCTAATAGTCTGGGTGATCATCTGCAATTTTCTTATTTGTGAAATTATAAGAATGAAGCCACTTTCAAAGGATTGCTTAAAAGGTCTGTGTGAAGAACTGTACAAGACATCTTTTTCCTTTCTGTGCATCCTGTTTTCTTACATTCACTCTAACTGTGCTGTAATAACCCACATTACTCAGATATAAACTAGTAGCACCTTGCCTCAGCTCTGCACAAACTCTTTCTTTCTCAGCGTTCTCTGACAGAGTCACGGGGACCCTCCAGACACTCACGTAGGCGTAGCCTACAAGTCTTATGGGAACTCTTAACCAATGGGGCACAGGAGTCAGTGGATAAATGCTCTCTTCTTATGGCCCTTGAGATAGAACATTTGGAGGTCTACTCCTTATGGGTCCTCAGAAGATCTTGGAAGTTCCAACCTGAGAACTTACTTCTGACCTGCTGTTCCTTTCCTGTTTCACACTCTAAGTCCCTCACCCATCTTCCCTGTGATCACTTCCCAGACTGTATCATCTGCCCAAGAGCCCTGTCTCAAACTCTGTCTAGGAGGAACTTAAGAAAAGTCTCTAGTCAAGCATATCCTAAGTGACTTTTAACATTAACACCCTAATTTTAGATCCCTCCATTCTTTGAAAAACAACCTCATATCCCACTAATATCTGAAAAGGTTAACATCCTCTGCCTTAGAGTTGTGGTCCATTAAATGCTGGGCAGGAAGCACTAACTATGATCTCCATCTTCAACCCCTTTTGGACTAGGCTACTCATCAAAAGGCATTTTTCTCTGTATTTATCAAAAGCCAGCATCGGGCATTGAGAAATCAGAAGGCACGTTTACCATTTATGTATTGATTCACTCACACTCAGTGAGTCATTTAATTCCTGCTGAGTGTCCCACACTCTGGGGGTGGGTGGGGTGCAGGGGCACACACATGCAATGTCTACCTAACTTAAGCCTTTCTCAAGGGAGAAAAGAACATAAAAAAAAATTAAGAGTAATAATGTAAGTCAGAACACCAGAAAAGTTATCAAAATTGGCTTTCTCTATAAGGCGTGGCCAATCTCCCCTTGGAAGGCCCACCGTGAGGTGTTCATTATATCCTTCCTACATCTCTTAAGTCAACTCTCCTTATACATTATAAAGATAGCCACACATGGCTGATTTTTCAGGAATCCTGTGACAAATTCCAGGCCAAACATCATGATTTATTAATCTCTACAGCCGACATTCATAAATTGGTAGCCATCAAAATATCATGTTGACTTGTCAGATTATTCATAGGAGATCTTTTAAGGATATTCCACTTAAGTATGCATCCCTGCATTCCCCATCTCAATGGTCATATAACATCTAAGGTGGCCTTCCTCAAATGTATATCTGCATTTATTTTCCTGCTTAAAACTCTTCAATGATTTCCCATAATTTTTATGAGAAAATCCAAGCCCCTTAACATGGTTTATGACATTCCTCCTGAAATGGCCTTTACAGCTTCATCTCTTGCCATTTCTTTTCAAACCATTTTTCTGCCCCAAACACAGAACTGTCTCATGAAAGTACTTACTGTAGAGTGACTACCATTGTCTTGCTTGAAATAGGACTGTGTGTGGACATTCATATGGGATAATGATGGAACAGAAGGAAGGAATATCAGATTACGTTGGGCAAGCCTTTCAGCAAGGGCTCTAATAGTATGACTTAAGCGAATAAACAGAACAAGTCATGGTAGAACATACAAGGGAATAAGATCTGAAGCAATGGATCTCAAGGTTTACCGGCGACCGGAATCACTCTGGGGTTTCTGACTCAGCAATAACACGAACAAGTTCCCAGGTGATGGTGACACACTACACTTTGAGAACCACTCATCTAGAGTAATATGTAGGGAAGTATCTGAGGAGGATTTACCCAGCAAATGCAAGATACAGAAAAGGAAAAGAAATAAAGGGAGAGAATGGGGCTTGATCAATTATTGAATACAATAATTGTTGTATAAAAGCAACTAAGGATGACAACAGGGTGGTGGCCGGGAGAGGAAGAAAAGTTTTGATCCACTGGGCATTGTAGAAGGATTGTCAGAACATGGAGATGCTTCAAGTTGGGAATGGCTAGTTAAGAGAAAACAGATGTCAAATTGGCTCAAGATAATTCCAAGGATATGGAATTATCCTTGGAATATCCTGTACTTCACACATTCAGCAAGTATCAGGGAGTGCTTACTATGTGTCAAGGCAATTCTAAAAGCCTTGGGAAATGAAAATTATGGGATCTAGGCCTTGTTGTTGAGAAGACAAGAACTTTGGCCTTCTTCTGAGCCCCACTCCTCTATGTGCTAGATGTTTCTTATGCACGGATTCATTTCAGTTTAACAGCCGTGCTGTGAGTTGGGTTGTGTTAGTTTCATCTTAATTTGTGAGCTTTCTTTCATGGAGTTCAGTTTTAAATGTCAGAGCGATTCCCTGCAAGCAGTCAAGATGAGTGAGGTAATCAAACAGCAGATGCCTGGAAATGATTCCAAAGTGGTGGTTTTGCCCACCCCCTACCCGTCACCTCAAATGTCCTACACCTAGACACCGCCTGTCAGGTTTTCCTGCAGCACTGCTCTCCTGATGTCTGACATCAAAGAGACGCCATCCTTCTGAAGCCCCACAGTGTCCAGTTTGTGTGTCTCATGTGCCCTGGAGCTCCCTCAACCATGGCTATTTATAAGTTTGCACATCTCCATGCCAGTTAATAATTCCCCCCTCAGAACCTGACTTGCCTTCTTGCATAAAGAAAAGTGTGCAGACAGCGCATGATAAAATTTTTCCCCACAATAGATGATTGAGGGCGTGGCAACATTTATTCCCCAATTTTATGTTTCTCACCAAAATTTGATCATAAACATGTCATATTCCCAAGAAGTACACTCTTCAGTGAGAGATTATACTTCTGAATTTTAACAATTAGCAGTTTTTTTCGGTTTACCACGTTAATTGGATTATTGATGGAGATAGTAACTGTCACAGCATCAAATCCTTCATGTTTAGTGATATCACACTTGTTATTTCCAGTGCGAATGCAAAACTCAGTATCAGAAACACATTTTTTCAGTAGGTGATATTATTTTTCCAGCCAGTAGCATATCACATTTCACAGGTTTGGAAATCTGGTTGGTATTATGTTCCTTTTTCTCAGAAGTGTGTTTTGAACATATTTCATAGAATCTGATAGACTGTCAAAATGTTCAAGGGATTAACACATGTTTAGAAGCTGTGACCCAATCTATTTCACTGCTCTCGCTTTTTTTTTTCTCTGGGACCAAAAGCTTTTCAAGATGGTAAGAAAAAATATTGCTCTGTTCAAAGCCTACCATTGACCTCAGTGCAACATTTTGTGTGAACCATTTTGGGGCTATTTTTGCAAGCCAGCCACCAAGCAGAGCGTACTCTCTGGTTGAATTTCAGAATGTAGTATAAAGCACCTTCCTTCTTTTTAATTTTTCAGTGTAAATTACTGCAAGGAATCTCCTTAGCAAGCAGTACCAGTGCAAAGGAAGATTAATCCCCGTATGTTAAAAAGTTTGGTTTTCATGAAAGCCTGCCCCAAACCCTGTGGCGGACACAGTAGTGGGTACCAGTGTCTGCCTGCTACCAATCCTTCTACATAATACAAGGGAACAGAACAAAGTCCATCTGCCACAATAAGGCTGGACACAGTCAAAACCCCCACATGCATGGGACACAAATACAGGCATTTTTCTCTTATTCATTTGTATCCTTTTATTGTTCTTTCTCAAATCCTCTTTTTCTTTTTTCTTTCCTTCTTTGTCTTTCAATTCTCAACCTAACTTTTCTTTTTCTCCCCGCCTCCTCCTCTAAGTCTTTTCCCAAGTCTAAATTCCATTAGTAATCTTTCCGTCCACCCACCTTCTCATCAAAGCTTTTTCTCCCGTAATGAGACATCCCCAATCTACATGATATGTTTACAACAAACCACACACAGGGAGAGGGGCCATGTTAGGAGTTACCCGAGGGCGTGGGCTGGACAGTCATATCTCCTTGTATTTGTCATCTTCCGAGCACCCTGGCAAGGACCAGACCATAAGGTCTGCTAAGCCGATCCAGGAACAACTAGGTTTAAGTCCTAGAGAAGCCAGTGAGTATTGTTAAATGAGCCAGTTGCACGATCAGATATATATTTACAAACTTCATTACATTAGTGATGTTCAAATAAATTAGAGGTATGGTAGTGACAGAGAGGAAGATATTGGGACACTGTTTGAAATACCTTTGCATAAAAGAGGAGAGAAGTGTCAAATTTCTGAACTTGAGGTAATAGTGGTCAGGATGAGGGGGCAGGAGGCATAACTGGCTGTTGGTTGATGTGGGTGGGTGGGAATTAAACTCATACTGGAGGCTCACTGAGGCAACAGTGTGATTGAAATCAGTGGAGAAATAGGGAGAAGAGATTTTTCGGTTTCCTTTGACTCAGATGGTGAAAAATGACCCAAAGCCTATAGATCTCCCAACAAAGTATAAACTATATTTATGCCACGTGAACAGTAATCAGACAAGGTGACTCTGGGACTATATTTTAAGCAAGGCAGACTCAAGGTTACTCTTCAACCACAAAAATAGTGAAGCATTCCCCTCGTCTAATGAACAGAACTGGCTACTCTCTTTCATCATCCCGTTTCCAGGTAAGACGCACCAGGATACCCAATCACTGACTTGCCTTCTGACAGACACAGTTCAGAATTATTTCCCATGGTGCCCCTAATGTGAATTCTCCCAAGCCATAGTAAACTAAATAAATCTAATTTTGTTTGGCCACAGGTGTCTTCCTTGTAGCCTGGTCCAACATTCAGTTGGGGGCCCTTGATATGTTCCAGGATTTGTGCATAAGGCGCTCATCTGAGAGGGCTAAACTAAAGATAGAGATTTGAAGTTATCAATACACAAGTGATCTGTGACATCAAGGAGTCTAATAAGATTTCCCACAGGGAGTTTCTAGAGAGAAGGGGTCTGATAGGATCCTATGAGTCCTGGGTATTTCAGGAATTGATTAGGTGTAAAGGCAATCAAAAAGAAGTCTAAAGGATGCTCAATCTCAGAAATGCAAGAAAAGAGAATGCTCTAAGAAAGAGGGAAATGTCAAATGATACAGACATCATTGAGAAAAATAAGAGCTGAAATATATCCAATCAATAAGCTAATTAGATCAGCTCAGTAACATGGAGAAAATGATTATGACCAAAATGAATCATTTAAAAGCTTTGCTTGGATTGGCATAATGTCATGGAGGAGAAATAAACAATTAACTGTTTGCATGTTTCTATTATTTGAATAAACAGATCTGTACCTAAGGCCCACTGAAGTAGCCATGATTTAATAGACCCTCCAGATTTCAAGGCCAAGGAGCCTGGCATCTCTACTACCTGACTTTCCTGGCATAGACACTATGACTTTCTAAGGCAATTATTTAAACTCAAGCAGGTTATTTGTTACAAGCCACCTATTAACCTCTTATTATAATAGCAGGAGTAACTTCAGGTAGATCTTGTAACACTTAATAAGCATAAAAGTGTTTATAACAATAATTAGGGCCTCTGAAATGTCCTAGGACCTATGACAGTGTTTTGCATAGATTGTCTTTAATCTTCAGAACATCCAGCAAAGTATGGTTTTGTTTGTTTGTTTTTTGTTTTTGTTTTTGGTTCTTTTTGTTTTTTTGTTGTTTTTGTTTTGCTTTGGTTTTGGTTCAGTTTCGTTTTTCCAGTTCTCAGAGAAGGACATTGAAAGCTGTAGAAGTGAAGGAACTTGCCCAAGTTCACATGTTTAGGAAGGTGGAATTGGACTTTAGAGCCTGTCCTTTTTCCTTTGTGCCTTGCTGGAAGGGGAAGGGAGACGAGGATGGATCCTGCAGCGCAGATCCTGGGCTACCAGTGGGAGGGCCCTATCTGGTGTGGAGAAATGTCATCTTTTAAGGAATGAGAGCAGGTGGTACAGATGTCAACAGAATAAGAAACACTGTGTAACATCGCTGCAACTGCCCTGAGTGCGTGACCCAGGTCTTAGTCATGCCTATTTCATCAGCACCAAGGACAGTGACACAGAATGGATACTCAGTCTATAAATTAATCTAACTTAACTGAGGACTCAACCTGATTGCAGCAGTAGGAAATGACCTCTCATTCTCAATCTGATTTTTGCTAAAGTTGACACAATGAAAAAATTAAAATAAGTTCTTTGTCCTGCCTCTCGAGTGAACTAGTGCCAAAGTGCAATTCAATCCAAAACGGTGACTCTAGTTAAATGCCAACAGTCTCGGAAGGATTGATTGTTAAAATTGGCTGAACCTTCGGAGAATATTGATTATTAAATCCAGTCTTTTCATGTGGAAGAGTGGGCAACTAGACGCCCCAGGCCATAGTAAGAGGGACATATCCTTGTCAGAGCCCTGGGTCTGCCTTTTCCTCCTTCTCACAGGTGGGCTACCTGTGAAGGATGGGATGAATTATATTCTATTTCATCAAGTCTTTCTACAAGACTCTGTGAGGCATATTTTGTTGCTATACAATTTCACTTGGGCTTCTCCTCTTTTTTTATAATTCCATAAGCTTGAATTTAAGGTCAATCAATGTGGCAGAAAGCATTTCAAGAAATTTATTCTTCCAAAATAAAGTCACTGTTAGAGGATAATGCTCAGACGTTGAATGAAAATGTTTGACCCTCTTCAGGGATTGATAGTGCTGGGTACTTCCTCAGTCTGCATGGATTGAAAGCAAGAGGAAATGTAGTGCTGTGTGTAACAGGTTGGGCAATCTCTACTTGGATCTCAACTCCATGAGTGTCACTCAGCCAGGGCCCCAGTGGGTGCTCTTTGCAATCCATCAATGTACCAAAGCCATCCTTCCCCTGGGATGCTCCCAGCCAGTGACCGGGCACAGGGACACTAAGTTACACATCTTCCTGGGAGACATAGGACTTTTCTGACAGTGGCTTTGGCTCAATGACTCCTTGACCACCTTGCCTAGGACTGCAAGAGGGTCTAAGACACTTTCACCCAAAATTCTTTTCCTTCTTTCCTTCTCTCTTTCCCTCTAGGTTGGGATGCATCATGGTCTGAGGCTCTCCAGACCTCCCTGGTCCTCACTGTATTGTCTTTCACAGGCATTTCCCTAAGTCGCTTCTTATATATTTAATCCCATCTTGGCATCCACTTCTTTGTGGACCTGAACTAGTGCAAGGAGCATCCCTGATATCCACTGCACACCTTGCCTCTTTATCTTCACAGATATATTGTCACCCAGCCCTTCTTAAGGGGTTACTATGGGGACTCACACTATACTAAAGAAGAGTTGTTTCCTTATTGCATACATCCAGTTGCCCCAACATTACTCTTCAAGTCCAAATTGTCTCCTCTCTGTAACTTCCACTTATTGGATATACAATTTTCTTCTCTTTTTCATATGTGTTTTATCTACTGAGTACTTCCCATGTGCCCTGACCTGGGCTGGCATTTTACATACACTATCTAATTTAATGTATACCCTGTGAAGCTTGTTGGTACATTAGTATTATATAGGTGGGAGAAAAGAAACGGAAGCTCACAGAGGTTAGGGATTTGATTAAAGGACATACAGCATGTACGTGGCAGAATCCAATTTCAAATCCAGATCTGTGTCTCTCAAAGACTGGTTAGGCTCTCATCTAGATCTAGTTCTGATTCCTGATGCTAAATCTCCAAGTACCCAAAGAGCCAGGGTTCCCAGAGTCTGTGCTCATTGTTCCTTGCACAGAAGTATAACCTCTAAGAGGAGACTGACTGTGTTTTATCGGAACAATGATGTCATATATCAAAATAACTGGGAAACTGCCTGCTGCTGACAGCCGTACTCATAAACCAGAAGTCAGTAGATGGTTGGAGAAAATTGAGAGAGTAGTCCCAGCTAAAGAATCATGGGGATCACTGACATCCACAGAATGACTTGCTCCAAAAGCCAAAATAATCAAAAAGGATGCCTCCTTGCAAGAATTGCATTTATTTATTCCACAGATATTTATTGAATACCATCCCCTGCACTAAGTTTAATTTGAGGCTTTGGAAATCTATCCACAGACCAAACGGGTAAAACTTCCTGCCCTCTTGAGTCTTATATTTCTAACTGGGGAGAGGACAATCGATTATTTTGAAAAATATATTAAATAAAAGACGTAGAAAAGTTAGATGGTACAAGTATTCGAGAAATAAACAGATTAGGGAGTGGAAGAAGCCCGAGTTAGGGTAGAAGACTTGCAGATTTTGAAGAAGCTGAAACAGGATCATTTATTACTGTGATGAGACAAGGATTAAGAAAATGTCAAAGGTTATGTATTCACAGATGTTCACACCTCTGAGTCTCCTAGGATTGAAAGAGCAGGGTAGCTAGTTGAACTAGATGATCAGTGAAAAAAGAAAGGGCACAGAGCCCTCTGAGGAAATGGAATGAAGACAAGGAGAGATACTGGCAGGACAGAGGAAAGGGAGAGAGGAAGACAGAGAACAGACAGTTAATGCAAAGAATTGAGGATCTGCTTTGAATTACAGGACTCTAGGAGGAGAAATGGATAAGAAAGGGGTGCAGGTGTTTTCCAGTGTCACATGCTGGGAACTTCCACTTCTGTGTCCCCAAGAACACTTGAATAAGTGCTGCTGGGAGTTGAATTTGTTACCTGTGGTTGTGTCATTTACAGAGAGGGTTCTAACATGGATGTAAAAAAACAAAACAAAACAACAACAACAACAACAACAATAACAACAACAAAAAACAAACAACCCCAGCATTCACATCTTCTACCCTGTCCTCAATGAAACCATCCCATTAAGTTTCACACCGTCCTAGCTAGACTCAATGTATGTGACGTTTTCATCTACAGCTGCCTGATTCCTGTGCCTTTCTTAGTTGACTCTATTCTCAATCCTGGGACCCTGGTGTCTCCATTGCACCCCCTCACACCTCGACATTACTGAAAAGTTTCACCACCCCTCAGAGACAGAAGAATGTTAGGGATCAGGTGAGAGCCTACAGCCCTGGCTCTGGGGATTATGTATGGAAGCACATTGCTTCTCTAGTTTTGGTGGCTGAGGATGAAAGTTTCTGGGCTTTAGAAGCCAGGTCAAAATCTAACTGGAGGACAACCTGGATTGTGCAAGTGGATTTAGAACTGAAGAATGGACCCCTGATGTGCAGACAAATATGTATCTCAATCCTTAAGGGAACCAGGGATCCTCAGGACTAAAAATAGTTCATGTTTGGTCAGAAGTTCACTGTTTCTTGGTTCACGTGCAAGCCCCCGAAAGCCATCAAGCCAACGTCATCACTATACATATGTGCCCATGAGCCAGTAACCAGCAACACTGTGGCCACCATTTATTAGATTTCCAGGTATAAACAAGTTATAGACAAGGAGAAATCAACAAAACTAAGTCATGTAAATAGAACAAAGGGACTTGGCATGGTCAACACCATAGTAAACCACTGCCAGAGACTCCATGCCTAATTAGTCCATGACACAGCATGTCTGAACTTGAGTCCTTACTCAGGACTATCTCCTCAAGGATATGGGCAAGAGTCAAGTTTAAAAAAGAAAGGTTAATGCTGTATGATTGATACATAATAAACTGAATGTATTTACAATATATGATTTAATACATTTTGGGCTATGTAGACACCAGTGAAACTCACCACAGTCAGGATAGTGAACATATTCGTCACCCCCAAAAGCATCTGCCTGGCCCGTGGCCTTTGTCTGCTCCATCTTCCAGGCAACCACTGCCTTCCCTTCTGACACCAATGAATTCTTTGCATTTTCTAGAGTTTAATATAAATGGAGTGACGTAATATGTACTCTTTACTACATGGTTTCTTTCACTCAGCATAAGTGAGTGAAATCTCTTATTTTGAGATTCATCTTTGTTGTGTTTGTATTAATCATTCATTATTTTCTCACTGTTGAGTAGTGTTCTATTATATAGACACACCACACTTCCTTCATCCATTAACTTTTTGACGATCATTAGGTGTTGACTATTATAAATAAAGCTGCTGTGAACACTCCTCAGCAAGTCTTTTTATAGACATATATTTTCATTTCTCTTGAGTAAATTCCTANATAATGTGTACTCTTTACTACATGGTTTCTTTCACTCAGCATAATTATTTTGAGATTCATCTTTGTTGTGTTTGTATTAATCATTCATTATTTTCTCACTGTTGAGTAGTGTTCTATTATATAGACACACCACACTTCCTTCATCCATTAACTTTTTGACGATCATTAGGTGTTGACTATTATAAATAAAGCTGCTGTGAACACTCCTCAGCAAGTCTTTTTATAGACATATATTTTCATTTCTCTTGAGTAAATTCCTAGGGGCAGGATTACTGGATCGAATGGTAGGCCTATGTTTAACATTTGTGGACACAAAGAAATATTTTCTAGAGTGGTTGGATCATTTTAGATGCTTACTTATAGAGTGTGAGAACCAGTTCTTCTTCATCAGCACCAACGTCTGTTACAGTCAGATTTTCTCATGTTATCCTTTCTGATAGTTGTGTAGTGGGATGCCATTGTGGTTTTAATTTGCATTTTCCTCATGAGTAAGTATGTTGAGTAGAATTTTATTTTCTGTACTGTATGAATAATTTCTTTGGAGTAGTACCCATTCAAATCTTTTCCCCATTTTTTATTTGATTATTTTCTCACTGTTATGTCTTGGGAATTCTTTACATAGTCTGGATGCCAGTCTTTCATGAAGTATTTTCTCCACATCAATGGTTTGTCTTTTTATTCTCTTCACAGTGTTTTATAAATGGTGGAAATTCTTAATGTTTCCAAAGCCCAATTGATAACTTGGTAAAAATTTTATCTGTGCCTTTTGTAGTCTAGCTATGATGTTTGCCTAAACCAGAGTTACCAATTCTTCCCCTTATATTTTCTCCTCAGAATGTTACAATTTTAGGTTTAATATTTAGGTATATGATTAATATTTAGTTAATGTTTGTAGGTGGTGTGAGGTATGGATCATTTTGGGATTTTTATGGGTCTTTTGTTTGTTTGTTTGCATATGGATATCCAATAATACCAGCAACTTTTGGTGAAAAGACTATGCTTTCTCTATTGAGTTGTTTTTTGGATCTTTGTCTAATATCAATTGTCAACATATGTATGTATCTAATTCTGTTCTTTCTATTCTTTTTTATTGACCTATTTGTCTTCATTAATGCCCATACCACTCTGTCTTGATTATTCTAGCTTTATAATAAATTTTGAAATCTTGTAGTATTAGTCTTACAACTTTATACTTTTTCAAAGTTGTTTCTGCTACACTCAGCCCTTTGCATTTCCACAGGAACCTTAGACTCAACTATTCAATCTCTAACAAACAAACAAAAAGAGCTGCTTGGATTTTTTTCTCCTTGCATTGTGTCAGTCTATAGATCAATTTACAGAGAATTAACACACTAGCAATATTGAATCTTCCATCCCATAAGCACTGTATATCTATCTCTTCATTTATTGAGATCTTCCAGAATTCCTTTTGGTAATATGTTGTTATCTTCAGTGTCCAAATCTTTCATACCTTTGCAAATTTATGCTTTAGAATTTTGTATTTTTGATACTATTGTATGTGATATTTTTTATTTCCATTTTTGTTATTTATTGTTGTGCATATAACTACAATTGATTTTTATATTGATCCTGTATCCTGCAATATTGCTAAACTTTCTTATGAGTCTTAATAGCTTTTCTGTATATTTCATTGTATTTTCTATAGAGATCATATCAACTTCAAATAAAACAGTTTTACTTTTTTCTTTTCCATTTGAATGTCCTTTATTCCCTCCTCAGCCCCATTATTACACTGGCTAGCACATCCAGTACAATGCTGAATTAAAACGTAGGAAGAAGATAGCTTTGCATCGGTCCTGATACTGGGGGAAATTTTCAGTCTTTGATAAAATATGATGATAGCTGTGGGTGTTTTGTAAATGCTTTTTCTCAAGTTGAGAAAGTATTTTCTATTCCTAGTTTGCTGCATTTTTGTGTTGTTTCTCAGGGTCACAGTCTTCTATTGACTAATATCCAGTGTCTTAAAAATATGTATTTGTCCTTTTATTGGTTGTTTTAGCTGAAAGAATAAATCCACTCCCCATTACTCCATCTCTTCAAAAGCAGAAGTCCAAAAGCCTTTTTGGAAAAATGAGAAAAATAACATGAAATTGAATCTCATACACTTGAATTTGGTGTCACTGCTTCTTCAGGTTCATAGAGCCTCCAAGCAGAGTTGCAGAGATGGTTTAGTGGCTGTGACAAGTGAGTGATCTGGGGGCATTCTGCTAGTGAATCACAGTGCTCAGCTCTACTACCTTCTATGTTTATGACCTTGGAAGTTATCTAACTTCTGTGAGCTACAGATTTCTCACCTGTAAAATGGGGATGCTCATAAGAAATGATTAAGATTATGAACACAAATCATTGAACACAGTACCCAACACATAATAAATATTCAATAATTGATAAGTTGCATTATATTTTTTAGAGACAGAGAGATTAGGGGAGGGGATGAGGGAGAGGGAGAATCTTAAGCAGGGTCCATGCCCACTGTGGAGCCAAACTCACGGCTTGATCTCACAACACTGGGATCCTGACCTTGGCCAAAATCAAGAGTTGACACTTAACTGACTCAACCACCCAGGTGCCCCTGGTAACTTGCACTGTTGGAAAAGAGCCCTGAATTTAAAAAACAGACATGAGGTTTGTGCTGACTCAGTCACTTTTTCACTTATTAGGTGGAGTTATTCAATTAATTGCTCTGAGTTTTTGTTTTACATGTTATTACATGTATATAGAAACATAGCTGTGTATCTCTAAATCTTCAAAACTCATTGTTAAAGGAGACAGGTTTTACCTTGATGGCTCAGAAATGTTTGGAAAATTGGGCCTCTCACACAGCAAGCTCGTTTTCTTTTCTCAAACTCCATCACTGGCCAAACCCCCAGAGCATGAAGCTGAGCATACCCTCCCCCCACCCCCACCATTTTCCTTGCACAAGTAGCTCTGTGATGCCTAGAAAATCACACCAGATAAGGAGCCAAGAAAGCTGGGTTATAATCCTGGACACCAATCCTTTTCTTTCTTTTCTTAAAATTTTTAAAACTTTTCTTGTGTAAAAATTTCTTAATGTTTATTTATTTTTGAGAGGCAGACAGTGTGAGTGAGCAGTGGAAGGTCAGAGAGAGACGGAGACACAGAACGGGAAGTAGGAGCCGGGCTCTGAGCCACCAGCACAGAGCCTGACACGGGGTTCAAACTCAGGAGTCGTGAGATCCTGACCTGAGCCGATGTTGGAAACAACCAACTGGGCCACCCAGGCGCCCCATCACCAATCCTTTTCTGATCCATGGTCTCATCTTTCTTCCCAAATGAAATTGTTGAATTGGGTCCTCCTACATATTCAGACATTCAGTTACTGTGTTCCTACTAAAAACACGGCCCTTGCATTATACCTTGGAGATTCATAGTCAAAAGATGAATTCCCTATCCTCAGACTATTCACAGTCCAGTAGGAAAGGCAAGCATGCACACAAAGGAAAAGATGATAATAATTATAAAAATATCACCATAGTCATAATAACAGTTAGCATGTATTTAGTACCTACTGTGTCCTAGGCACTCATAAAGGAGCTGTGCCCATACGATCCCATTTAGTTTTTGCCCAGAAACCCCCATGAGGTAGGGAATATATTTTTGCCTCCACTTTACTGATCAATAAACTGCAGCACAGGGTGGTAAAGTAACCTGTCCAAGATTGCACAGCTAGTAAGAAGCAGGGCTGACACCCACTCTTGGCAACTCGTCTCCAAAGGCGGCCTTCCCAACCTCCCCTCTGAGCTGCCTCTGCAGCAACCAGAGCTGTGGATCATGGTGGTGTCCTTAGAATGTCTGGGACCAACAGGGACACAGCAGAAGGCAGGGAGGGAAGCACTAAGATGCTCCCTCATCTTTCCTTTCCAAATGAAAGAGGCCATGATTTCTTCTAGCACTAAAAATCCTCCCTGTAATGAAGAACTTGGCGCGGCTGCCTTTCCTGGTTGAAATGACAGGTCAAAACCTTTCCATTCTAGCTAATGGCTACAGATTCCGCCGACCTCAGGATTTCTGGAAGATAATGATGAGGTGCTGGCTTCAGTTCGCCAGAGGCACCGCCCGGAGGTTTAACTGCCAGGCCATCGTCTACTAACTGGGACAGCAGGGGCATCTCAGTTATTTTTAACCTGCCATCTTGACTCGTTTTAAACCTTTTTTTAAAATCAGAAGTTCCTCTAAGTGTTAGAGCATTCGAAAAATGCCAGCAGGAAGGCAGGAGGGGATGGGTGTGCCCTGGCATCAGCAGACAGGCTCTTCCCAGCAGAGAGGTGAGCTCTGACCCACAGGAGGGCAACAAATAATTAGAACTCACAGATGTCAAAGAGGAATAAGGGAAGTGCCAGCTAACGGTCTCGTAATTTCTGCAGGTTTAATGAGAGGCTGAAAAGAGAAGGACGTTACAAACGTTTGCAGGTAGATGTCAAGATGGGCAGGGTGGATTTCTCAGATTGGTCCATTTATAGCTTCCACCACTCCCGGCTGGCAAGAGGTGGGGCTGAGTGTTCCTGGCGTTTAGAGCGTTGGCCTCCAATCAGTCCGAATAACGGGCAAAGCACCGTTCCATACACAGGACACAAAGAGCCGTCTGTCACCTAGTGGGCTATACTCTAGAAAGGGGCACATACAAAACAATGACAGGCAGTGGCATAAATCTGCCAGTGACTTACTCATTTGTTCACTCATTATTACATTCAGATATTCAGTGAATATCTACATTGTCCCGGGCACTGGAGCATAGGGGTCCGTGAACCACCAGCCTTGTCTTCAGGAAGTTTACAATCAGTGGGAAAGACTAATGCATAAACAATGAGTATGTGACAGGGTGAAGGGTAAAGAGCACGGGGGATGTGTGAACACAGAGAAGAGGTAATGCAACCAGCCTGAACACATTAGGGTTGTTTCCAGAGGAAGAGAGCTTTAATTTAGAGTTCAAGTGAGAGACAGTTGGCCAAAGAAAGGGACAAACTCTTCCAGAAAGAGAAAGCAGCTTACAGAAACACACTTTTGATGAACTTCCAGGAGCTTGGTAAAATGCAAAGGGAGGAATTTGGGAGATGGGTTTTCTCCTCACCAAGATTTATGCCAATGAGAGTGAACTGCTTCTGTACCATTCACTTCACTTTGGGGGCTTCCACGGACTAGTCTGCTGCTATTTCCCATGGATGTCTTTTAGGCTTTTCCACAACATCATGTGCGTGTGTGTGCGTGTGTGTGTGTGTGTGTTTAACTAAAACATTGATGTTAAAAAGGAGAACGAAAAAGAGAAACTAGCATTCATTGACACCTAATGTGGACTGTGACCCTAAAGGTTTATATTATTATCAAATATTCATGACTTCATTAACATATCCATTCCTGTCTTAAACCTTAGCACTGTCTTAGACACGGAATACAAAGGTCCTATAGATTAGCCTCTTCAATCTAAGGGATATACTCTATAAAAGGGAACATATAAGACCTCTGATTTAGTGTAATACATGTATTAAATATGTATGGAAATGTTAAGATTATTCAGAGGCATGAGGAAGGGTTAAGAAGAGGAGATATTTAATCTGGGCTTCAATGATAAATAGAAAGTAAGCAGGTCCATTGGGTGAGGAGAGAAATGCCACACACAGAGACTCTGTAGGCCTAGGGATATGCATATGCAAAGAAATTAAATAGTTAACCCAACAAAGTTAATTGAACAAAGAGAAAGAGGGGCCCCAGGTGACTCAGTCAGTTAGGTGTCCAACTTCAGGTCATGAACTCATGGCTCATGAGTTTGAGCCCCACATTGGGCTCTGTGCTGACAGCTCAGAGCCTCGAACCTGCTTTGGATTCTGGGTCTCCCTCTCCCTCCTTCCCTCCCCTGCTCATGCTCTGTCTCTCTCTGTCTCTCTCTCTCTCTCTTTCAAAAATAAATAAACATTTAAAAAAAAAACAGAAAGAGAAGACACATTGTTAAGTTGAAGTTAACATTGGAGACAATTGTTGGATTGTGAGGGAAAGCCATCCAGACTTTTGTGTAACTTTTCTAGTCTGAGTGAGGGGCTAGGAACTGACTCAAGTATGCATCTGGGAAGAACACACTCTTGACTGGATGAGAAGGGAATTGGAAAAGGGTGTGAGATAGGAGGGAAACCAACTATAAGGCCATTTCAGTAGTCCATGTAAAGATACCATGAGGGTTTGGTCTAAAGGAATAGCATTGAAGAAATTAATAGGTCACAGACCCCAAAGATATTTAGTAGTTAGCACTGGAAAAGTCTTACTGACCAACTGGACATGAGGGAAGGAAAATAGGGTAGAATCAAGGATTACTTTTAAGTTTTGGCATCAGAGACACAGTGAAATTCTATAGGATAATCACCTCTCACCCTGTCTCCTTTTCTTCACCAGAACAGTGAGACACAGAGAAGAGAATTATTTCATCTAACATCATATAACATGAAATGGCCAATTTGGAATTCAAACTAGATCTTGCTAAGGTCACACTCTCTCCTGGGTTTTCAGTGAGATCGTTGTTTAGAATTAAGAGGGAGGAGAAGATCGAGGGGGAAATCCTGAACTTCCCACCTCATCAGACTGTCTGGAGAATGTAGAGCAAGATAAAAATCACAGAAAGTGGAGCAGGAAGAATAAGAAGCACCTGGAGCTGGTCCATTAGTTTTACCGCTTGTGTTTACACTTTGGTTTCCTCTGAGTTATTCGCCTGGGGTCTAATATCTTCTGTCTGGATCCTCCCCATTCTAAGCCATGCATCTCAGCATTAATCCATGCTACCTGGAAAATAAAATACAATTAGAAGAACTCCCTTTCCTTGAGTACATTGGATAATGAGAATGGTATGATCTTTTTTTGGCCATGAGAACCTTCTGTCCTCTCCTGGTCTCCAGCCCCTCCCCCATGTCCAGGAACCAGCCTCATAGCTTGGTTAAATGTCATTTGAGAATTCTTTCTATCAACATAAGAAAATGAAACAAGGGAAACTGTAAGTTATAAATGAAGACACTTTAAAGCTCACACATATTTCTAGACAACAAAATGAAGTCATTAATCCATGAGAACTTCATCCATTTATCTGCCTCTTCTAGTCTCATTTCATAAACACAAATTTTCTGTTGCATTCCCAACACATTTGGTGGAGGAAGGGGGTGAGAGATGAATTAAATGAACACCCACTCGATAATTCCTGACCTTTCCTTTAGCATGACAGTTTTATCAGTCAAGCAGAGAGATAATATGATGAGGATAAAAAGCTAATATTCTCTCCTGGTGAAAAAGAATCAATGACACTTTCACCCACAGCTTTATTGAAAAATGGATGATAATGGCTCAAGCACACCTACCAGAGTGAGCTGCTTGAAGCTACATTTAGCAAACTTCTTAGAAGATGAAATATAGCTGAGATTGTAGGGAGACCCACAAAAGAGGTGCGGGAATATTTCTTAAAATGAATGCAATAAACCCATTTCCCTACAGCCTATGGAGGACCGATGAAGTGGCATTTGTGGAAAGGGAGAATGAACGCTGTAAATTGCCCAAGCTCACTGCATTTCTCAGCGAACGATCTTGTTTGGTGATCCTAACAGTTTTAGCCCTTGGGGAAACCTGTTCCAACTTCTGAACTACAGCTATTAGACTGGGAAGAGAGGAGAAATGCAGTCAACTATAAAAGTTTTATTATCAATTCCTAACTGGAGCTCCTAAAAATTATCTGTATTTGAAAAGTATACCTCTGGCCTCCCAGGGAAAGGGTCAAGAACATTCTCCCTGTCTCTCTCTCCAAGGTCCCTAATTATTTACATTTAGAAGTGTTTACCTCATTGGTCAGAATGCAAAACGCTGATTGGGCTACATTCTTGAGTGAGTTATAGATTAAACGACACAGTGTCTTTCCTCTTGGGGCTGAGAAAAGTATAGGTCCTTCAACGTTGAACACTCTGAGGTTGAGTCTGAGTTTTAGGGAGGGGTGCTATTACACTGAGCTTTAGACTGCAGTATTTATTCCGGATTTCTGGAGATCTGCTGTGGAGTTTGGGTCTAAACACTTAGCAATATTAAGCACTCAGACCAATTTCCTTGTCTTCTTGCTCAGAGACCTCACTGGGCCAAAGGCCTGATCAGTTGTGAGCCTAGTCTGTCCCTTCTCACTTCCTGAGTTTCTCTTGCCTTCCTGCTGGACTTCTGTATCATGAGGGAAGGTACTTGTCCTCTACTGTCATCCCAAATTCATGAGAATAGGAGGAGCCCAAAAGTCTGATCTTCAAGAAAGATTATGCTAAACGAAAGCTCAACATTGTCCCCAACACTTCTAAAACCCCTAGGAACACAGCAATGTACACTTGTTACATCATGGCCAGGACCGAGTATGTAATTTTCAGAACCCAGTGCCAAAATAAAAATGCAAGGCACTTTGTTAATAATTTTTTAAGAATTTCAAGATGGCAACAGCAAAGCATGAAGGTCTGTGGTCTTGACCTTCACCTACAAGTCTCCTCTATATGGTGTGGGCAAAAAGATGGAAGAACTTTATACTCATCAAATTTGGAACATGTCACTAACATCCCACTGCTATGGATTCTTTTCCTTGAGAAACTAGAGCAATTCCAGTGATCAGCCAGGATTGAGGCTATTTGGGGAAGGGAAAATATCAGCAAGGTATTATAAAAAGTGAGTATAGTTTCATTCTCACATCCTTCTTTATGCTCCTGTGTCTCTACCCGGGACCAAGGAGATACAAGTCCTCCACAGCTTCATGCATATCACTTTGATGTTGACCCTGAACACTTGTAAAATGAATCAATAGATGTTTTCTACTGCATTTGGTACATCATCACATTCTACACAAGCCAAAAATCACCTTTTATTCCATTCTATTCTCAAATTTGATTTATGTTGTTCATTCATGTTCTTTCTGTTGTTATTTGCATAGGCAATAACTACACATCGTATCATTAAAATAAAATGCAATGGATTTTCCGTCACCTTATAACATTCTACACACTAAGGACCATTTGTTACCAATCCAATCTTTTATTCTGACAGAGAAAATAACATTGTACTCTCTACACGAACGGACTACCTAACTCTATCCACTCTGTCCAAGCCAGTCCTGCACCCATGCATGTTCCTAGTGGATCACATACCTCTTCTTCAAAAAGTAACAGTGTGTGTGTGGGGGGGGGAGGGGGGTTTCCTCTGAGGCTGATGCTTCTTCTTTTAACCTGACCCAAAAGCCTACTCCATCCCCATATCTCCCATATTCCACATGCTTCCAATGACCCAGTGAGTTATTATTTATAACACCAATCCCTCGATCCCCATCTGTACCTCAAATTGAGACCCAGAATGGATGAGATTATTACAGAACCTCACAATCTACACACCGAATTTTAAAACTATAATTGATACTTCCTGTGTCCTAACAGCGTTCCCAAAACATGAATTATAATCCAGACCAGGCTTTCACCGGAATGTCCACCAGAGTGCTAGTCTTCCTTAAATTCTTCCATGGAGAAAAGTAGGGTAAACAAGGAGTCCTCCTGAAATATATTAAGTCTCTTCCTGAAGATATTTTAGAGCTATCCCAGATGCTCGTGTTCACCATGAACCTCCAAGAAGGGGCTCTTGTCCATCATATTTTTGAAATTGCTTTTTCCATCAGTTTCCCCCACACCCACCTCCTCTCCCACCTACACTACCAAATTACAGTCTCCAAAGTATATCTGAGAAAAGCTGCCTGGGACACTGCCCATGTCATCAGACACAGAGCAGATTGTCAATGTGTCCCCAAAAAACAGGACCTCAAAGGAGGACCTTTTTTTTTTTTTTTTACAACATCTAGTGGTCCCGGTTATGCAAAGTCTATTGCCCAGGAACTGAAAACTCATTTGGGAGAAATCCCTTGGCAAGAGTTTGGGACATTCTTTTTCAAGCAAACTGCCTTATGTCTTCAAGTGGGACATCTGAGCAATTCCTGTCCCATTACTACAATGGCAGCATCCCCATGCTTCCCAAAAACTCTCCTTTACCCCTAATGGCCACCCTTATTGACCCCACTACATTTTCAATAGCTGCGATTCCACATCTCTTCATTCTTAGCATGATGATCCAACCATAAGCAGCTGCTCATTTATGGTCGTAACCAACTCCAGAGCAGCCATTCTTGGCTTGTTCTCCTCACAACCCATGCCTTCTCTTCTGTTTTTCTCCATTCTGGGCATAACCTCGCAGAACTTTTAACATTTTGTGAATTGCTTGTTTGTTTGTTTCCAGAGCAATTCCTTCAGAGGCCCACATAGAAGAAGAAACATCCTTTGCCTTGTGCCTTTTCCACTTTTGCTTTTCCTCAGCTTTTCGCTCCTATTGACCCTAGGGAACCATCACTACTCTGTAAGTAGAAGCCATTTCTATCACTTAGTTTTCTGTTGATTCCATTTAGAAAATTTCCACCTACAGCACAGGGATTCATACTTTTATGAATTTTTGCTGCTCCAAATACACAATATTCATGATTTTCTGTGTTTTGTTATGGAAGCATTATCTGTGTTTTGAGTAGAGTACTATTTTCATTTCAAATTTTAGAATTTCATTTCTCTCCTTTTTCCCCCCAGCATTTTACATATTTGATCATCCTTTTCTAGTTCAAACTTCCTCCTTTATTGGCCTAGCATTAGCCAACGTGTCAGTGTGGCATAACAAAAAAACCATGTACTTTGAACTTTCAAACGTGACCTACCTTCAAACGTGAAAACACTCATTACTAGTTATGTGATGATGAACAAATGCTTTAAACGTCTTTAGACTTCGTTCTTCTGTCATGAGACAGAAATAAAGCCTACTTGATAATGTTGCAATCATGGAAACACATTTCTTCATTAAAAGAAATATTTATTTTCTGCTTGTTCTGTGCCAGACACATTCAATGAGATAACATATCATATCATGTTTTAGCTCAATGCTTGGTACCTACTAAGTATTCAGTAAATTGTATGTACTGTGCTTTTTCCCTGCTGTCATTCAACTGTGGACTGTTCCAACATTCAATAAAATTTGGGTGATGATTTCTCTCTAGAAAATCGTCTCTGTGCTCAAGGCTTTAACTGTCATGTTTTTACTGACTGTCCTCTACTCAGGTTTCATACCACATTTCTATTTAAATGGACTTTCGGTACTTGGAATTCAAAGTCTCTGAAATGCATACATCTCTCTAGGAGACGTACATAAACCACCTACCTGCAAACGTGGGCACTACAACCATGTTAGTTCAATTCATAGGTGTTAGTTCATTTATTTATTTATTATTTTTACCTACTACACAAAAACTGGCTTCACCCTTCAGTGTCCTTATCTCTGTCTCCAGCACCACCATCCTCAGGAGTGAAACCCTGGAGTCAATATATAAAGCCTCTCCCCACTGGCTGGAGGCAAAGTCTTATTACTTCAGTATCCATAAGTCTCCATTGAATTCACAACTTTCTGTGATTTAAACTGTCACCTTCTTTTTCTTTTTAAATGTTTAGTTTTTTATTAAAAATTTTTAAATGTTTAGTCATTTTTCAGAGACAGAGAGAAACAGAGCATGAACAGGGGAGGGGCAATGAGAGAGAGGGAGACACGGAATCTGAAGCAGGCTCCAGGCTCTGAGCTGTCAGCACAGAGCCTGACATTGGGCTCTAACCCATGAACTGTGAGATCATGACCTGAGCCAAAGGCTGATGCTTAATTGATTGAGCCACCCAGGTGCCCCAATGTTTATTTATTTTTGAGAGAGAGAGAGAGAGAGAGAGAGAAAGAGAGAGAGGGCAAGCAGGGGAGGTGCAGAGAGAGAACGGGAAAAGAGGATCGGAAGCAGGCTCTGCCCCAAGACCTGAGAGTTCAATGCAGAGCTCAAACCCATGAACCATGAGACCATGACCTGAGCCAAAGTCAGACACTCAATGATGAAGCCACCTAGGTGCCCCTAAGCTCTTACCTTCTGGTGTGACTTACTAAATTACCCCCAACTTGTCTTCCTTCTTTCCAGTTCCTTTCCCTCTCTCTCCATCACACTAATTTTAATCTTGTTAATGTCTACTTTTCACCTTATCAATCCCTTGTTCAAACTCAACATCCTTTCATTAATCAATCGAGTTCTTAAAATAATAACATTTCGAACCCCTTAGTCTGCCTGGCATTCTTGCCCCTCTGTGATTTGCTCACATGCAACCTTTGCAGTATGATAGTCCATTACTTTCCTGCTTACGGACCCTTCTTCTTCCAGGCTTGTCTGTTGCCCAGCCCGTAAGCACCCCTTCCTGATATCTTCCCTGCCGCATTGATTCAGCCTCCTCACGTACACTAACTTCCAGGGAGGTAAAGGTGAATAGGCCGCCTGAACCTACATATTTTAGTAGCAGACAGGAGACACAAAAAGAATCAGACAAATTACAATAAGTAAAGAATATTCAAAAAACTCAATGTATAACCCAAGCGCTCTGAAGCTCCATAGAATAATGGAAAAGATAAGGTCTCATAAAAATACATATATTAACAAATGTTATGTATTTTTTAATCCTACCAATTATAACAGGATAAGACAGACATATCCAAGTAAAATTATAATAGAACCTCAGTAACAGGTCAATATTAATTTACAGAAAGCCGGGAGTAGCATATTCTTTTTTTTTTTTTTAATATATTTTCATTTATTTCTAGGAGAGAGAGAGAGAGAGACAGCGTGAGCAGGGGAGGGTCAGAGAGAGAGGGAGTCACAGACTGAAACAGGCTCCAGGCTCTGAGCTGGCAGTCAGCACGGAGCCCGACGCGGGGCTCGAACCCACGAACCGCGAGATCATGACCTAAGCGAAAGTCGGATGCTTAACTGACTAAACCACCCAGGCGCCCCAGTAGTAGCATGTTCTTAAAGGCAGCGTAACTTGAAATCCTTCCATCTGTAGTGAAAAAAGTCATTTTGTGAAACCTTACATAACCAGAGACCCAGAGTTACACAGAGGCAATGTATTCCACTGTGTGACTGCAGAGGATGCAAAAATATTTTTGTTTAGCTGTTTCTTAGGCCCTCTTTACAAAAGCCAAGAGCCAAGCACTAACCAGCCCCTTTCAGAGAGCACTCATGTCACATCACTTTTCATGTATTATGTGCCATCCTTCAGAGCAAGCAGTATCAACTCCAACCCTGATGAAATTGAGATTCAGAAAGGAGAAGTAAGCTTCCCAAGATCACTGTGCTAGGAAGTGATGTAATATAGTCAAAGCAACACTGCCTGCTGCATATTGTCTTATTCATATTTTCAGCAAGACTTTCTCAGCCATGGAACGATGGACACTTTGGCTGTGGGAATTTGTCTAAGACAAGGAACAGCTTCCCTGTAGAGGCCAGTAAAACACCCCAGTTTATGACAACCAGAAACATCTCCAGACATTGCTAAATGTCTCCTTGGGGAGATGAAATCATCTCCAGTTGAGAATCACTGCTCTGGGTGAACAAACTATCCATGAGATCTTTTTTTGGACCAAAATGTGAGCCGGTGGGCACCCAGGACATGATGTGCATCAGAATGCATGCCTAATTCTTCACTGTGCTCAGACCTCATACAAAGATCGCGGGGCACGGATAAACTAGTACTGAAAGAAAAATGTGTAGCTCTTTGTCTAAAACGAGGGACTTTAAAAACAAGTGAGCAGTCAGCTCAAGGAGCTGGATAATTGATGAAGCCACATTTAAATGTTTTTTTAATGTTTATTTATTTTTGAGAGAGAGGGACAGAGTATGATTGGGGTAGGGGCAGAAAAACAGAGGAGATACAGAATCTGAACCAGGATCCAGGCTTTGAGCTGTCAGCACAGTCTGACGCGGGGCTTGAACCACGAACCATGAGATCATGATCTGAGCCGAAGTTGGATGCTTAATTGACTGAGCTGCCCCGGTGCCCCTTGATGAAACCAAATTTTTAACAGAGTTGAAAGGATACAATAAAACTAAAGATAAGTTAGTAACATATAGATCAAACAGATGAAACAGTACAGAGAAAGTTATCCAAATCAAAGATAGTTCTATAAGAACAATACACATAATATATGTATTTATGCATGTTTACATAATAAATATAAATACAAATATATATGTATATATATATATAGCTTTCAATATATAGGAAGTTATAGGATACATACATACAAAATGGGTTAAAGAGATGTAGACAGATGATAGATAGATAGGTAGATAGATAGATAAATGATAGAGATCTTTTCTCAGGATTACAAGGATGATTCCACATCTGAAAGGTAATCAATAAAATCTAACACCCATTTATAATACAGAAACAAACTATCAGAGAGCTAGTAATCTAAACAAATATCTTTAATTTAACAGTGATTTAAAAACCCACACTATATTGAGCAAAAATACTTAGTAGAGAAGTTTTAGATGCATCCTCATTTAAGCTGACAGAACAAGAGTTACCTCAAGGGCTGCTATTGTAACCATCGTACTCCGTGTATGAGTAAATGCTACAAAACTGCAGATAAAACAGAAGTGTCAAATTTGGAAAGAAAGGGATAAAGCGCTTATTATTAGCTGATGATTTGATTTCCTACATAAAAAACTCCATAGAGGGGCGCCTGGGTGGCTCATTCAGTTAAGCTTCTGACTTGATCTCAGGTCATGATCTCACAGTTTGTGGATTTGAGCCCCATGTTGGGCTCTGTGCTGACAGCTCAAAGCCTGGAGCCCGCTTCAGATTCTGTATTTGCCTCTTTATCTGTTGTTTCCCACACACCCCTCCCCCTCAAAAATAAACAAAACATTTTTTAAAAATCTCCATAGAAAAAAATACAGTATCAAAACTAATAGAAGGGTTCATGACCATTGTCGGGTGTAAGATCAACTTAAATATTCTCCTCCACCAACAAAACCCAACCAGGAAATATGATAGAAAATGCATTATTTAACAAAGAAGCTCTAACCATCAAGTGATATCATAATAACATGAGAAAAGAGACAGAAACTCATTAAAAATCATGAAAATTCCAATGAAAACACAAAGAAGAAATGAAGAGGAATTTCTGCACTGATGGAAATGCTACATGTCGTGATTGGGTTGGTGGCTTTACAGATGTATTCGTTTGTTAAACTCTTCGAGTTGTACATTTGAAACCTGCACTTTATATTGTTGGCAAATTCAACGAAAAATGAGGAAAAAAACAATGGACTCAACATTAAGCCCATGAGTTTATGAAAGATTAAAAAGGTAGATAATATTCAGATCTGGCAAAGGTATGAACAAAAATTCTCATGTACTCTGAGCAGTAATGTGAACTAACATAGCTATTCTGAATATAATTCTGCAAGAATCAAGCGATTTTAAGTGTGGATATGTACTAACCCAGATATCTCTCACCTGGATTTATATTCTAAAGAAATACTTTCAGAAATCTATAAGGATGCATCTAGACAGATGCCTATTATAATAGTGTTATTTTTAGAACAGAGCACGGAAAGATATCTAGGTACCACTAAAGAATGGAAACATAAAATGTGATAGATCTACATTATAGAAAACTAGTAGTTACAAATAAAGACTAGACATACCAACAGTAAGATGAGTAGATCTTATAGATCTTATAAGATCTACTCATCTTATAAGTAGTCAGATTTTTGTAGAAGGAAGGAAGGAAGGAAGGAAGGAAGGAAAGAAAGAAAGAAAGAAAGAAAGAAAGAAAGAAAGAAAGAAAGAAAGAAAGAAGCAGTTGTGATTTATAGCAAAATACCAATACAGACTTCTGAAACAAATAGAACTGTACCCATGATACTCAAGATATACATGCATATTTATAGATATGTGTAAAACATATTAGAGTCAATGCTTATAGTGGAAGTGATACTCATGAATGAAGAGGAAATAAAGTAAAATAAAATAATATAAATAAAACAACAACAAAAGGAACCTTAACTAGACAAATAATAATTATGTCTTATGAATTAAGGAGAAAGAGAACCAGTCACTTTGTACCTAAGTTCCAAAGCAGAAATATAATAGAAGGGAATGTGGCCAATGCAGTATGTGTATCTGATTTGTCCTAGATTTCAAGCCCAGGATCTTTTCCATTTAAATAGGCCAATATATGGGGTGCGTGGGTGGCTCAGTTGGTTAAGCATCTGACTCTTGATCTCAGCTCAGGTCTTGAACTCAGTGTCATGGGTTCAAGCCGTGTGTTGGGCTCCTTGCTGGGTGTGAAGCCTACTTTAAAAAAATAGGCCAATATGCTAAAATATTTTACGCTGTATCATGATTTCTTATGCTGTAACTAGTTTGGCTTAGAGGATCAGTGTCCCACTACAACATCTGTGTTTAGCCTTCTTTATAAGACAGTACAGTAGAATCAGACACTACCATAGGAAAAACTCCTTGGGCTAGGGTAGAGAGCCCTGCCCTGCATATCACTGACTATTTTTTACAGGTTTTAGCAAGTCATTCACCGTCATAAGGTGATGGCTTTGAAGAGATGTTCTTCCAAACTTTCTTTTCTAATTTTTTTTTATATCTAGAGACAGAACCCTGAAAAATCCACTGAAACTACAAATACTGATGGACACATGAACCCTGAGTTTTACCAGCCATGAAGGAGCTGTTTGGGACATGAAAATATATGTGATTTCATTCTAGCCAGTGAAGTCCAACACAAGTGTTGAATCACTAAATTGCATGCCTGAAACTAACATTACTCTGTATGTTAACTAACTGAAACTTAAATTAAAAACTTTAAAAAACTTTTTTTAAAGAAAATAAGAGAAGAAAATTGTATTTATTTATTTTGTTAAATAATTTCACAATCACAGAAATTGCTGTCAATATCTTTAGCCAAACATACATTGATTTACTTACTCATTGAATAATGAGAGTCTATTGGGAGCCAGGCACTGTTAGAGGTACTGAAGAATCCAACATTGCATAAACTCTGTCCCTGAGGATTTTATCATCTCAAGGAAGAGGAGGACTAATGCGTTACTACATAACAAATGTAGTTAATTACACCGTGATGAATGCTATGGACAGAATGCTATAAGAATATAAAACAGCAGGCTCTTACCTAACTTGAGTAACATCAGGGAAAATGTCCTCTATGGATGAGGCATTTAAGTTGAGTCTAGAAGGGTGATATAAGTTGGCTGACTGAAAGGATTGCATACAAAAGGGGAAAATGCTCCAGAGAGACACCAGACAGGGGAGAAGGTCATGTAGTGAAGGGTGTTAGAAAACATTGCAAAGGAAATGGGAGACAATTAAAGGGCTTTAGGGAGTTGACATGATCACTTTCACATTATACAAACATTTCTCTGGCTTCTGTGTGGAAAGTAAATGCTATCCAGAGAGTGTTTTGTAGAAGAAAATAGTAACTGTGAAGAGACAGTCACAGAAGTCCAGGAGAGATAATAGGGCATAGATGAGGGTGATGGAAATGAAGAAGGTAAGAAGTTTGTGGGTGTTAAAATACCTGTAGGGATTAGCAACCTGGAAATTCTCTGACTTGGGTACTAGCTGGCCATAAAAGAGAAAAGGAGAGAGAAATTAGGAATGATCTTCCACTTTCTTACTTGGAATTGGGTGGATTCATTCAATGAGATGGATAAGACTGGAAGAAGGACAAGTTTAATGTGAGTAATAATCTGGCTTCAAGAAGGAGAAACATCAAATCCAGCATAAGTGCAGATTATAGAAACAAAGGGTTCATAAGGTCGCTCCCAACCAACCCTCGAGAAAGCCTGAGGAAAAGCAGTCTCCATTTTCCTCCCATTGAATACGGTACTTCACACTGATATCCTGTGATCTCATCTGTATTTTCTCTGATATACGCTGACCTGGTTTCTCTTTGTCTTCTTTCCCTAGACTACCCTTGTCTCCTGCTTATTATCTCAGGGTAGTCAAGACTGCCTCCCCCCCAATGTGTTACCCTCATATTCCTGTCCACTTAAGTCAATATTTTTCTTCCCATCCAACACAATTTAATGTTCACTTCGCTAAGGCCCCTTTCACAAGTTTTACTCATACCCAAGAAGAAATACGTAACTACTTTCCCAGAGGTTTAAATTTCCAGAGATCTGGGGGAAAAAGAAGTCGGCAGCAAGTGTAATACAAGTATTGCTTGACTGTTGAAGTAGAAAAGTCACACAGTTCCTAAACTACAGTATTTTGAATATGGCAGTCTCATCATGGAAATGAGACAAGATCATTTATATACGATGTTACTACTTTGGGAAAATCACAATTACTACTGACATCCATCTGATAAACGACTTCTCTTGGGCCAATATTAACTCCGTTGGAACAGATCTTCAGCAGCAGTAATGTCCTTCCTATAATGAGGTCTCAGCCTCCACACTCCACCAAGTCTTCTGGCTTCCTGTTATGCACGAACCATTGAGCCAGTGCCAGCGCTGCCTTCCACTGATTCAAGCAATGTTACTTTTTCAAACTTAAAAAATATACAATCTGTTTTAAAGTAGTTACATTTCTTCCCATAACAGGAGGATTTCTTTTATGGAAAAAAAAAATGGTTCTTGTTGCAATAAAGTTTTCTGCTAAACAAAAAATTCCTATGAGAGATGCAAATTCAATGATATTGAAGGTTGCATTTCCTCATTCTCCTGTGTAGACAAGAATCCTAATCGTGATGAGTCCTATTTATCTCACCTGTGTGAATTCATACTTCTTCCTCGTATGTAGTACCATTAACACTGATAGCATAATGTAGATAAATGATTGTTTTATGTCTTCCTATGAATCGTGGAGATTTAGAGATTTCTCAGGGAATATATAGGCAAAGACTGAGTAGTGATTATAATCCCCGGAGAAGAAAATAGATGTATTAGTTAATAAACAAGCTCTCATTTATACTTCAGATATTAAATAACTTATATTAGCTTCATGGCCCTGATTTGATTAGAGGAATTATCACACAAGAAATAACGACAAAGTGTCAGGACACATGTTAAAGCTGAAGAAGACATGAACCACCTACAAAAAAAACAGTTGCCTTTGCTAAAATACAAACCTTATTTTTAGGACAGATCACTCATGATGCAGGCCTAAAACCCACAATACCTATGACTCTGAGCAGAGGGGCAACAGGAAAAACCAATGGCTAATGAGGCAGATGAAGAACCGACACTTAAACCATTTTGCCTCATCTAGAACCTAATCTAGGAACTCTCCTTCATTAGCAAGAAATCTAGTATGTCCCCGACAAGAGACACGGATTTTTTTTTTGTCTCTTAGCACAAAAGATGCTGAAATTTCTCTTAACTTGAAAACAAAACTAACCAACAACAAAAATCACTCATTTGATTCCTCAACCGACTACTTCAGATAACCCCTTCTTTCTTTTCACCAGTAAACTGAAGAGACGCTTCCTCCTCACTGTCTCACCCTTGAACTTCTCAACCTCCAGGGAACTTCTTTCATAACCACTGAAACTATTGTTACCAGGGATTCTTATGAGTATCGTGACCACAAAGCTGATCATCCAAACTGGTGAAAAGGGACGTTATTAATAATTAAGCTTCAGCTTGGACTGCCGTGAACCAACAGGGCATATCGTCATGACAACCAGACCCGTAGTAGTAAAATCTAACGGAGTAATTACTCCTTGACGTTTTTGCAATTACTGATTTCGTCAGCTGTTACTCCCTGGTGTTCAGCTCTAGCCTTACCTTACGAGACATCCCTTTTTCCTGGCATTCCTCCCAACCATTGGGTTGCTTTCTTTCAGTGCCCTTTGCAGGCTCTTGTTCCTTTTATTATTTCAGTGTTCAAGTCCCCACGACACTGGTCCTGGACGACTTCTCTTTTCACAGCACACAAACTTTTGGTTATTATCATTCTCTCTCCTAGCTTCTATTTTAATTTACGCCAATAATCCCCATACGCATATTTTTAGCTTTATCTTTTCCTCAGAGCTCCAGAACCATACCCAAATCCCCACGCGGCATACAGCTTTTGAGAAATCATGGCCATATCAAAATACAGTTGATTACATCTGAAATCATCTTCCACCCAGACAACTCAACCTACCATGCATGTTCTGGATTTAGGTGAAACGACCCATATTCTCGAGTCATAAATTTGAGTGTCAGCTATATCAATCAGGGGAACTCTAGCTGCTATGTAAAAACAAGACAAAACAGAACCACCACAAAAAATTACCAATGTAAAACTTCAAAGTCTTAACACACATGCACACACTTCTGCCATTTTTCAGTCTCAGTCGAGTCACTGCAGATCATTGGGGTCTCTGCTCCATGCCATAATTTGGAGGTGCCAGCTGTTTTCATCTACTGGATCTACCATCTTCTAAATGTGGCTCCCATATCATCCTGAAGTGATCCAGCCCACTACTCGGGAGATGAAAGAGAATATAGAGAAAGCATACCCTCTTTAACTCCTCTGCCCACAAGTCGCTTCTGTGCACATTCCATTGGCAAGAATTTGTCATGTGGTCCCACCCAGCTGCGAGGTCATTAAGAAAGATCTAGTAAGTCTGTGCAAAGGTGGAAGGACTGGCTTGGTCACTCTAGCTAGTGTCCACCTCATATGTAATCGTTTACCTAGTCCTGTGTGTACTTCTTTCATAATGCCTTGGATGTGCTGCTATTTTCTGTTCTGTATTGTCTGTTCTTTATTTAAGAGTCTCAAAATTCTCACCAAGATACTACAGTTGCCCATGCTTGGCTTTCCCTGGCACAATTCTGATCTTTCAAAGTTTAATGGATCAAATCATTATCTTGGTCGGAACTCTGAGACCTCAAAATAAAACTCAAACGCCTCAGCCTGGAACAAAACTTTCTTCATATTATAGGTGCTGCCCAGAGATCTTATCACATTTATCTAAATATGTTTCATGAAAACACTGAAGATAGCCTAAAATTCCTGTAAGACTTTGACTCTGTGTCTTTGAACATTTTAATCTCTCCCATCTTTTTTTTTTTTAAGTAGGCTCCACACTCAACGTGGGGCTTAAACTCATGACCTCGAGAGCAAGAATTATATGCTCTCCTGACTGAGCCAGCCAGGCTTCCCATCTCCCTATTATTTTAAATGGTTAGCCACACTCATTTATCCATTCTGTAATCCAGGTGTCTTTTTCTCAAGGAAGCCATCCCTGACTTCTCCCTACTAACTGCCCAACTGTTGCATGCTTCTCTGTAAATTATACTCCCTTGCTAAATTGTGTTTATAATTGCCTATTTATCTGTTCCTTATCTAGAATATTGAGTGTATAAGCATATGACATAAAAGTTTGATGAATGAATTAATCATTAAGAAAGAACAGTTGACCCTTTGATAATTTCACAGACTGTGACTCAACTCTTCTCTGTCCCCACTGAAATCCAATAAGCAGAAAACAAACAAATTGTCGAGTAGAGGATCTAGATTATCTATAAGAAGAGAACACAAAGAACCAAAGAATTTGTCAGTATTGAATGAAATTACTGAGTGGTTATATAATCTTTATAGTGTTAGCAAGGTAATTTTTGACTCCTGTGTTTTTTTTTCTAATTCTTTCATAAACAAATCCTCTCTTTAAATATTTTCCCTGCATATATCTTTCTTTGCTTATACAAGTTCTCATCAACTATTTTTTGGCTTTATCCTATTTACTGGTCTCTCTGTCTCCCTTTTGTCCTCAGTGAGGACAGTATGCATGTTGTTGCCAGTTAAAACTCCAAAGCTTCACTTGATTATTGTTACTATCACCTCACCCCAATCGGAAATTATTATTGTTTACCTGAAGGACATAATTATGTAAAGGACAAAACTCCTTTCCCTAGACTAGGCACTTAAAGGTCACCAAAATTTTATCTTGTCCATCTCCTCTATCCATATCTACTAATATTACCCAGGATGGAGGTGACTCTTGAGTAGGTGAAGACCATTCTCACTTTCTAAACCAATATTCAATTTTTACTTTTCCCTCTACTCAATTCCATTACATGAAAAACCCATAAATTTTACGACACATTACCTTTTGGTTTACTTAATTAAATCTATTGCATTTCAAAAGGGGAGTTCTCCAGAGTAGAAACTGCTTATTATTTTCTTATTTCCCAAGTATTGAGCACATACACTGTGCATACAGGTCACAAAACCCACGAAAACAAACAAACAAAAATATGAACAGAATACTCTATTTTTTCAAAGTCTAGTACTGATTATTTTACTGAGTTGTGGAGACATGGATGGCACTAAACATGTGTTAGTTTCATTAAGCTCAACAAGAACAATTTACCTAAGAGCTGCTAAATTAAAAACAAAAGTCCAGCTATTTGTTGTCTTTTTTATTTTAGCCACTCTGCAGGGGTAAGGTGACACCTCACTGTGGTTTTGATTTGCATTCCCCTGATGATAAGTGATGATAAACATCTTTTCATGTGTCTCTTGGCCAAGTGTATGTCTTCTTTGGAAAAACATCTAGTTGGGATTTCCGCTCATTTTTAATCAGATTACTGATGGTTTTGGGTTTTTGGGTTTTGGGTGTTAAGTTGCATGAGTTCTTTGTCTATTTCCGATATTAAGCCCTTCTTGGATATGTCATCTGTAAATATCTTCTCCCATTCAGTAGATTGCCTTGTCATTTTGTTGGTGGTTCCCTTCGCTGTCCAAAAGCTTTTTATTTTGGTGTAACTCCAATAGTTTAATTTTTGTTTTCTTTCCTTTGCCTCAGAACATGTATCTAGAAAAATGTTCTTATGGCCAATGTCAAAGAAATTAATGCCTATGTTTTCCTCTAAGACTTTTATGGTTTCAGGTCTGACATTTAGGTCTTTAATCCATTTTCAACTTATTTTTGTGTCTGGTGTAAGAAAGCAGTTCAATTTCACTCTTGCATGTTGCTGTTCAATTTTCCCAGCACCATTTTTTGAAGACACTGTCTTTTCCTCATTGTATATTCCTGCCTCCTTTACCATGGATTAATTGATGATAAAAGCATCGGTATATTTCTGGGATCTCTACCCTTTCCAGTGATCTATGTGTCTATTTTTGTGCCAGCACCATACTATTTTGATTACTATAACTTTGTATTATATCTTGAAATCTGTAATTATGACACCTCCACATTTGTTTTTCTTTCTCAAGATTGCATTGGCTATTTGGGATCTTCTGGATTCCATACAAATTTTAGTATTGTTTGTTCTAGTTCTGTGAGAAATGTCGGTATTTTGATAGGGATTGCATTAAATATGTAGATTCCTTCTAACAATATTTATTCCTCCAATCCATGAGCATGGAATGTATCTCCATTTGTTTATGTCATTTTCAGTTTCTTTCATCAGTGCTTTGCAGTTTTTGGAGTACAGGTGTTTCACCTTTTGGTTAAATTTATTCCTAGGTATTTTATTCCTTATGGTGCAGTTGTAAATTACACTGTTTTCTTAATTTCTCTTTCTGCTACTTCATTATTATTATAAAGAAATGCAACAATTGTTGGCAAGAATGTGGAGGAAAAGGAAACCTGGTGTTGAAAGGAACCTAATGCAAATTGGTTCAGGGACTGTGGAAAGCACTATGGAGGTTCCTCAAAATATTAAAAGTAGACTTACTGTATGATCCAGTAATTCTACCACTGGGTATTTGCCCAAAGAAAAGGAAAACACTAATTCAAAAAGATATGTGTATTACACATATGTGTAATGTGTATTACAGCATTCTTTACAATAGCTAAGATATGGAAGCAATGTCATTGTTCATCCAAATATGAATAGATAAAAAAGGCGTGGTGTACATATACAATGGAATATTACTCAGCCAAATAAAAACATGAGATCTTGCCATTTTCAGCAGCGTGGATGAATCTGGAGGATATCATTCTAAGTGAAATAATTCTGGAAAGACAAATACCATAAGATTTCACTCATATATGAAATTTAAGAAGCAAAACAAAGAAAAAAGAGTCAAACAAAAACCAGACTCTTAAATATAGAGAACATGGTAGAGCAAACTGTGGTTGCCAAAGAGAGGGGGGTGAGCAATGGGTGAAATAGGTGAAAGGGATTAACAGTACACTTACCATGATGAGCCTTGACCCATGCATGGAATTGCTGTATCATTATATCACACCTAAAACTCATGTAACACTGTATTAATTATATGTCCATTTAAAAAAAAAAAAGCTAGCTGAATTACAATGCACAAGTTATACTTAGCTCTCTGTGGAACATCAGGAGTGTAGTAGATAGGATAAGACACCTTCTGGTTTCTGCTAACCCCCAAGTTCTATAGTTCTACTTACTTCAAACTGAAAGAAGTCTTGGTTTATTGATTAGCATGATATTCTCATGTCAATTTAAATTTCCTATATTTAAAATTATTCCTGGGTTGCGAGGGTCATTCAATATTTGCAAATCAATCAATATGATACATCACATCAATAATGCTGAAGAAGCATTTGACAAAGTACAACATATATTCATGATAAAAACCCTCAACAAAGTAAGGTTAGAGGGAACATACCTCAGCATAATAAAGGCCATGTATGAAAAACCCACAACTAACATCATCCTTAATGGGAAAAAATGAAGAGTTTTTCCTCTAAGTCAGGAACAAGACGGGAATGTCCACTCTCACCACTTTCATTCGACACAGCCCTGGAAGTCCTAACCATAGCAATCAGAGAACAAAAAGTGATAAAAGGCATCCAAATCAGTAAGGATTTGCAGATGACATGATACTATTTGTAGAAAACCCAGACTCCACCCCAAAACTGTTAAGACCGACCGATGAATCCAGTAAAGACACAGGATACAAAATAAAATGTGCTGAAATCTGTTGCATTTCTATACACTGATAATGAAGCAGCAGAAAGAGAAACTAAGAAAACAATCCCATTTACAACTGCACCAAAAGCAAGGTACCTAGGAATAAACCTAACCAAAGAGATGAAAGACCTGTACTCTGAAAATCACAGAGCACTGATTTAAGAAACTGAAGAAGACACAAAGAAATGGAAAGACATCCTGTGCCAATGGATTGTAATCACAAATATTATTTTTAAATGTCTATACTACCAAAAGCAGTCCACAGATTTAAAGGAATCCCTATCAAAATACCAACAGCGTTTTCCACAGAACTCATACAAACAATTCTAAAATTTGTATGGAACCACAAAAGACTCTGAATAGCTGAAGCGATCTTGAAAAAGAAAAGCAAAGCTTGTGGCCTCATAATTCTGGATGTCAAGTTATATTACAAAGCTGCAGTAATCAAAACAGTATGGTACTGGCACAAAAATAGATACACAGATCAATGGAACAGAATAGAAAACCCAGAAATGAACCCACAACTACATGGTCAATTAATCTTTGACAAAGCAGAAAAGAATATCCAGTGGGAAAAAGACAGACCCTTCCTCAAATTATGTTGGGAAAACTGGGCAGCAACATGCAAAAGAAAGAAACTGGACCACTTTTTTACACCATACACAAAAATAAACTCAAAATGGATTAAAGACCTAAATCGGACCTGAAACCATAAAAATCCTAGAAGGGAACACAGACAGTCACTTCTTTGACACTGACCATAGCAACTTTTTTTCTAAATATGTCTCCTGAGGGGAGGGAAACAGAAGCAGAAATAAACTGAGAGTATATAAGAATAAAAAAATGTCTGCACAGTGAAGGAGACAATCAACAAAACTTAAAAGGCAACTGGTGGAATAGGAGAAGACATTTTCAAGTGGCATATCTGATAAGGGGTTAGTATCCAAAATATATAAAGAACTTATAAAACCGAACATGCAAAAAACCAAATAATCCAATTAAAAAATGGGCAGAAAACATACAGATGGCATATGAAAAGATGTTCATCATCTCATCACTCGTCATCAGGGCAATGCAAATTATCACTACAATGAGATGTTATCTTTTACCTGTCAGAATGGCTACAATCAACAACCCAAGAAATAACAGGTGTTGATGAGGATGGTGGAGAAAAAAGACCCCTTGTGTACTGTTGGTGGGAGTGAAAACTGGTGCAGCCATTGTGGAAAACAGAATAGAGTTTCCTCAAAAAGTCTGAAATAGAACTACCCTATGATCCAGCAATTTTACTGGATAAAGAAGTGGTATATATATATAATGGAATAGTAATCAGTCATAAAAAAAAGAGGGAAATCTTGCCATTTGCAATGACATTAATGGAGCTAGAGTATAATGCTAAGTGAAATAAGTCAGCCAGAGAAAGACAAATACCATATGATTTCACTCGTTGGAATGTAATAAAAACAAATGAGCAAAAGGAAAAAAAGAGAGAGAGAGAAAGAGAGAGAGACAAACCAAGAAACAGACTCTTAATTATAGACAACAAACTGACAGTTACCAGAGGGGAAGGGGATGGGGGGGCGGGTCTTAAATAGGTGATGGCCATCAACAATGTACTTGTCATGATGAGCCCTGGGTGATGTATGGAATTGCTGGGTATTGTACACCAGAAACTAATATAACACTGTATGTTAATTAACTGGAATGAAAATAAAAACTTAAAAACTGCCCCCAAAAAGAAAAATAAATTTCTCATATTTATTCCCAAACTATTAAGCATCTGTAATGTGCCAAATATACATGACACAAAAATTATTCCTTGAGAAATTAGTGTGTGTGGTCATGAACAAGGGCTGGAAATACATTCAGAAACCCGAAACTTGTATTGTCTGCTACCTTATTCCAGCTATCATTCTAGGGATTTTCGCTCAGCAAAGTATTACCCATCTACCAAGACTCAATTCAGGCATAAAATCTCAGTGGTATTGCCTTCTTTACACAAACAAGGATACTTTTGCCTTTTGAATATACTACTTTGATGGAGTTGATCAGTCCACTGTACCTACGTACACTGCCTCTTCCCTCATGAGAATGTAGACTTCATGAGAAAATGGCTGCCCTCAGAAATATCAGAAGTTCCTGGTATATTACAGCCTCTCATAATGTTTGTTTAATCAACAAATGCATCCTTCCTGTGGGATACTGTGGTGTTCTGTGTACACTCCCCCTTTAGGGTGACAAACCCATCCCGCATCTTCTGTGACTATCAGCTGCTCATAACAGCTGTATCCTTTGCCACAGTCCCATACAACTCTGAGTGTCCACCCAGAGCTTCCTGCGACATCAACCAAGGCTTCGATTTAGTTTCTCCTTCTGCCATTAAGGCCTTCCGTAATTCCTGGCAGACATGGGCACAAAAGCAGTCCACTAACAAAGCATGTGCACACGAAATTTCATCTTACAGTCTTTTCTGAGAAACCCAACCTAAGACAGCTGCCTTAAGATGTTCACAATATAATTGAGGAAGCATACTTAAACAATTAAAAATAACAATAAAAGAAAAAAAATGTACAGAAGAAGGAGTCCAAGGGAAAAAAAACTGGTTATGGAATTATAGAGAAATAAGAAAACAAAGAGAAAGGACATTTCTATGGCACGAAGATCAAATTGGCAATGGACATCAAGAGAAGTAGGAAGTGAGCACACTGCTCAATAAGGAATGATGGAAGAGTTCAGAACTTTGGTTGAGCCAGCATTTGCATGGCTGGCTGGACTATCCACTTCATTAGATTACTTCATTCCAATGGCTTTCATTCTGAACTGTTTTAGTATCCATTTAATGGAGAGCACAGCATACAAATGGCAGGAGGCTAGAGATGATTAAAAATGATATGTGAGGGGTGCCGGGGTGGCTCAGTTGGTTAAGCATCTTGACTCTTGAGTTCAGTTCAGGTCATGATCCCAGGGTCATGAGATAGAGCCCCACATTGGGCTCCATGCTCAGCATGGAGCTTGCTTGGGACCCTCTCTCTCTCTCCCTCTCTCTCTGCCCATCCCCTGCTCACTGCTGGTGCGTGTGCTCTCTCTCAAATGAAGATTTTTTTAATTAAGAAAATATGAAAAAAATGTCTGCCACAGGATTGGTACTCTAACAATATTCACTGTTGCAATTCTTTAGAAAGTCAGAATAAAAGAAAAGGTGGTGAGAGGTCCATGGTAAATCCAAGTTGGCCGAATTAGAGGCCATGTGCTATAAATAAAATACAGAAAATATATGAATAAATCTGCCTCAATGTCTATTTTTTCCTTTCCTGGCCATATTCTGGTTCTGTATCAAAGTAAAACTTTCTTTTTATGTATTAATAGCTTCAAGACGTAGAAGGGGAGAGAGAGATATTTACTTCACAAATTTGGCTTCAGTGTGCCAAGAAATATTTCAAGAAGGAATTGATTCTTTAGTCTGGAGAAACCAGAGAAAATCTTTTCTAATGATATTCTGGGGTAACTTAACAGATGAATGAAATGCTAAGAGAGGATATGGGATTTTTCTTAGACTGAAAAGACTGAGGCACAGAACTTAGAGACACTTCATTGTTGAAAAGGTCACAGAAGACATTCAATTCCCTTTACTTCTAATTTGAATTCCTTAAAGTGTACGGGTAATATTAAGAGGATCAAGAGGGTAAGCCCAGACGTACAAGCTTGGGAACAATTCTTCCCCTCAAATTCTATGTGCTCTCTCATTAATGGTAATGAAACAAGTGTAGTGAAAAATGGTGCAAACTGCTTAGTTGAGTCTTCAGTTACCACTCAAGGAGATAAAGCAATTCTGTTGTGCAATATGACCATGAAGCCAATTACCTTCCTGTGGGAAAAAATGAAATTCTAAACACTCTTCCAACCCCACATGTGTCTAATTTTATTATACCCATGACTCTAGTTCAGAATGACTTCTTAGTCATGGCTACATCAATATTGTTTTGGGAGAGCCTGGATGGCTCAGTTGGTTAAGCATCTGACTCTTGATTTTGGCTTAGGTCATGATCTCTCGGTTCATGGGATCAAGCCCCACTTCAGGCTCTGTGCTGACAGTGTGGAGCCTTCTTAGGAGTCTTTCTCTCCCTTTGTCTCTGCTCCTCCCTGACTTGTTCTCTCTGTCTGTCTGTCTCTCTCTCTCACAAAATAAATAAACATTTAAAAAGCATATTGTTTTAATCATGATTAAATCCCTTATTGCTTTACTTCTATTTCTTTATCTTAGCTGATATCTATGCTAACTCTAGCCAGTTATCTTTAACAAGTTCTGTATCCTTCTGCTTTGACCCTTAGGGGAGCTTTCAGTATCCAGCTCTTACAGCTGATGATCAACATTAAAGTAGAACAGCAACCAGACGCCATTTAAGACTCAATGAAAACCAAAACTTGGAAATTCTTCTCCATGTCTTAAATCAAGCCAATCAAAACTGAAAAAATATATATAATTGAAGATGTGTTCAAATGCCAGTGGGTATATACCTTCAATCGATTTTGTTCAGCCTCAGAGCACAGTTCTAGACATGAATTAGGAGCCTGTTGACCATGATAATAACATACCCAATGTGTTCCTCATTTGGTCATCTGTGTGTATGTCTCAAATTTGTCTGTTATTGATTTCTAATTTATCTCATTGTGATCATGGGAACATTTATTTTTTTAAATTTTTTAATAGTTTATTGTCAAGTTGGTTTCCATATAACACCCAGTGCTCATCCCCACAAGTGCCCTCCTCCATGCCCATCTCCCCCCTTCCCCTCCCCCCCACCCCCCATCAGTCCTCAGTTTGTTCTCAGCATTCAAGAGTCTCTCATGGTTTGCAAACTTCTTTATTACTTTATTTAAAATTGCTTTAAGTTTCTTGAGACTTGTTTTCTTTTTTTAAAAAATGTTTAATATATTTTTGAGAGAGAGGGGCAGTGTGAGGAGGGGAGGGAGACTGCCTCTAGAGAGGGAGACACAGAATCTGAAGCAGCTCCAGACTCCAAGCTGTCAGCACAGAGCCTGATGTGGGACTCAAACTCACTGACTTGAGCTGAAGTCAGAGGCCCAGACGACTGAGCCACCCAGGCACCTCGATTCTTCTTTTCCTATTAAGGGCGAGTACACAGGCTATCCCTGCATGAAGTTTTCTGTGTTCTCGAAAGAATGAACCACTGATCTCTCCTTTCATACAGAAGAATGTATGTTTTGCTGTTGTATAGTGTTCTCTCTGCCGGGTCTGGTGGGTTATTGTGTGGCTCCTGTCTTTCATTTCCCAGTTGATCTTCTGCCTAGTTTTTTCTATCTATTGTTGAAAGGGAGTATTGAAATCTCCAACTACCATTGTTGAATTGGATTTTTCACCCTTTATTTGTGTCAGGTTTGTGTCTGTTTTTAGATGCATGTATGTTTAGAATTGTTACATCTTTCTTATTTGCCTGACCATTTTATCATAATAAATATCCCTCTTTTTCTAATAAAAGCCTTTTATCTTTAAGGTTTTTTGTTTGTTTATCTAATATTAGAATAGTGACTCCAGTTTTCTTTAGGTTGCTGTTCTCTCCTTTTACTTTCAACCTGTTTGGTTTTTTAAATATAAAGTGTGACCATATAGGCAGCATATATTTGCATCATGTTTTTGGTGCCATTCTGCCAATCTCTACATTTTAATGGAATGTTTGATCTATTTACATTTAATGTAATTGCATATAAAGTAGTATTTACTTCTACCAAGTCACCATTTGTTTTCTATATACATCTTATGCCTTTGTTCCCCTGTTTCCATATTATTGCCTTCTTTTGTGTTAACTAGATATTTTCTAGGGTTCCATTTTTATGTTCTTGCCTTTATTTTACTATAGTTTTGTGGTACTTTCTTAGTGGTTTCCCTGACAATGACAACTAGCACCATAACTTAAAACAATCTAATTCAGATTAATGCCATCTTAATTTTAGTAGTAGGCAGAAATGTTGCTCCAAAATTTCAATAAGCTTTTACAGTTTCTGTGTAAAGTCTTACACATATTTTTCTTATAGAAATATATCTACACATATGATATACGTATTTTTAAAGATGTGTCAATAATTTTGTTAAAATTCATCCACAACTTGGAGCCAGTGACATCCACTAGACACAGGATTCATTTTAGAGACAGTAGAGCTGAGGTCATATTGATGAAGCTATTCCCCCAATTCTTAGATAAGCTTAGCATCAGTGCCAGGATGGCTTATCCTTGGACCACTGCTCTTTCAGCCACATGAGATAATGACCCCTTCTATGGAGTATTTTAGCTCAGAAGTTCATTTGTTCAGAGATGTATCATTGATGATCTGGAAACTCTTCTGATTCAAATATTCAAGAGATTCAACTGAGAGCCTCCATCTCTCCATCAATACTCTCTTCCTTTGAACATTATCATATCCCCCTGAGTAGTGAGGATCCTGTCTGCAAGGAAATGGTTTTCAAATCTTTCTTTTCTTAACCAGTANACCCCTGAGTGTGTATTTATATTTATTACTATTCCACTGACCTAACTGCAAAACTTAAAGATAGATTTGGAATGGCAAAAAATACTCATGAAATTAAAAAAAAAGAAAAGCTTCCCCATGCTGACACCAGACACATTATTAGAATAAATAAAAGGAATCACTTGAAGGCAGAAAGCACATCTTCTCCCACAGAGGGCTCTTCATCTAAGGACGGACTATTCATTTCATCCCTAGGGATGAAAATCACTTGGATTCTGGACACTTGATAATAGAATGATCTCCAAAAATATCAGCTCTTGTGCTGTCACGTGGCTCAACCAATTCATCTGGGTGCAAACTTTTTGTTCTCTGTAGAAGATGTGAACCTGATTGTCAACGACATCATCTGCGGGGGCTGCTCCTGTTACCTCGGCTTCCAACCCAACCTTACACAGAATATCACTGATAAAAATATCTTAGTTCCCTCATTTCATTTCTAGAATTTTGAAAGAGAGTTCATGTTTGTATCATTCAGCTTAAGTCATACTAAAAATAAGGATTTGAGATATTAAAAGATTATTTTTCCTCCACATTAAAAATGTCATATCCTGGGGTGTCTGGGTGGCCCAGTCGGTTAAGCGTCCGACTTTGACTCAGGTCATGATCTCACAGTTCATGAGTTCGAGCCTCGCGTCGGGCTCCGTGCTGACAGCTAGCTCAGAGCCTGGAGCCTGTCTTCGGATTCTGTGTCTCCCTCTCTCTCTGACTCTCCCCTGATCATGCTCTCTCTCTCTCAAAAATAAACAAAACATTAAAAAATTTTACAAATATCATGTCCTCCATGTCAACTTCACTCAGGGAATCAGAAGGAGTCCTGTTTTCAAACACTACTTGCTTCAAGACTGAGGGAAGATCTCACACTAAAGTACACACTGGCTATTAAAATTTTATCTTAGAGTACAAACAGTGCTTATGCTCACAGTTCATCACTGGGCAAAGCAAGTCATCTGACCAAACCTGATGACAATGAGGCAAAGGTATATGTAATTCTCCTGCAATGAATACCTCTACATGCAGGGCACTCCATGAAGAAACCTGTAGAGAAAAGTAAGGAATACCATGAAAATTTATACAACCTTACATAACATTCATTAAGTTATATCTTCTCTAGGAAATCAAAGCTCAAAAGTAGTGCTGCCCAATAGAATTTCCGTGAAGATAGAAACAATCTGTATCTGCAATATTCAATGTGGTAGCTATGGGCCACATTAATTGTGGCTAGAGAACTGAGAAACTAAATTTTTAATTTTATATAATTTTTATAAATTGTAACTTATTATTTTTTAAATATTTATTTATATTAGAGAGAGAGTGTGAGCAGGTAGGGGAGAGAGAGACAGAGACAGAATCTGAAGCAGGCTTCAGGCTCTGAGCTGTCAGCACAAAGCCTGATGTGGGGATCGAATCCATGAACCATGAGATCATGACCTGAACAAAGTCAGACACTCAACCGACGGAACACCCCTAATTTTTATACATTTAAATTTGAATAGCCACATGTGGTTTGCAGTTACTGTATTGGGCAGCCCTCCTCTAAAGCTAAGAATTAGAGAAAAGGAACTGTGTGACCATCAAGTCCTAAATAAAATGAGCATGTTAATGATTCTTGGGGGCAGATAGAATGGCAAGAAGTGATAGCAAATCACCCAAGAAAGCCTCTACATGGGTGATAAGAGTTTAGTGGCAAAGCAGAGCATGATTTGAGAAGCTTCCCTACACAGAGGCTGGTTGCTCATAGAATGTGAAAAGAATGTCAAGGTGGCAGGGCACAATGTTAATGTCACCCTGAACAACAAACAGTTTTTATAGAACGAGAAATGACTCTGTGTCTCTAGAATGAAGACCAAGAACACTTCTTTCCCAAAATAAAAATTTGGAGAGGGATGTGTTTTGGAATTTCTGGGACTACCCAGAGTCATGAAATAGACTTCTCAGAGTTCAAGAGACAAAACGACTCGATGGCTTTAGCCATCACAAGGGTGCATCCGTGAGCTTCTTGAAACAGACTTTTCCAATCCATATTCACAGCACACAAAGTGAACACAAATAGTTGAAGGCTTTGCCTGATTATGGGGTACACACTGCTTGAGCCTCCATATTCCGAGGCTCTTGACATTCTCCGTGTTTTGTAGGAACACAGCCCTGTCTGTACCTTATGTCTAGCCCAGTCCCACTGGAGCTCCTACCCCAGGCCTAGGGACTACGGTAAAATCTGCAAAAGCTGATTTTTTTTTCTTGTTAATCCTTATTTATTTTTGAGAGAAACAGAGGGTTAGGAAAGGGGCAGAGAGAGCGGGAAACATGAAACCCAAAGCAGACTCTGCACTGACAACAGAGAGCCAGATACAGAGTTCCAACCCACAAACCATGAGATCATGACCTGAGCCAAAATCGAACGCTTAACCCACTGAACCACCCAACCGCTCCAAAGCTAGTCTATGAATTTCTTTGGATTCTTACTGTATTCAAAAAGATTCCAGATAGACAGAACATTCAATATCCTCTAATTTTATAGTCAATGTCTGCCTTGTCAAACATTTATTACCATATCTCTCATATGAAACAAAACTCAAAGGAGGACATTTTATAAATGTTTTTTTTTTTTTAATTTATTTCTAGGAGAGAGAGAGAGAGAGAGAGAGAGACAGCGTGAGCAGGGGAGGGTCAGAGAGAGAGGGAGTCACAGACTGAAACAGGCTCCAGGCTCTGAGCTGGCAGTCAGCATGGAGCCCGACGCGGGGCCCAAACCCACCAACCGCGAGATCATGACCTAAGCGAAAGTCGGACGCTTAACTGACTAAGCCACCCAGGCGCCCCAAGGAGGACATTTTAATAGTAAGTAGGAAAGCCCTCCACAAACCTGAGCGCTTACTCCACTAGGGCACAGAAAAATGCAAAATTTAACAGTAAATTACAGTCACATAATACGGAAGACAAGTTTGATTTGTGTTGATGCCCCGAGTCCTAATATAATATAGCAATACCTCTCTGGCACCATGAAACTTAGTTGTTCCTTTGACAACATCTTGAGAGTTTTCTGCTTAGGATAAAGACAGAGAGAGACAGAGACAATGAGAGGGAGAAACAGGGAGAGATAACCCTAGAACTAATACTTATTTCAGGTACCACCGGCATCCCATAAATCTTTTTTGGGAGAGTATGCAATCTTGACTGACAAGGACTTGTCTGGTACCCTGAATTGCTTGACTTGAGGTCAGTACTAATCAAATAACAAAAAAAAATATTATTTGAACATAGATGAAATACATAAATTGTCCAACTTTTGGCAAACTAATATCCAGGGCTTTTATACTCATAGCTGTTTCAGTAGAACCATTGGGAACAGTAGAATTCATAACAAGAACTATAATATATGTCACAGTAGCTTCCCCAAGTTAGTGAAACTCAACCTACCTTCCTGCATTGTTGTATCTGTTTCAGAGAGGAAACATACTTCAAAATGTGTCTAGGAGGTCTAATTGGAGAATGAATTCATTGATTTATTCACTTCACTATTCAAATATATATTAGAAAGCTTCTGTATATCAGGTACTAGAATAAGTACTGTGGATCCTAAACAAACAGAACACACAACTGTTTCTAAAAGGGTTTTAAATGTATTTTAATATGTTTTTTTCCCTGGGGGAAGGGAAGGTGGGTCAGCTTAGTTTAGCTTGGTCTCTCCACTCATAACAGTCAAGGTTTAAGAATAAGCCAACTGACTGTTGTTTTTCCCCATTTTTTCCAACTAATCCATTTCCATTCCAACATGACGCTTGCTTCTAGAAGAAAGAATCATTATAAAAGCAATAAAATGTGAAAAAAATATGAGTATGCATCTGCTCAGGCTGCCGTAACAAAATACCACATAGGGCTTACACATCAGAAATGTATTTTTTCACAGTTCTAGAGACAAGATGTCCAAGATCAAAGTGTCACCAGAGTTGATTTCTGATGAGGGCTCTCTTCCTTGCCTGTAGACCGTTCCCTTCCCACCATGTCCTCACATGGTCTTTTCTCTGGGTATGCTTAAAGAAAGACAAAGACAGACAGACAGACAGACCACACACACACACACACACACACACACACACACGTAGAGAAAGACAGAGATGTGCTCTCTCTTCCTCTTCCTATGAGTACACCAGTACTATTGAATCAGAGTCCATCCTTATGAACTAATTTAACCTTAATTGCCTCCTTAAAGACCCTGTCTCCAAATTCAGTCACACTGGGGGGTTAAGGCTTCAACATAGCAATTTGTGCGGAAGGGAGACACAATTCAGTCCATAGCACTGGGGCTGTGAAAGATGAAATCTTGAAATTGCATTGTGCATGGACCAGGAAGAATCAGAATATTAACTGGATGCCTATTTGAGATACTACATCCAGTAAAGATATTTGTAATCATGTAACTGAAACACAACTCACTTTTTAAGTAATTTATAAGCAATATACTCCTCCCTAGGATTTTGAAAGTAACATTTGCTTACCATTCCTACAGCTCACATTTGATTGTACTGGCAGGAAGTCAAGACTCACAGGGCCACCTCCTGTCTAATCAAAATTAACATACAGTAATAACTGGAGGGTATTGGAACATAACATTGAATGGTACCAGTTAGTTGGAGATATTGCACGGAGCTCAGTGTGTGTATATATATTTTAAAGGCTAGACAAGCAACTTCAGTCTCTATGTCAAAGAGGAAGGATTCTTTTCGAAAACAGAGAGAGAAAAATTACTGAAAATCTTTTTTTCATCAGTGTATATTTATGAGATTTCCAAAGTTAATCTATTTAGTGTCTCTGAGGTATTCTCAGGAACCACGAAAAATGCAAACATTTGTGTGAAGGTGTCATGAAGACTGAAAAAGCCAAAATGTCCTCAGGGATAGAACCAAAAAGTCTTGAAGTTTGACAATTTGGGGGGAAAGTACCTCAAAGGGAAATTTGATTAGAGGTTCAGTCATGGTCTTGGAAAAAGTCATCTCCATTCCCATTAGAGAAACTAGGAATTCTGGTTTGAAGAAGTGATCTGACTCAGGAAAACTCATGAGTTATTCTACTCAGCCACTTCCTCACTGGGTCTCCTCACAATCCATCTTTGTCCATGTTGAAGCCAAGGTTACCAGACTGAACCAGGTATTTTATTTTTGGCAAAATGGCTGGGTATCTAGGCTGAACTATTTAACAGTCAAATAAATATTCTTTCTGAGAAAGCAACTTGGTGCCAAAATTAATTCTCCATTTCATGCTGAAATTTAAAAAAACTTAGATAATTACTAATTGATTTAAAATATCAGTCATTGGGGCACCTGGGTGGCTCAGTTGGTTGGGTGTCTGATTTCAGTTTAGGTCATGATGTTCCTTTCCAATCCGTGGGTTTGAGCCTTGCATTAGGCTCTGTGCTGACAGCTCAGAGCCTACAGCCTGCTTCAGGTTCTGTGTCTCCCTCTGTCTCTCTGCCTCTTCCCCACTCATGCTCTGTCTCTTTCTCGTTTTCAAAAATAAACATTGGAAAAAAATGAAAATATCAGTTATTATTTTCCTTTTATTCTTCGGTGAAGGTTCAGAAAGCACAAATGTCAAGAGTTAACGATGCATATCAACACAGATACATTCTTACTTAAATGCAATGAAATATATATATATATTGCTTAACAGGAATGAATGAATTTTCTACGCAAGTTTCAATGACAGGTAATGAAAATGTTACGAAAAGCTTATACAATAACAACCTTAACTACAAGTGTGCAGGCTAAGAAACTCAATGTCAAAGAAATCGTGATATTGTTTCTTTCTACTGAAGTAGCTAACATATTTCATTTTCCAAGATTCTTGGCATTCTCTAAATTCAACATAATATAGGGCTCCTACCTAAAAAAATAACTTCTCAGGCACTGCAGATTGTCAGATGTCAGGTTTTCTACTGTATTCCCACTGTCTTTCCATTATCTTTCAAATGTTATTGGAAATAAACAGAAAGAGATTTCCCCTTTCATTGAAGAGGGCAGGCAACATGGAACAGTGCAGGGGGAAGGGCCAGAATACCATATCACGGTTGCTCAGGTTGACAAAATCGTTTCATCTGGGTCACAAAAGATGAAAGTGTCTGTCAATTATGGTTCAAGCAAGTAAGAGGAGGGCAAATTCAGGGCCGTTGCAAGTAAACCGGGAGGGTCTACCAGGAAGATGTGAGGAAGTGAATTCACGAGTGTCGGCCAGGTGTCAACAACAGCCCCACACCAAAGCATGCACACAAGTGAAGGGAATGTGAAGTCCTGCACTCTCTGGTCTCCAACCGCTCAAAGTATAGTCTGAAACCAGTAGCCTATGGCCCGCTGGGAATATGCGAGACAAGCAGAATCGTAGGCCCCGCCCAAGATCTACAGAATCAGAGTCTACATTTAACAAAGTCTCTAAGTGATGTATATACAACTGTGAGGCTTGAGAAGCACTGCTTTAATTTTTTGCTTCCTGCTCAAGTTCACCTGAAACGCTTTTCTGTTCTCTGACATTATAGCCTTCATAACCTTGGATCTCATGTCTTTTATCTACTGTCTCAAAACTCCCTTTCTTCCCACGCTTACTTTCTTTTTTTTTTTTTTTTGCTTTTTTTTTTTAAGTTTACTTATTTGAGAGAGACAGAGACCGCAAGAGTGAGGGAAGGGCAGAGACAGACAGACAGACAGAGAATCCCAAGCAGGCTTGAGTCCCAGGTAGGGCTCAAACTCACAAAACCATGAGCTCATGATCTGAGCGGAAATCAAGAGTCCAACGCTTAACCAACTGAGCAGCCCAGGCACCCCTCCACCCTTACTTTTTAATGATGTACTTTTTTCCCTTCTCTTAGTAAGTGTGTTAACATTCTTTTATTTCTTTAAGTGTATTAACATTCTTAAATGAAAACTTAAACTGGATACTCATGTCCATTTGTGATATTTGGCATCTAACTTTAGTCAAATGACAAAGGAAAGAAATTATCATTTAATAATTACTATGAGGTTAAATATTTTCCTATGTGGGAAAAATAATTAATTTCTCTTTCTACCTACATGGTATAGGAAACAATTTCCAAATAGATTAAAATTTAAGTGTGAACAGATTAAGCCACAAAAGCCTAGACAAGATGTGCTGCTTTACTTAACTCAAAGGAAAAAAGACTTCTCCAAATATGTTTTCTCCCATAAGAGACAAAAGGGAAAAAAATATTGACCTTGGGGCACCTGGGTGGTTCAGTCAGTTAAACGTCTGGTTGAGGCCATAATCTCACAGTTGGTGAGATGAAGCCCCATGTCAGGCTCTGTGCTGACAGCGTCCAGCCCGCTTGGGATTCTCTCTCTCCTTCTCCCTCTGCTCCTCCCCTGCTTATGCACACCTCCCCCCAAAATAAATAAACTTTAAAAAATATTGATCTTATGGTATAAAGATTGGACAACACTATATGTCAAAATACAACAAGCAAAAGTAAAAAAGAAGCCAAAAATTATGCATAATATTTGCAAAGTAAATGGTAACTCAAAGAATAATATGCTTACTAAATTGGAAGCTTTTACAAACCAGTAAGAAATACAAATGCCAAGATAGAAAGTTAGAAAATGAAATAAATAAGCAATTCATTACGAATCAACTGCAAATATTTGAAACCTATTCAAGACCATTAGCTGAAGAATATATAAATTTCAAAAATGTTGACGCACAACAGAAAATAATAGTAATGAAACACATTATCAGATATCAAGACTCATACACTCTTAGTAATCATAGCAAGATAGTAGTGATGTAAAGAGATATAGATGGAATCTGGAACAGAATAGAGTCCACAGAAAAACACTTCTGGGGAGAACTGATTGATGACAAAGAGGACATTTGCAGAGCAGTGGGTTAAAAAATGGTCTCTAGAGGGGCACCTGGGTGGCTCAGTTGGGTAAGCATCCAACTTCGGCTCAGGTCACGATCTCACGGTTCATGAGTTCAAGCCCTGTGTTGGGCTCTGTACTGACAGCTTGGAGCCTGGAGCCTACTTCTGATTCTGTCTCCCTCTCTCTCTGTTCCCCCCCTGCTCACACTCTGTCTATCTCTCTCTCTCAAAAATAAATAAAGATTAAAACCAGTTTTTTAATGGTCTTCACAAGAAATGGTTTGGGGTGAACTGGACATTCTTGTTGGGAAAAATGCATCTTGATTCCTATTTCATATCATAAACAAAAGCTATTCTAGATGGATTGCAGACCTAAATGTAAAAGATAAAGAACTAAAAATCTCAGGAGAAAGCACAGAGTATCTTTACGTCTTGGGAATAGTCCAAGATGTTTTAAACAGAACAAAGATCCACAAACTGAAAAAATTGCTACATTTGGATTTGTTAAAACTAATAGAGTTGAGTTTCATCAACAGTTATCATTAAGAGAGGAAAAAGGTAAGCTGCAGACAGAGAGAAAATATTTGAGTGCATCTGACAAATGACTCATCAAAAATGTATAAATAATTTTATAAATCAGTTTTTAAAAGCAGTTTAATGAGAAAGTAATGAGCAAAAAGATTTAAGTAGACATTTCACAAAGAAGGATATCCAAATGACCAGTCAACATATAAAAATACATTCAACTGTATTAATAAAACTATAGTGAGCTATCATTAGACCTCTACCCAAAAAGCTATATGTGTGTGTGTGTGTGTGTGTGTGTGTTTATATATCTATATACATGTATACATATAGTGTTTCTAAGGTGTCTAAGACTCTCAAGGTTTTTTGATTTTTTATAGAATCAAAACAAATTTTTAACATTTATTCATTCTTGAGAGACAGAGCATGAGTGGGGGAGGAGCAGAGAGAGGGGGAGACACAGAATCTGAAGTAGGCTCCAGGCTGGGAGCTGTCAGCACAGAGCCTGACATGGGGCTTGAACCACGAACCGTGAGATCATGACCTGGGCCAAAGTTGGACGCCTGATCAACTGAGCCACCCAGGTGCCCCATCTCAAGGTTTTTTGAAAAAACTAACTCCTTTTCTATTTTTTTCCAAAGTTTTCTCTTTTTAGAATACTTTTAAATCATGAGCCCACAGAGGAAAATATATGGGGATATTTCAGTCTTCACAGTATAGAAATCATGTCTAACATCCTTAATTCATAATGTTACATTTTATTTTATTTTATTTTATTTTTTATGTTTTATATTTCTAGGAGAGAGAGAGAGAGACAGCGTGAGCAGAGGAGGGTCAGAGAGAGAGGGAGTCACAGACTCTGAAACAGGCTCCAAGCTCTGAGCTGGCAGTCAGCACAGAGCCCGACGCGGGGCTCGAACCCATGAACCGCGAGATCATGACCTAAGCGAAAGTCGGACGCTTAACTGACTAAGCCACACAGGCGTCCCATAACGTTACATTTTAAAAAGCACCATCAAATCCATGTACAGACTGATTTTACCCATGGAAAATCTGATTCCTAGCATCAGAATAAAATAATGGATCCACCTTTTGGGATACAACATTATTCATCAAATCAGCAGAAGATCAGCTACGTGTCAAATGCAACATATTTTACAACACACCTCTCGGTATAACTAGCACAATAATTTACATTAGCAGCCTTCATTAGATTCTTAAATATGTGTGAACACTGTGATAACATTTTCATTGGGAAAATAACAATTCTCCTAAACTTTCTTATAAGTTTTGTCATTAACTTGTGTTATTCAAACCCTAGACTCAAAGTTAAATTGTGTCCTAGGGAAGTTAAAGCTAATACCATGGACAGGAAATTTTTGACCCAAATTATTTGTGGGGTATTGGAAAGGGAATGCCTTATAGTCTGTCCCTATATTAACTTGGGTGCAGGCAACTCTGGAGATAAGACTGATCAGATCTCAGGGACGTTTGGGTGTCTCAGTCACTTAAGCTTCTGACTTCAGCTCACGTCATGATCTCACGGTTGGTGGGTTTGAGCCTCGCATCGGGTTCTCTGCTGACAGCTCAGAGCCTGGAGCCTGCTTCAGATTCTATGTCTCCCTCTCTCTCTGCCCACCCCCACGCCACAAATAAATAAAACATTGAAAAAAAGAGAGAGAGAAAGAGTTGTCAGATCTCAGAAAGAACAGAGGTTGGCTTCTCTGAGATGTTCTTGGCTCTGTTGCACACGGACTGACCAAAGAATTGAGTGTGAGTAAGTCATGTAAAAAGAAATGGTGTAAACTGCCCAGGACAGCTACCAAGTGGAAGTTCCAGAAGCTGACAGATGAGGGCTGGCTGGGGCTATTGAATGAGGGGCATATGTCTGAGGCCTCACTGCATGGCCCAGCTGTGCCCCTCTGTGTGCCTTCCCCATGTGGTATGGGCTTCCTCACAGCATGGCAGTCACCAGACTCCAAATAGGAGTGTCCCAGCAGGACTAGCCCCAGTGCAGGCCTTATTAAGAAAATGCTGGCGGGGCCCCTGGGTGGCGTAGTTGGTTAAGCCTCTGACTCTTGATTTCAGCTCAGGTCATAACCTTATGGTTCATGAGTTCAAGTCCTGCATTGGGCCCCGTGCTGGCATTGCTTGGATTCTCTCTTCCCTCTCTCTCTGCCCCTCAGCCACTCACATGTACACGTACTGTCTCTCTCTCTCAAAAAATAAAAGAATATGCTGGCATCACACTTGCTAATGCTGAATTGTCCAAGGCGAGTTATGTAGCCAAGCCCACAGTCAAGGTGAAGGGAACCATCCCACAGTGTGAATGCCACTTCTGTCATCTGGAGACAGTGGTATATTGGTAAATAGTTAACAACCAGTCCTCCAAGAAAAATAGCTCCAATTTGTAGAATTTGCCAATTTGCAGGATATAAATATTCCTACTATGACCCACTTAAGTTTCCAAAGTGACGAGCCCAAATGACAAAATATGGAGCTGGGAAGAGATGGGCACAGCTGGCTCTCACAAGCCGGTATGAGCTGTCGCAAGCACACCACTGTAAGGACATGCAGACTGTGACAGCACTCAGTACACACCTAACCTAGAAGACCTAGAAGACAAGGAGCACTGTGGGTGAGACCAGAAGAGCTGGAATAAAAGGTGCACAGCCTTCCATCCACACCCCTCACCTACCCAGATGCCACGTCTTCGGAGACAGGTGGGAAGGATGGTAGTTCTGAAAGTATGAACGTCGATATATTTAAACTACTGCATCAAACTGCACGCACTGGGTTGAACTAAAATATAGCCTTCTCTCTGCTCCAGTGGGGTGAGGGGCTGTAATCCAGATCAGCTCAATTAGGAAAAAAAATAACGGAATTGTATTTTGAATGAGGATTTTTATTAGAATGGACACTGCTTCTCCTATAAAACCAAGGACGGTCCCTAAAGAGGAATCTGCAATTCTAATTCCAGCAAGTCAGGGTTGGGGGATGGTGCAGAAAAGAGATTAATCACTTCTCTGAATAATAATGGGAATTAATAATTACAAGGAAAGGAGAAAGTGCACTCCTAACGAGGAGACAGTTAAGTAACTCTTTGCTTCTTCATTATGGATTTAGTCCAGATTTCAGCCTCAAATCCCGAGGCCCAGAATGACAGAGGAGGGTGTTAAACATACACCTCCCCCCTCACCCCCAAGGGAAACACACAAAAGCACACACACATACACATGCATCCCACATAGACAACCCCCCCACAACCCACACACCACCCCCGCACCCATACCACACACATACTGTGCACATACCACGTACACAACACACACACACGAGGATACAAATGCCACACACATCACACAGACACTGCCACCTCACACACACCCATGCACATCACACCCATACATGTACATGCACATACACCATGCACATACCATACACCACACACACACACACACACACACACCACGCACCACACACACATCACACACACACCTCATACCACATTCACCCCACATACACCCCACACACACTCCACACACCATACCCATACCCTGTGCACAACACACACCACATACACACACACATACACACACACACACAAAATACTTATATGCTAACACATGACATTCCACACTTAGCCTTAAGACCTGGGGGATAAAAGGAAGTGATGGAGAAATGTAGCAAAATAGAGATGGGACGCCCAGTCCAGGGAGCTGGCCTCTTCCCAAGCCTGTCTGTGCCAACTTCAATGTGGGCTTGCTTTGCCCCATGTTCTCCTTCTCAAGAGAACCTGAATGTATAGGTATTCAAACGAAACTTTCAGAGCTTCACGTGTGTTCAATGACCTCAAATTTCCGTTCTTTTGCTCTTCTTTCTTTTGTTCCCTTCTTTCTTCTTTCATTCCTTTTTTAAAAATATTTTTGGTTTTGGCTTGTTTGTTTAACTTCATACGGTTCAATGTTGAAGGCTAAAACCAAGCAATTTTGAAACTTTTGGTCAATTGGTTTGCAATTTCTGGTTGAGACAGTGCAATGCCCGATGGTCAACTTCAGGAACTCTGAGATGTTTATCTATAGTATGTTATATATATATATATATTCATCTGACTTCTTCTGTGTCATAGTTCACAAACAGACATACCCATACTGGCGCTGACAGGAATTAGTGATTAAAGCCAGGCCATATAACCCCACATCCAGTAATATTTCCACGGCTGCCTGCTGTGTCATAGGTGATGGAAATATGATTCACCTCCTCTTTATTAGGATAAAACACTACAACATTATATTTTATAGGAATACAAAATTTTATGGGGAGCCTGTGCTTCAGTCACTTGGGTGCCTGGCTCTTGATTTCAACTCAAGTCATGATCCTAAGGTCATGGGATCAAGCCCCACATTAGGCTCTGTGCTGAGCCTGAAGCCTGCTTAAGATTCTCTGTCTCCCTCTCTCTCTGCCCCTCCCCTGCTTGCACTATCTCTCTCTCTCTAAAAATAAACAAGTACACATTTTTTAAAAGAAGGAATACAACATTTTAAGTCTGTGGTCATGATCAAACATATTTAATTGGTGTATGAGGCACATACACAGAAGTCCTTTCCTGCAAATGCTGGTAAGGAGTATTGCGCATCTGTCCTGTGTTCCCTGGCATATGGGATCACCCAGAGTTCCACAGTGACCACACTCCAGAGTCTCAGGACCCTACTCGCTCGGTAGCACAGCAGCTTCCAGAATGAGTCTGGTGATGAGTGACATTGAATCAGATCCCAGCTCCAACGCTCACAATAGTGGTTTGAAAGGTGTCTCAACCTCCCTAAGCTCCATTTCCTTTATTTTGAAGGTAGAGGCAGTAATGTTACCTATCTCAGAGTGTCATGGAGAGGGGAAAAGGGAATAACAAATGTAGAGACTTGAGCATAGAGACTGGTATATTCCAAGCACTAAGTTTTGTTATTATTCCAGAAGTTCTGAGTCAGCTTGTGACAAAGATTCCAAACATTCTGATTATTCTGAGAATGTAGAACAATTATATTTGGTACTCAAATCACAGTCAGAAGATGATATAACTTTCATTTTTACTGCTGCTGCTGCTTTCCATTCTGATTTACTTGTACAAACACCCTTTCACCCAAACAAGGAGGAAGTAAAAGTCCATAAGAAACTCCTGTGAGAAGGTAATTGTGTGTGTGTGTGTCTGTGTGTAACACATATCTATATTTTCAGACCATATTCGAAAGTTTTCTCATTTACATATAGAGTATATTTCTATCCACAGGAGCCTAGCCAGACCCTGTGTGAATTTGGAAAATCATTTAGGAAAACTCTGAGTCAGCTTAAATATCCAACAATTCTTTCTGGGTTGATGGGATTAGAGGCTCTTTGGCTCTTTAAAAATTTTTTCTTCTGTCTGACCCCTGTTTTTTGCATTTTCTTATTGAATGAACATACAATATTTTTAAACCCACAAAAAGTTACTTATTTTAAAATGAAAATAATTAGCTCAAGAATGATAACATTTGCAGGCATTCTGGGGTTCCCTATATGAATTAGTATCATTAAAACCAAGCTCTGTTAGTACTTGCCAGTATTATTGAGACATTTTTGGCTTTCAGAATTTGACCAGGATGACTTTGAAATGGACTGAAATCACCCATGGGCAGAGGAGAATGAAAATTCAGGCCAGTACATATAGTTTGAATTGTATAAAGACAAATTTATATCTTTTACTGAAAATGTGACTCATCTGGGCTACTATTCAGAGAAAATGTTTACCTCTTCTTGCCTGTAACATATTAGTTTACATTCCAAATCACTGAGCTCTTTCTGTGTAAGAAATCACTCCAAACTTGGTGATTTAAAACCTAGGGACATGTGTAGCTCATGTATCTGTGAGTAGGCTGGGAGGTTCCTTTGATTTGGGTCAAATTTAATTGATTTCAGCTGGGTTCACTCATGTACCATGGTTATCTGGTGGGTGGCTAGTCTAGAATGACCTCATTCATATGTCTGGTAATCAGAGGGCTATTGATATTGGTCTGGTGAAGAGGGGGATAGGTCACGTGTTTCTCTTTCTCCAGGAGGCAAGCCTAGAATTGCTCAGATGGTGATTGCAGAGATCCCAAGAGAGTAAAGCCTAAGTTTGGAAGTGGCACACCATCACTTATACTAGATTCTTCTGTTCAGTGAAAGTTACAAGGCAATGCCAGATTCAAGAGGTGCGGAAAGAAACTTTACCTCTTTTTTAAAAATGTTTTTCAACGTTTATTTATTTTTGAGAGAAAGAGAGAGGGTGAGTGGGAAAGAGGGAGAGAAAGAGGGAGACACAGAATCCGAAGCGGGATCCAGGTTCTAAGCTGTCAACACAGAGCCTGATGCAGGGCTCGTACTCAGGAGCCTTGAGATCATGACCTGAGCCAAAGTTGGACGCTTAACTGACTGAGCCACCCAGGCACCCCAAAACTTTACCTCTTGTTGGTAGGAGTATGATGTGGCAAAAGGCTTGCATACAAGAAGTAAACAATTGAGATTGTTATTGTCATTTTTAACAACTATAAACTTTGCTCATATTCAGAAGTATGGAATCAAAACCCCCCACAGGGGTCAAATTGCTGGTGTTCAAAATTTAATAAAATTGAAACAGCAGAGTTGGTGTGGCAGTGTGTAAGGAAATCAACATTTTAGGTCTAAAATATCAAAATATCCAAGAGCCTAATGACAACTCCTTCCCTGTATCTTCACTTTTCCATAGGAGATAGAAATGGAAATGTCACATTTTTGTTTCTCTTATCAAAAAACAAAAACAATGGCCAAAAAAAAAAGCAAGCGCTTGCAAGTAATGCTGTTTAGAAGGTCCTCATTCCTTCCTTGTGCCTTTAATGTAAAACCTCCCAGCCAGGGCCAGCGATCCCTTTCCTCTTCTCTTTATAAGCAAAAATCAGGCTGTAGGGGCGCCTGGGTGGCTCAGTCGGTTAGGCATCTGACTTCGGCTCAAGTCATGATCTCACTGTTCGTGGGTTCCAGCGCCGCATTGGGCTCTGTGCTTACAGCCAGATCAGAGCCTGGAGCCTGTTTCAAATTCTGTGTCTCCCTCTCTCTCTGACCCTCCCCTGCTTGCTCGCTCTCTCTCTCTCTCTCTCTCTCTCTCTCTCTCCCTCTGTCTGTCTGTCTCTGTCTGTCTCTCAGAAATAAGTAAAACATTAAAAAAAATCAGGCTGTAGGTCTTTGACATGCCTGTCGTTCACAATTTTATTCAATAACTTCAATAGTGGCTCCAAACACTAGTTGTGTTTTGATGGAGAAAATCAGTGGCATGCTTTAAAGGGATGTAAATTAAGTGGTTGACTACAGCTATCAACTGAGCAAGATGATTTTGTGAGCGAGAAGTCAACTTCACTTACGGAGAAGTACAGTAAGCAATTAGCAAATGGCGTTTTCTCTGGGTGAAACTGAATTTATACACTAGGCAGTGGTTTATATGTTAAGTTCATGTACTAAGGGTGGGTAGAAAGTGGAGGCAATGCATCTGATACTGCCTTCCACCTACCTAACTTACCTTCCTTCCTTTTTAATGGAAAGACGATTTGGGAGAATGAGGGCACCCCTAAGCCTATATTGCTAAACTTGCCGTTTGTTTTTCTAGCCTCTCTCTTAGGTTGACATGTGATCAGTTATTGAAAAACAGAAATATCTGTTGAGGGCAAGGGTTTGGGAAAACTTGTAGTTTTTACAGGATGCGTAAATGCACATTTCTTGCCCTTTCATCTCTTAACTTATTTTGAAATATATTACATTACATATATTATATATTATATAATATGTATCAAATATGCTTTACATTATTGGCCCTAATAACACATGGAGATGCAATATATTTGACAGGAACAGGAAAATGGAGGCGGGTGGGCCAAAAAGTTGTACTGAAGTAAGGAAAAGACACCATAGGGTAACTTGATGCTACTCGAACAAATGAAGAAAACATGGGATTGTAAATAAAAGTTACAAAATAAATGTACACTTTCTCTTCTTCCTTCTATCAGCTTTATTCAAAGACAGAAAATTATATCAAATGATAATTATAGCATCATGCCATTGAGTTTCTAACATATTGAGATGAAATAAATAAGTACAATAAATAAATAATAAAATAAAAACAATAAAGGGTAAAAGAAAGAACTACATAGGAGCAATGTTTCTTTATTTATTAAATTTTTAAATTTTAATTCCAGTAGAGTTAATACACAGCGTTATATTAGTTTCAAGTGTGCCATACAGTGATTCAACAATTCTATACATTATTTGGTGCTCATGATGGTGAGTGTACTCTTGAATCCCATTCCCCCATTTTCCCCATCCCCCACACCCTCCCCTCTGGTAACCATTGGTTTGTTCACTATAGTTAAGAATCTGTTTCTTGGTTTGTCTCTCTATATATACTTTTTTTTCATTGCTCATTTGTTTTGTTTCTTAAATTCCACATCTGGGTGAAATCATATGGTATTTGTCTTTCTCTGGTTTATTTTGCTTAGCATTATAATCTCTAGTTCCACCTATGTTGTTGCAAATGGCAAGATTTCATTGTTTTTTATGGCTGAATAACATTCCATTGTATATACATACCACTTTCTTATCCATTCATCTATCTATGGACACGTTCATAATTTGGCTATTGTAAATAATGCTGCAATAAAGGAGTGCATGTATCTCTTTAAATTAGGGTTTATGAGGATGGAGATTCCTCAAAAAATTAAAATTAGAACTATCCTATGACCCAGCAATACTACTGCTAGGAATTTACCTGAGGGCTACAAGAGTGCTGATGCATAGGTGCACATGGACCCCAATGTTCATAGAAGCACTTTCAACAATAGCCAAATCATGGAAAGAGCCTAAATGTCCACCAACTGATGAATGGATAAAGAAGATGTGGTTTTTATATACAATGGAATACTACTTGGCAATGAGAAAGAATGAAATCCAGCCATTTGTATCAATGTGGATGGAACTCGAGGGTGTTATGCTGAGTGGAATAAGTCACAGGAGGACAGATATCATATGTTTTTACTCATATGTGGATCTTGAGAAACTTAACAGAAGGCCATGGGGGAAGGGAGGGGGAAAAATAGTTACAAACAGAGAGGGAGGGAAGCAAACCACAAGGGACTCTTAAATATCGAGAACAAACTGAAAGCGGATAGGGGGGTAGGGAAAAGGGGAGAGTGGGTGATGGGCATTGAGGAGGGCACTTGTTGGGATGAGCACTGGGGGTTGTATGTAAGCCAATTTGACAATACATTATATTAAAAAAATAAAATAAAACAAAAATTAGTGTTTTGTATTTTGGGGATAAATAACCAGTCGTGTGACTACTGGATCATAGAGTACTTCTATTTTTAACTTTTTGAAGAACCCATATGTGTAATGTTTCCATATTTTACTAGAATTTACTGTAAATCAGCAGTATATCCTAATAAGTTGTATATAGCGAATCCGGTAAAGGATTGAAAATATTACACTTGTATACTAAACATTATAAAATGTGGCTCAAAAAAGGTTTGAAACAACCTAAATAAATGGAAAGATCTCCCATGATCATATTTCAGACTACTTATGCAGATGGCAATGTCACCCAAATTAATACACAGATTTAATGCAAAATGTATCAAAATCCCAGCCAACTTCTTTGCAGAAGCAGATAAACTGGTCCTAGGTTCCTATGAACGTTCCAGGGAACCAGAATAATCAAAACAATATTGAAAAGAAGGACCAGTGTGCCTGGGTGGCTAAGTTGGTTGGGTGTCCAACTCTTGATTTCAGCTCAGGTCATGATCCCCGGGGTTGTGGGATTGAGCCCTGTGTTGCGCTCCACACTAAGTGTGGAATCTGCTTGGCATTCTCCCTCTCTCTCTCTCTCTCTCTCTCTCAAAACAAAAACTAACAAAGGACAAAGCCAGAAAATTCATACTTCCTGATATCAAAACTTACTACAAAGCTATAGTAATCAAGACAGTGTGGCTCTGCCATAAGGATAACTGTATAGATCAGTGGACTTGCATTAAGAATCCAGGAATAAACTGTCACTTTTCTTGTCAACTGATTTTCAACAAGGTGCTAAAAATGTTCTTTGGAAAAGAATAGTCTGCAACAAATAGTGTTTAGAAACTGGATATTCACACTCAAAACACTTAGGTTGGACTCCAATTTCACACAAGACACAAATTAACTTGAAATTGATCACAGACCTAAATATAAATGCTAAAACTCAAAAACTCTTAGAAGAAAACACAGGACTTGGAGTTAGGCAAAGCCATATTGTATATGAACTCCAAAGTCCAAACACTAAAGGAACAGACAGATATATCAGATTTATTCAAAGTTAAAATATTTGTGTTTCTAAGGATTCCAACAACAAAATGAAAAAAACAAACCATAGAGTAGAAGAAAATATTTTCAAATTATATATGTAATAAGAGACTTGTAGCTAGAATATATGAACAAATGTTAGAACTCAGTAATAAAAAGACAGAAAAATGAGACAGGATCTGAATAGATATTTCTACAAGGAAGATACAAAAATAGACAACAGATGTATGAAAAACTGCTCTGCATCAATAGCCATCAGGAAAATTCAAATCAAAGTCACGTCGCCTGACAAACATACAGATAATAATAAAACTTGGCAAGGATGTGGAAAAATTGGAACTCTTACACACTGCTCCTACGAATGTAATATGTTGCAGGTGCTTTGCAAAAGCAGTGGAATAGAGTAGCCCATGCAGAGATAGGCATGTAATTTCCAAGGCATCTATCCAAAAACAAAAGACAGTGAACATAAATGCATTAATCTTCTACTTCAAAGTATATAAAAAGAAGTAAGGTACTCCTATAGCATAGGAGTAAGGAAATAATAATAAAGAGAAAATTTTCTGAAAAAAATTAGAGGTGAATTAAATCAGAGGCTGAATATATTTCTATGTGTGAACAGTCATTTAGAGATGATTAGAAAATATCAAAAGAGAAAATCTGATTAAAGAACAAACATACTATGTTCATAGATGGACAGAAGTAATATGCTAAAACCATAAAATTCTCAAACATTAATGTACAATCCCAATACAATACCCCTCAAAAATCACACAGGGGTTTTCAGGGAACTTAATAAGCTCAACCTAAAGTTAATAGAAGAGAAAAGGACGACGAATAACCAAGGTATTTCTTTAAGGATAGGGAACAAGTCAAGTTATTATCCCAGCTATTAAAAATTTAATTGCAATCCTATAATAAAAATAATAAAAATGTACAAGAATCAATAGATTGATCAGTAAATAAGAGAGAAAGTCTGGTATAAAACCTGTGGTAACTAGTTATATGAGAGTTAAGTTAAATTATAGAGGAAGAATAAACTCTTTAGTATATTTTGCTGACATAATTTCATCTTCACCTGGAAACAAAATGTAAAACAAAATAGCTAGTTCCCATGGTACATAGAAATACATTACAAGGAGTTGAATACCATAACTTGAAAGTTTAAAACTTTCAAATGGCAAAAATAGGCAATATCTTTATGAACTTGATATCCTGTAGAATTCGTTTAACACAACACATAAAGTAATCATAAATGTTTTAAAGTTATGAAAATTAATTTCAATTAAATTAAAATATTTGAATAATATAAAACACCAGTAAACAAGTGAAATGGAATGCCATCCACTGTGGCTATTCACATAAAGACAAACATTTATTCTAGTATAAAACTTACTGGAAAAAAAAACTTTACTGGATTTATAACTGAGGGCTGTGCTGCCTTAAGCAAGTAACAATTCTTCAATACCTGAACTGCCTCATCTATAAATTGGAGATATTACTTATCTCAAAATGTTATTGGAACAACCATTGTATTAATTTATCTAAAATACTCAGAAATACCAGAAACAAAGCTCAGCTCAGCTATTATTCTTCTCCAAAACATATAAAGAAATTCTACAGATTAATAAGAGAAATAGAAACAACCTCAGTTTTAGTTTGGTCAAAGGATAGGAATGTGCAATTCACTGAAGACAACATCAACATCTTATGTGGCCAGCCCAGATAAGAATATGCTCACGCCTCCATAACCATATAATGGATTTCCAGTTCCTATCTGTGACTGAATAAAAAAATTAGGACTGACAATATCAAGTGCTGGCCCAGTATATATTGACAGAGACATATATTGACAGAGGAAGTGTAAATTGACACAATGCCTTTGGAGATCTCTTAGAAAATATATAATAAAGTTGGAGATGTGCATGATTATTAACTGGAAATTTCACATCTAGGTTATAACCTTCTTTTAAGATTCCCAGACCCAACTCTTACACTTGGTGAGAGGGATGTCCACCGCACGCTAGCAGATGTCTGAGAATTCAACTCAATTCTGACACTGCCTACCCAGAGATAGCATCAGATGCCACAGACTAAGCGCTCAGTGCTGTAAGACTCGTCACCACTCATCACTTCAGACACCAACCACAAGCTCCAGGCTGTCATCTGTTCTTGTGACAGACTGTTGGTTCCCATGACCTCTTCTTTGGCTCAATTAATTTGTTAGAGCATCTCACAGAACAAAGAACACTTACATGTTTACGAGCTTATTTTAATAATAAGATATGATAAAGGCTATAAGTTAACAGCCATGCGAAGAGATGCATAGACCAAGACTCTGAACACAGGAACTTCTGTCCTCACGTAGCTTGCGGCCCAGGTCAGTGGTATGTGGAAGTGTTCTATTACCCAAGGATGAAAGCTCTCCAAAAAATCCCATCATTTGGATTCACTACATAGTCATGATTGTCCTTGGCAATTGGTTAGTTCAACCTCCAGTTTCTCTCCCTTCTCTAGAGGNTAAAACATTAAAAACAAAAAAACAAAAGTCAACCTTCATTAATAATCAGACACCCATTTCACCTTTATGGCTTAGAGGTGTTCTCAAGAACTGCAGATGAAGACTAAATCTATCTGAAAAATATATTTTGGTCATCTGAATGACCAAATATGTATCTCTTATAAATCAGTATATTTCAGAAGTATAAATTGGTACAGTGTTTTTGGAGATCCCTTTGAAAATATCTAATAATGTCAGAGAGGTACATTATTGACCACCCAGAAATTCCACACCTAGGTCCATAGCCTAGAAAAGCTTGTAATATGCTAAAGGAAATTATACCAAAATACAAAATTAGATTGGATACCACCTAATTGCCCATCTGTGTGAGAATAAATAAATAAATTTTGACATCTTCAAATAATAGAATTCCAAGTCATGATTAAAATGAATGAAATATGGTGTAGCCACTTTGCAAGATAGTTTGGCAGTTTCTTTCAAAATTCAACATACTCTTAACATATAATCCAGCAATTGTACTCCTTGGTATTTACCCAAAGATGTTGAAAACTTATGTCTACACGAAAATCTGCATATGGATGTTTATAGCAGCTTCATCCATAATTGACAAAGCTTGGAAGCAACCAAGATGTCCTTCAGGAAGTGAATGGATAAATAAATTGTAGTACATCCAGACAATGGAATATTATTCAGTGCTAACAAGAAATGAGCTGTCAAGGCATGAAAAGACATAGAGGAACCTAAGTGAAAGAAGCCAATATGAAAAAGCCACAGATTACATAATTCCAACTATATGACACTCCAGAAAAGGCAAAACTATGGAGATAATTAAAAAGATCAGTGGTTGCCATGAGTTTGGGAGGAGGGAATGAAAGATGGATAGGTTCAGCACAGGATTTTTAGGGCAGTGAATCTCTTCTGTCTGATATAGTAATGGTAGATACAGGACACGAGGCATCTGTCAAAACCCATAAAACTGACAACACAAGAGTTAATCTAATGTACCACTCTGGTACCATATGTGGATTGTGGGATGTCCATGTACATGTCAGGACATGATATGTGAGTAGGAACTCTCTGTACTTTCTGCCCAATTTTTATGTGACCCCAAAACTGCTCTAAAAAATAAAGCTCTACTTAAAAAATAAAGAAGAAATGAAATAGTATTCATGTATGTGATTGGATAAATCTGAAAAAATGTTTTGCAAGTGAAAAGTATATTGCAGAATCCTACATTGAGAGTCAGATTGTTATACAGTCTTCAAAATTGAAAGGTAATGTTATTCACTGTTTTAAAAGATACTTATGAAGTATCCTAACATAAAATGATGCAAGGGCTAAAGATATATCAGATTCAAGATAGTAGATTTTTGTGGGGGGGGGGAGGAAGATATGGAGTTGAGGATGGTTGTCATGAGTTCTAAATTAGTATGTGTCATGTTTTCATTTGTAAATAATTCACAAGGTGTAACATCATAAAACCTTAGTTAAGTGTTGTCTATAAAGACAAAATAAGACAACAGGAGTGGAAATCTTAGAATTGTGCCTGATGCAAGGTGGTCCCTTATTAAATGCTTTCTCCTGACTCCCCATCAAGTCTTCATTCTTCAAGGTCATGCTCCCTCTTTCCGAGGCCCATGGTCTGCCCGAGGGAAAGTGAAAAGCTGGTTTAATGGGAGCAGAAGGGGACTAGCAGGCATCCAATCCACATTCGCACGTCAAATCTACCACCAATTCTCCGTGTACCCTTGAGCAAACCACTTAACCCCACAAACCGCTCTGAAATGAGAAGGTTGAGTCAGGTCATGGGTGGCATTCCCTCCATCTTTAACAGTCTGTAGCTCTGAGTTAAGAGAGTTCCTTCCGGGTTGCAGTCCAAGGTCCCCCATGGTAGTAGGCTATAGTCATTGAGACAATGACTACCTTTCAGAATCGGTTCTGTTAACTCATACAGCACAGAGCTACCTTCCCTACAAGAAATGAAACATCTCTCTGTTTCAGGTCAGTGCTGTGATCAAGATGAGGCAGCTGCGGTCTACATTTCTGAGGACAGCGCTCTGCTCACCTGACCCAAGAGGACTTAAAGGAGGTGCCGAATGAGGGTCCTGCAGCATCCTCCACCAACACCCTCTCCTGCTTCCTGGCTTTAGCCTTTTTCCTCATGAGCATTTCATGGCCTCGTATACAAATATACCATAAATTTAGGTTTTTTAAATCTTGTTCATTGTCAGTATTTCCCTACGATAATGGAAGGTCCATGGGAATGGGCTTTTTTGCCTGTTGAATTTTCCCCCGGGACCTAGAAAAGTATCTGGTATAGTAGATTCTCAGTAAATATTTGTTCAAGGAATGATGAAGAGCTCATATTTGAGGCAGACTTCAGTTTGAAATACAGTTCTAGTCATCCTCTGCACTCAAGGTCACCCAAAATTCTATCCATGAGCCTCTGCCCCTCTTATGATCCCATAAGCAAAATACTAATTCTTCCTCAGCTGTGGTCCAACAATATCATGCATGTACCTCTTACAACATGGATCACATCCAGCATTATGCTGCAATTGTATCCTCTTCCCTCCGGTAGACAGTAAGTTACACCGGGGTCTGAGCATTCTGGATTCCTAGCCAGCCTACCCTCCCCAGTACATGTCGTTAACTATGGTATTATCATCCACCCTCCTCACCATTACTTTTTCTCTCAGCTTCTCTCTCACTCACTTGCTGCTCATTCTTGCTCTCACTCCCTTTATTTTTATACCTATGCCCAAATAAACCCTTTCTTGAATCAAGACACCCACCCTCTCCTTTATTCCAAATTGTAGGCTGCACTGAATGAAATAACATAGGCATGGAGATAAGTTTGCTCTGTGATCAGGATGCAATTTCTTTACCAGCTCCTTATCACATCCCATCTCAGCCCGAAGGTGCTTTTCAAATTGTACACCTTGCATTAAAGTTAGTTTGGTAAGAGGTAAAAGTTTAGATGTAGACTCTGTTAGCAAAGAACATGGTACAGACTCTCATGGGTCCTTTCTAATAATATTAAGAATTAATATTTATTAAATGCCTCATATGCGATAAATAGGGTCCAAAGTACATTATATTAATTTCCTTTACCCTCACAACACACTCCTGAGGTAATTTCTGTTACCATCCCCACTTTACCAATGAGGAAAATTAGGTCCAGAGAAGTTGGCAAACTTCCTCTCCATCACACAGAATGAGGAAGCCAAGATTCACAGTTTAGCTACAGAACCCATGCTCTAGGTGTGTGGATACATATAATAAACATGTTCTTATTTTATATATTTGTATTGCGCTTATGCACACACAGATACACACACATTTTTAGACATGCTTAAAAAATTCTCATAACCATACAAAACTTGTAACATCTGTGACTTCTACAAATTGGAACTGAAGTGTTGAGGATGAAGGGAAAAAAACAATTATGGATTACTATTTTAATATATATCATGGGCATGTGTTACTTTAAAAGTATTTTAGGGGTGCCTGAGGGGCTCAGTTGATTAAGTGTCTGACTCTTGATTTCTGTTCTGGTCATGGTCTCTCGGTTGGTGGGATTGAGCTCCAAGTCGGGCTCTGCAGAGACAGTGGAGCCTGCCTGAGATTCTCTCTCCCTCTCTCTCTACCCCTTCCCCCTGCTCAAAATAAATAAATGAACTTTTCTGAAAACGTATTTTAAAGTAACTTTGTTTTATTTAAATAAAAACCTGATGAATTGAGTAACTAAATGAAGACAAAATACAGCTGGGAGTTATACTAGCCTACAAAAGGACATATTTTAGTTACCAAAGACAACTACATTCTAAATGTTGGCACATATCCTCACATGTTGAATAAAATTTAAGCATCAATATTTCTTTGTATCTATATGTATATATTTATCCCTATCTATTTATTCATACTTCTCGACCTCTCACCATATCTGTTTATCTATGGGGCATATGTGTTTATTTCTAACATGAAGATGGTTTAGACACAAATAGATGATATTTGTGTGTGTAGAAATATGAGTTCTTACCATTCTTACTACTTTATGAGCTATGGTAATTTATATACACATCTATAAATGAGTAGAATTTAGTTTCTTTCAACTAATTTTTTTAAACATACACTATTTTATTAGTTTCAAGTGTACAGTATAGTACACTTGATTGATTATAGTACACTTGTTTGATTGTTGTGCTGTTTGATTGATTGTTGTGTACAACAATTTCACACATCATCCAGTGCTCATCACAACAAGTGTGTCCCTTACTCCCCATAACCTGTTTCATCCATCTCCAAACCCTCTGGTAACCATCAATTTGTTCTCCATAATTAAGAGTCTATTTCTTTGTTTGTCTCTCTCTCTTTCTCTTTATTCATTTGTTTTGTTTCTTAAATTCCACATATGAATGAAATCATGAGGTATTTGTCTTTCTCTGACTGACTTATTTCACTTATCATTATACTCAACTAACTCTTTATTAATAGATATTTACATTATTCTGCTTTACCCCATAAAACAATGCATAATGATGGCTCACTGCAAAGGAATACAGAGTTAAAAAGGAAAAGGAAAAAATCTATAAATAAGAGAGAGTGGTTAAAAACATATAATGTATTAATTATCCCACATACTGCCTAATTCCAATCTCTAGAACATATGCCTAGAAGATATNCATAAAACAATACATAATGATGGCTCACTGCAAAGGAATACAGAGTTAAAAAGGAAAAGGAAAAAATCTATAAATAAGAGAGAGTGGTTAAAAACATATAATGTATTAATTATCCCACATACTGCCTAATTCCAATCTCTAGAACATATGCCTAGAAGATATGATTTTTTCAACCATATTAAAATTTTGACCAAATTTCCATATTGAACAACTAATTTTAACCAAACACTTTAGGATACTGTTATCTTCTTTTTGTATGTTGTGTGTGTGTGTGTGTGTGTGTGTGTGTGTGTGTGTCTGGTATTTCTTGGCCATATTTTCTATCTTGGGTCCACTTTATGACCACTTTTATACTCCTCTTGGGTGCCGTTAACAACTTAAATGTCATCAGCTGTGGTTGTCACTCAAACCTAGTCTCCAGACAAATGGCGGCCCTGAACTACAAATACAGAAGTGTCTCCTTTACCCAACCAGGCCCCTGGGGTCCTGCCCCACTCAATGGTGAAAAGGGAACCATTACTTCAACACAAATTGGATCATGTTTCACTCCCTTTTGTAACTGTGTGTCCTCATTCTGTACAAGATATGACATAGGGTTGCCTTTATCCAACTCTTCAGGAAACTTCTCCTACCTTATTTCTACTTCCTACGGTAGGAAGAGCCAAATCCGCCATGTTCTTTCCCCTGCAAGTCTTGCATGTTACAGATTCCTTTATGTGGATTATTGTTTTCCCTCATATACTGGGTGAGCACCGATTCCTCTCTCTCCTCGGCTACAATAAGACAGCGGTTCATGGAGCACCCAAAAACCTTACAGTTGCCTAATTTCCCCTCCTCTTTGCCCTTTTTAGACTTTACATCTTCTTCCAGTTGTTGATGTTGTTGTTGTTTTGTTTTGTTTTGTTTTGTTTTTTCTAGTCCATCCTTACTATCGATTTGAGCCTGGTTACAAACTTTACAATTGCCTAATTCTCCCTCCTCTTTGCCTTTTTTAGACTTTACATTGTCTTCTAGCTGTTGTTTTTCTAGTCCATCCCTACTATCCATTTGAGCCTGGTTTTATGATTATTTATGTATAATTAATTTTAAAATTCTTGAGGTGACACGCAGATTGTACAAGATAATATACTTGCATACATAAACAATAAGACGTTTTAATTTTCCAAATCAGATCCATAGAAGGAGGAGATAAAACGGATATGCAAATTATAAGACACATGGTTTGCAGCTCTAAGCTTCCTTTGACCAAAGCAAAAGTAAAGACTTGGTAATTTTTTGGTTTTCTTTATGAGGCAAAATTACTTGAATTCCTTGTGAAAGTAAAGCTTGAAGTTTCTGGAGACTTCCCTTCCTCCATCTTCTTTTCTTTTCCATTTATGTCCGCCATTCACATTTGCTTCAGCCTCATTTGGTGGGGTCTTTTCATTTTAAGTTGTGCATGTGATTTAGCTGGTTTGTAGACAGGTGTTTCTCTGGCTTAGTGGACACACTCATCCACAATCCCTTCTTCCTGCCCTACCTCAAGGCAGTCTTGGTTGTCCCCCGTCACTGCGGTGCCATGGGCCATTGGTGTGAGCCATTGCCAAGTCTCCATACTGCAGTCCCCTCAACCACCCTTTCTCCAGACTTTTTGTTATGTATATTGACTCCACTAAAATGTAATTTTGCTCATGTTTTTATTATGAGGAAGAAGGTGACATGATCCATTTTCGGGCAAAGGACTTGAAGGTGGAAGTGGGGGGACTCTAAAAGAGAAATTTAGAAGGAAGCTAAGCTTGGTTTTGAATCTAAGAAAAGATGAAGTGGAATGGGAAGAGAGCAGCAGAGTGGGAAGACCGTAGGCTTGCCTCATTCCACAAACACAACTAGGTAGTTATTAAATCATCCTAAATACTCCAGAAATCAACCTGAAGACTGACAGAACCCACAAACAAAGGGAAAGGAGAGGCCAAATCAAAGAAGGCATGAAGTAGGGAGATGTGGTTTAGGGAAGAAACAGATCACAGGTGCTATGGAGGGGAGGGAGCCAGAGTCATGGAGAAAGGCGAGGGAGAGAGGAGGACATAGGGGAATGCATAAGGAGAATGGCCTGGAAAACAAAAAAGGCTGAATTTTGCAAGTGCTTGCAACCAGCAGGGCTTAAAGCCTGGAGTTTTAAGGGTCAGTGGACTTGGTGAGGATAGAGCTCAGAGGGCAAGACCCCGCTTCTAGAGAGAAGTCAGGCAAATAATCCAGAGGCAGATAGTGTGGAAACAATGATTTGAAAAATGCCTTGGGCACACAGTGGGGAGATTATTCGTTCTTCTTGGAACATAACCCTGTGAGGCAGCCTTTGTGGAGAAGTCTCTCTGAGAATAAAGGAGCTGGCCAGCAATATTTCCCTCCCTATCTCTTAGCATAAACATGGAACCACCTTCAGGAAGCAGTTCAGTGCCAACACTGGGTGCCTACCTTTCTTATACAAGCCACGCCCCCTGAGCTCTGGGAGGCCTGCTCTTTTCAGCAGACTTCAGTCCCAGTGCAGCAGGCTTTCCACCCAGAAGACCAGCACAAACCCAAGCCCACATCACGTCTCCCAACCAGAGAGTTCTGCAGCACCTCAGTTCTGGGGGAGGTGGTGTCAGGTCTCATTTTACAAGCAGATCAGAGCACACTTAGTTAAAGTTTATCATATTATTCAGGCCAGGGACCAAATATAGCAGGCAAGGCTCTCCTTGCAAATGACTGACCTGGGATAGAGGAGCCAAAACACAACAGCACAGCACACACTGCAGATACTCCCTGAAGTGCCAGGCTTTGGGCACTATATGACCTTTTCCTCACAAGGCCATTACTTTCAGGAACAGATGACATAACTGGCTTCTCTAGGACACAGAAGAAGGCAGAGACTTACACAGAATGCCAAGACAGAGGAATTTATCCCAAATGAAAGAACAAGATAAGGTCATAGCCAGCAATTTAAGTGAAACAGACATAAGTAACTTGACTGACTGATGGAGAATTTAAAGCAACAATCATAAGGATACTCACTGGGCTTGAAAAAAGAATAGAAGACATCAGTGATACCCTTGCCACATAGATAAAAGAGTTAAAAAAGAATCAACCAGCAATGAAGAATGCAATAAATGAGATTGGAAGTAGGTGTGCTGCAAGGAACAGCAGGCTGGAAGAAGCAGAGGAACAAATTAGTGACTTAGAGGAGAAAATAATGGAAAATAATGAAGCTGATCAAAAAGATAGAGAATTATGCACCATGAGAATAGACTTAGGGAACTTGGTGACTCCATCAAATGTAATAACATTGATATTATGGAAGCCCCAGAAAAGAAGAGAGAGAAAAGGGGGTGGAAAATTTATTTCAGGAAATATGAATATGATAAACTTTAACTAAGTGTGCTCTGGTCTGCTTGTAAAATGAGACCTGACACCACCTCCCCCAGAACTGAGGCGCTGCAGAACTCTCTGGTTGGGAGACATGGTGTGGGCATGGGTTTGTGCTGGTCTTTTGGGTGGAGAGCCTGCTGCACTGGGACTGAAGTCTGTTTGCTGAAAAGGGCAGGCCTCCCAGAGCTCAGGGGGTGTGGCTTGTATAAGAAAGGTAGGCAGCCAGTGTTGGCGCTGAACTGCTTCCTGAAGGTGGTTCCATGTTTATGCTAAGAGATAGGGAGGGAAATATTTACCCAAAAAAACGCTGAGAATTACATACTAAAAAGAGAAATTTTATTATATATAAATTACACCTTAATGTTTTAAATGGTGAAAATAAATTATAAAAAGTGCCTATGCATACACACACACACAAAAAAAACTATTTTAATGAATGCATCCCCAGACTGTCTCTAGGTCATGTGGAACTGATTTCCCTTCTCCCAATAAAAAAAAAAGATACTCGATGCAAAATGGACAAAGAGAGGCACTGTGGATACTGAAATTGTCAAGGCAGTTTTATACCCTCTTTGGTTCCATATCGTTTCCCCTCAAAATTGCAGTGGAGGTAGCCATTTCCTTGCCCTTCCCAAACATCTCTCTTAGAAAAGCCAACAGTGAATGGAGTGGTTTTAGCCAGGTTGAGGCTGATTGACCTAATGCTGGAGTCACAGTGTCCAGAAGGGGTGAGGGGTAAGGACAGCACTATTGTCAAGCATTGGAGCCTATGCCCAAACTGTGGTTTCGGAGGAACTCTTCGTCCTGCTCTATGGCGATCGTATGCTTGTATGGGCCAGGGTCCTGGGACTCTCTTGTTCATCATTATTTCCCCACTACCTAATAAAGGATCTGGCGCATGAAAAAAAATGCAGTGGAAAGTTCCTTAGGATTGGAACCCATTTTCTCTTCTTCCAGGAAGATTTCAGGAAGGAGATGGAGCCCATTAACTGTGTATTATCTGAGGTTCAGCATTAAGTTTTTAAGGAAGCTGAAGAAAGACTGTAACGAATCTTTTCCTCTAGTATTTCCACAGAGCTTCAGAGACCTACTCAGAAGAAATTTATAGTTTTATAAACCCCATTAAGTATAGTTATGGTGGTAAGTTGCACTAAGAAGCACTCTTTTTTATTTCTTTTATAAATAAAGAGGGTCACTCTGAGTCTTACCCAGGAGAAAACCCCATGTGACCCAAATCCTTTCATTGTTCATTCTACACAATCCTCCTCTGGGTTTCTATCCCAGATAGGAACCGGAATACAAAAAAATTCTGGCTATGCCTAACTGTACTTCTGGATTTTTCCACAGAGCCAGAGTTGGGGCTAGAAGGAAAATGCCATTTAAATTATTTCAGTGCTGTGATCTCACTTTTCAAATTCTGATTGATTTTTACAGTGTCAGGAGGCCCATACTAATCAGGAAATATGAGTTCCTTTAAAAACAGACACTTTACCACATCTCTTTGGACATCAATTTTCTCTTCTCCAGGTAATGGAAAATGCTGCCATAGATTAAAATGTGCGTTACTGATGTTGGCTGAGCAGAACAGGTGTCAGAGGGACTCCTTGATCATCTTTGAGAGGAAGGGTCAGCATGAGAGGCTAAATGAATAAAAATCAAAAAGGGACTTGAGTGGGCTTCACTTACATAGCAGAGTACTAACTAGATCATTTGGAATGACTTCCCCATTGTAGGCAATTTAAAACCTGGACCAAAAATCATCAGCTTGGACATGCTGGAACACTTAATGTATGATAGTGAGGAATTAACAGGTTAGATTGTGGGGTCTGACTTTCTTATGGGGGACATCTGCCAATTCTGAAATTTAGAGGACAAAATAGTGATTATAAAGGGCATGGAGAAGGTTTCTGGGGCATAGAAGGTGTTCTGTGTCTTGACCTTGGTCATGATACATGGGTGTTTGGAATAGCGTATTTCATTCATCTGTGTTTTTACATTTTATACGTTTTTCTCTATGTGTGCAGTATCTCAAATAATTTTTAAAGGGTCTTTGGTATTTTATGAGGAAAAAGCCCTTTGAAGCAATTGAGCTGCATGGGAGAGAATGAGGAATCACTTACCTTTTGTGTTACAGCTGAGAAAATAAATGCCAGGTGAACTTCCAACCAGTCTTCCTCCTCCAGATTTTTGTGTCATGAATATTGATTTATTTGAAAGTATATATTTTTTTCTTTTCTGAGAAATAGAATAGCATTGTCTATCATATGATCAAGGACTTAAAAGCATAGATGATAGGACCTTAAAGGGGAGAATTGGAAGAAGGAAGCCCTGGCTTGATTTTGCCTCTGCAAAGTTGTAATGCCTGAACGCATGGCCACCCTCCCTCTAGGTTAGATGGAGTGAGCCCTGGAAATGGTGTCCACTGCCAAAATGGGCCCTGTGCTTGGTTCCAGCTCCTAGAATAAAAGATCCAGCCAGTACCCACTCAGCTACAGTCGACCTAGGCCCCGTTGCCAATCTGTTGGGCTGGTCATCTGGGCCACCTTCTGAGAGGGAGTGTCATCCATTCTGAATGTCAGAACTGCCTTTTACCAACTCTTCTGGCTGTGATGGACAGACGTGAGTTCTGAACCCTGGGGATGGACAGCTCACACTGATGGACCATGAGCCTGGGCCAGCGTGGAGGAGAGCTGAAGGAGAACTGGCATCTCTGATACATCTGTACTATGGGGGTGAACCTGATGTTCTCCAGGGGCTGGCCTTGTTTATCACTTTGTGGCTTTTCGCACTTCTGGCTTCTTTCCAACACTTTTCCTTCCTTACCACCACTTTTCTTTCTCTTCTCAACTTTTCTACATCATGTAAAAAAGCTGGAGATCCTCAGAGTTGATGGGGTTCATTCATGAACATATATTTGGTGTTTCCCCACCTCCATTTCTGTTTCTCTAAATTTAAGGGACGATCTGCCACAGCCTGACTTAGTCCATGAGAAATGTCAGGTGATTAATTTCCATGCAGTCGAACCTTTCCAAATAATAAAGTTTATTGAACTCTAATCATCAAAGTTGGATTAGTCATGATGAAGTCTTTATTCATTTAAATTTTACCCTTGAAAAACACCAATAATTTGGGGGGATTCGAGCACATGGCTAATATTTACCTTTGAAAGTTATTCTATTTCTCTGCCTCGGTAGGGCTGGCATTCTGAAAAGAACTGCATTGTGGTCCACTGATTAATGATAACGTTATCAGTCAATTTGAGTTTAATTATTATTGCCGTGCAGTTATGGAAGATAAAGATTCAATTCAACCAGTATCCATCTAGTACCTGCTACAGCACCAGACTAGGCCCTGCCACAAAAATAAAGGGAGCAAACTTCTTTCCTTTTAAAGGAAGGAGCTCACACGCAATTAAGATGAAATGAAGTGGTAAGTATTTGCTATGTTAGCTACATGGAGATAATGTGAAGAGAGCCCGAGGAAGGGAAAGACTCAGCCTTACTCTGTGTATGTGTTGCAGAAAGCATGCATCAGCCTCAATGCTGGTTGTCAATAGATATTTATTAAAAGACAGATTGATTATGTATTGGCTGGATGAATTTTAAATACAAGCTAAACAGGCTATGATAAAAAGAGCACTGAATTAAGAGTCAAAGTACATTGGCTTCCTCAGCATAATTATGAGTATAATTAAATGAATATAGAAGGTAAATATGTATTTTGACTTATTAATGCTAAAAGAAGTAGAAGCTTCTACTGTCATGTGGTAACAAAATTGCCTTGCAAGTTTCATCATCAGTCAAAACAGCTTTCAATGGTGTGCCTGTGGCTCAGTCAGTTAAGCATCTGACTCAGTCTCAGGTCCTGGGTTCATGAGTTCAAGCCCTGTGTTGGGCTCTGAAGCCCGCTTAAAAACAAGCAAGCAAACAAACAAAATGCCCAAAACAACTCTCAGATTTGAAANAAAAGAAGTAGAAGCTTCTACTGTCGTGTGGTAACAAAATTGCCTTGTAAGTCATCATCAGTCAAAACAGCTTTCAATGGTGTGCCTGTGGCTCAGTCAGTTAAGCATCTGACTCAGTCTCAGGTCCTGGGTTCATGAGTTCAAGCCCTGTGTTGGGCTCTGAAGCCCGCTTAAAAACAAGCAAGCAAACAAACAAAATGCCCAAAACAACTCTCAGATTTGAAAAAGGGGGGGGGGGGGGCATGGGAGAAGAGAAAAAAACAAA